>NC_056740.1:372593679-372713679 GCF_019279795.1 Protopterus annectens
CCCTCCTGCAGCAGAGTACCTCCTTGGACAGCAGAGACCCGCAGCCTCAGGAGCCACTGGCTGGTGGCCACCACTCTTCCGAGACCTCCCCGGATTATCCTACCATGGAACCCCCACAGAAGAGAACATGCAAGAGGAAGCATGTAGACTCCCAGGATGAGTCTCTGACTTCCGACACTGACCTCGAGGAGTCAGAAGGGTCCCCCAAGTCATGCTCTGATGTTTCCTTCGTAAACATCCTGAAATTCCTTAAGCAGAGGTGCTGCTGGCCCACTGTCACCCCTTCTGATGAGTCCATGTACCTGAAGGCTTTCAGGTCTCAACCTTCAGCGTCTTGGGTGTCTCCACCTTTTGACGAACTGATGGAGCTAGTTAGTCATAATGTGTGGGATACTCCTGATGCCGTGGATCCCGTCCCCAGGAGACCAAAAAAGGTTCTTTCTGCACCCAGAGAAAAGGAAATTTTATCTAAAGGTGTTCCCATAGATGCCATGGTGGTGGCCACTAAGAAGGAGCTAGCGGAGACTACTTCTGTTCATCCGCTGAATAAAGAGTCTCGAACGATGGACAGATACGGGAAGCGTATCTTCTCTTCAGCGGCATTTACTCTTAGATCGCTGAACTACCTTACACACTTCACAAGGCTTCAGAGAGATCTCCTTAAGGAGTTAGGAGATTCTCTACAAGGTACATGTACTGAGGGAGTCCCCTGACAAGGTGTCTGCCCAGTTGTCTACCGTGAACTCTGTCATCTCGTCCATGAGGCTTATTTCGTTTGCAGCCGATGGAGTGAGTAGAGCAGCCTGTTAAGGAATTTCTTTAATATGTCATTCCTGGATGCATTTGTGTAATTTTGTGGAACCGTTCAAGTGTATTTTTACCAACGCCCCCTTCGGTTCCTCATTGTTTGGACCCAAGGTAAAGGACACTCTCACCCGGTGCGAGCAAAAAGGGAAAACGCTCTCTACCGTGGGAGTACGATGTTCTTCATCTCACATTGCTGCAGTCCTAACAATTGGGTAGTCCGCTGTCCTCGGTCGGCCCGAATGTCCAAGTATAAGGCTGACGTCGGTCAGGGCGCATTTGACTGACGTCAGTACGTCAGGGTACAAATGCGCATGACCGGCGTCATATCCCCAGTCTTTTTTGCCGCATGGTCCGATGCAGAAGCAGTATTGCAAGTGCCGGTTGGCGTTCTGAGATTTTTCAATTTTGAAGTTTCAGACCGGGTTCAAAGTTGGCTAAGTACCCCGTTGGGGAATATTTTAGTTTTTTCTTGCCCCAGTCATTTACCGGATGTCAGAAAAAGTTAATAATTGCATTTCTTGTGGGAAACAGATACCGCATAAAGATTATCATACTTTGTGTATTCCTTGCTTAGGGCCTGAGCAACACGTTGTTGGCTGTTGCTCTTGTGCTAGATTTAATAAACGCACTATAAAGAGGCGGTTGGATTGTGCGAGGTTAGTCTTTGGGAAGCGGTGTAACTGTAAAATGCCGCCGGATGCTCCGCCCGCTTCTTCAAAGAAACGCAAGGACAAGGCAGTTAAGCCTAGGCTTGAAGAACCGTCTGTACCAGACGCCGGTTCTTTAGAGGTGTCGGTGGAGCCGGTGGCTCCACCAGAGGTTTCTTTGTGTTCACAGGGGGAGCCCTTGTTATTACAAGATGTGGCCTCTCAAGAGACTAGTCAGGCTGAGGGGGCTTCTCATGTTACTATACTCCCCTCCCTTCCTAAGGTGGCTAGGCCCTCTCCTTCTGTCTCCAAGGCTTCCCCCAGGGGCAAGCCAGGTTTAGCTTCAGTTAGTGTTACCCCTAGCTCTTCAGGTGCTGTGCCCTAGAAGCATATGCTTAAAATGGCAGAAGATTTGATTACTTTGATTAGGGGTTCTATGCCCCCTCCTCATAAGCGGCCTAGGGTGGAGCCTGAGCTGGGGGGTTTTGAGCAGGCTTCAGATGTTTCAGAGTCTTCGGCTGAAGACTTGCAGGAGTACTCTCCTTATTCTGATTCTGATGTGGATGATTCTACTCCTTCTGCTACTCCCCCTGAGGATTTTTCTTTTTCAGAAACTCTTCATTCCATGAGGGAGCATTTTAAGTGGGAAGGTCAGGACTTCTCTGATTCCAGAAAAAGGCTTAGGGAATTTCTGTTGTTACCCCAGCATAGGCCTTTAGCTATACCTCCTGTTTTGACTGTAGTGGAAGATGTTTTTATGGAAGCTTCTCTTAATCCTGATTCTTTGCCTCCTGCTCCTGTTAAGCCGGATAGGTATTACAGGGTGCCTGAAGCTCATAAGTATCTTTTTAAGAGTCCTAGGGCAGACCCAGAAACTGTTAGCCATGGGCCTAAAGGTGTTAAGGCTTCTGTTGTTAAGAATCTGGTTCCTGCAGCCAAGGAGGCTAGGGCCTTGGATAGATGGGGCAAGAAAGTCTATACTTCTTCCACTCTTGCTATGAGGGCTCTGAATTGCCAGTTTCACATGTTGAAATACCAAAATTATCTCCTTTCACAATTGAAATCTAAGGTTGATGCTCTGGCAGTAGGTATTGATTGTATGGAGTTGCAAGATTTAGTGCACGTTTCTGAACAGGTGGGTAAGCATTCTTTGCAATGTGGTTTTGATGCTGTACAGGCCTCATCTAGGGTGGCTGCCACTGGTCAGTTCTTCAGGCACGCCTGGCTGAGGGATCAGAATTTGTCTGAACATGTTAAAACAAGGATTTTAGATGCTCCTTTATAATCTGACGTGTTTGGTCCTCCTGTTGAGACAGTTTTAAAGAAAATGGAAGACAAGGCTAAGTCTATGCAGACTGTTAAAGATTTTTTGCATGTCCAGCCTCCAAAGTTTAGTAGAAATTGGCCTACTAAGGGGTGGACGTATCCTTCTTATGATTCCCAGTCTAGGGGTAGATCTAGACGTGGTAAGGGCAGAGCTCAGGGCTCTTTCAGGCCTAGAACAGGAAGTTCTCCTGCACAGGCTTCGGGTGAGGCAGGGGTCAGTCCTTTCGTAAACAGACCCAATGACCTACCTTTTCAGCTGCCAGAGCCTGCTCGTCTGACAGCACCTTTGGGGGGACGGTTGGCACTTTTCAAAGAAAATTGGAGTTTAATTACCCAGGACAGATGGGTATTGGATATCATACACCACGGCTACAGGTTTTATTTCCATACCTTGCCTCCTTTCACAGGCATGCCAGACGTTCCTCCTCAACAAAGAATAGAGGCTCACAAGCAGGTTTCTCTGTTGCTCCAACTAGGGGCCATACAGCCGGTCCCTCTGCCAGAAGTGGGCCTAGGATTTTATTCTCGCCTGTTCCTAGTACCAAAGAAGGGGAACACGTGGAGACCAATTTTGGATTTATCTATCCTCAACACTTATCTGGACATTCCCAAGTTCAAAATGTTGACGTTGCAGCAGCTTTTACCTCTGCTGGGCAAAGATCATTGGATGGTAACTTTGGATCTCAAGGAGGCTTACCTTCATGTTCCTATCAGACTAAGTTGCAGAAAGTATCTGCCGAGCTGGGACTTCTCATTATCAGTTCTCTGCATTGCCCTTTGGCTTATCTACTGCCCAGAGTGTTCACGAAAATTCTGGCTCCAGTGATAGCTTTCTTCAGTCTAAAAGGAATACAGATCTATCCTTATTTGGACGACTGCCTAATTCTGGCTCAAGGAAGAGAAGAGCTCCTTCATCATTTGGAATATGTGATAGCAGTGCTAAGATGCCTAGGGTATTCTGTGAACTAAATAAAGTCCAGTCTAGTACCCTCTCAAGCCATGTGCTTTCTGGGTGTGAGACTGAATACAGCATCCCACATGGCCTTTTAACCCCGGACAAACAAAAGAGTCTATCCCTTTACTTCCATCAACTATCTCATCAGTCCGGCTGACTGCAAGGACAGTCCTTCAAGCCTTAGGGTTCATGGCATCTTGTATTCTGGTGCTTCCCAATGCCAAACTGCATATGAGGAAGCTACAATGGTATCTCAAAAATGTATGGACACAGCACTGCCAGGATCTGGACACTGTCATTCAAATACTACCTTGCATTCAAAAGGAATTTTTGTGGTGGGCTCAGGAATGTCACCTAAACAAGGACTCTCTGTGACCCGCCAGAGGCGAGTCAGATTTTAACGACAGATGCCTCAGACAAAGCTTGGGGAGCTCATCTCAATGGAAAGTGGATACAAAACAAGTGGCCTGTCAGACTACAACATCTACATATCAACATGAAGGAGATGTTAGCAGTCCAGTTTGCATTAATTGCTTTCAAGGAATTACTTCTTCCAGGGCAGGTGTTGGTTCTAACAGACAACACAACTGTCATGTGGTACATCAACAAGCAAGGGGGAACGCACTCTTAGCCTCTATGCAGGCAAGCAATGATTTTGTGGGAGACTGCTCTCAGTTTACAGCTCAATCTTCAGGCAAGGTTTCTGCCAGGAGCACAGAACTCCTTAGCAGATGTGTTGAGCAGACGAATTATGGATCCCCACGAGTGGAAATTGGATCCTCATGTATTTCAGAAATTGACAGTGTCATGGGGAACTCCAGACATAGATCTGTTCGCTTCTCCACTAAACCATCAGCTGCCAAAGTTTTGCACAAAAAGGTTTCATCCCACAGCTTGGAGAGTGGATGCTCTTTCTTTCAATTGGAGCAATCTTCATGTGTATGCCTTTCCACCTCTGCCTCTCCTCCCAAAGGTACTTCTGAAAGTCAGGCAGGACAAGCCAAGGATGATCTTAATAGCTCCGGATTGGCCTCGACAACACTGGTACCCATTACTGAGAAGTCTGGTATGGAAGCCTCCATGGCCTTTGCCTCCGATTCCACACCTGTTGTCGCAGGAGGACAGCCATTTGCTAAATGTCAAGCTTCACTCTCTGCACCTGACAGCCTGGCATATTCTGTTTTGAACCATAGTGGGCCTCCACTTCCTCAGCAAGTTTTGAATGTTATCTTGGAAGCTAGGAGGCCTAGTACAAGGAAAGTGTACGCAGAAAATTGGAAGAGATTTTTGTTTTGGAGTGCAGCAAAAGATTTTGATGTTTCTGAGCCTAATTTGTGTGTGGCTCTTCAATATCTTACTGAGTTACTAGACAAAGGTTTGTCTTTCTCTTCTATTAAAGTTCATGCTGCAGCAATTTCAGCTCACTATGATTGCAACCCACCATTGTTTTCTCATCCTTTGTTCAAGCATTTTCTTAGAGGGGCAAAGAATATATGACCCCCACGAAGAGCTCCTACTCCTGCTTGGGATCTCAATTTTGTGTTGGAGAAACTCACTCTACAACCTTTTGAGCCTGCAGCTACTGCTGAGTTGAAGTATTTATCATGGAAGACTGCTTTTTTGTTGGCCATTACCTCTGCAAGACGGGTTTCTGAATTACAGGCCCTTATGGCAGTTGAGCCTTTCTTGATTTTCCATAAGGATAGGGTATCATTACGTACTAATCCTTCCTTTATGCCTAAGGTGGTTTCTAGTGTGGCTTTGAACCAAACTATTCATTTGCCTACTTTTATGCAAATCCCCAAACTAAAGGGGAAAAGATTTTGCACACTTTAGATGTCCACAGGCAGTTGCGTGCTATTATTTGGACAGAACTAAAGGTTTCAGGCAGTCTCAGCAGTTGTTTGTTTCTTTTGCTTTGAGTTCTCAGGGCAAGCCTGTATCAAAACAAACTATTTCTAAGTGGATTGGGTTTTGCATTGCTTTCTGTTATTCCCATCATGGCAAGGAGATTCCAGCTGGGATTAGGCCTCATTCCACTAGGGCTACTGCCACTTCAACAGCTTTTGAGGGGAGTGGCAACCAAGGATATTTTGGAGGCAGCTACTTGGAGTTCTGTACATACTTTCTCTAAGCATTATCACCTGCCACTTTACTCTAAGTCTAGGGCTGGTTTTGCCACTGCTGTTTTGCAAGGCATTTTGGCAGCTCCTGCTTCCTTGTAGTTAGCCATCCTCCCTTATCTCTGCTTTGGGATTCTACCCAATTGTTAGGACTGCAGCAATGTGAGATGAAGAACATAGTACAGTTTTGTACCTACCATAAATGTAGATGTTTGAAGATCCACATTGCTGCAGTCCAATTTACCCTCCCTCCTTCCCCTCTGTTAGAGGTGGTTGTGTGGGTTGGGTTGTACATTTTGTGTATATTGTATATATTGTACTATAGTTAGTGCAGGGGTGGTTGGTTGGTTGTTTGCTGTCTTTTGGTTTTGACCTTTCTTTTTAGGGTCTTCTGGCATCTGGGGCAAGAAAAGACTGGGGATATGACGCCGGTCATGCGCATTTGTACACTGACGTCAGTCAAATGCGCCCTGACCGACGTCAGCCTTATACTTTGATATTCGGGCCGACCGAGGACAGCGGACTACCCAATTGTTAGGACTGCAGCAATGTGGATCTTCGAACATCTACATTTATGGTAGGTACAAAACTGTACTTTTTACTGTTCCCTCTACACCATATCCTAAGGGTCAGAGGGGTGGTAAAATGTGGTTCAAGAAATCCCAGAGGTTTTTCCAAGATGCACAGGGTGACTCCTTTAGAGGCAGAGGAGGAAGAAGAAATGGTAGACGTCGCCCTAGAGGCAGGGGCGGACCGCAAAACCAAGGAGGCCGCAATTCGTTTCGGGGCCGGCCTTACCAGCGCTCCTGATGTGTGGCCCAACTTTGCTTCTCTGGGGCTGGTCGGTGGTTGCTTTTCTTTGTATCCAGAAGCCTGGCTAAGTATCACTCTACAAATGAGTACAAAGAATTATTACCAGAGGTTATGTCATACCCTTTTCTCTTCCACTGTATGTTCCCAAGAGGATCCCAGATGTTCCACCCAGTCACAGGGATCAAGCAACTGCGAAGGTCAACAATTTGCTAATAGTCATCCAAACTGTCCCAGCAGACCAAATAGGATCTGGAACTTACTTCAGATTATTTTTAGTGCCAAAATGTACAGGGGACTGGAGGCCCATCTTGGACCTCAGCAGATTGAACGAATCAGTAAAGGACAAGTTCCGGATGGTGACACTGCAGTCTGTACTCCTGTTATTAGGCAAAGTCAATTGGGTGTCCTCAATAGATCTCCAAGATGCTTACTACCATGTAAAAATGGACAGGGCTTCAAGGAGTCATTTATGCTTCTGGCTGGGAGCCAGTCATTACCAGTTTCATGCTCTGCCCTTTGGTCTCACCACAGCCCCCAGGGTGTTCACCAAGTGTATGGCAGTAGTGACAGCTCACCTGAGACGTCGAGGGTTCCAGGTGTTTTCCATATCTGGACGACTGGCTCTTGCCTGCCCCCACCAGGCATCTTCTTCTTCAGACCAGGGACGCTACCATACAACTTTGTGCCCATTTGGGGATTTCTATAAATTAGGAAAAATCTGCCTTATTGCCCTCTCAATCTGTGAATTTTATTGGCGCAGAGATGGACACAAACATATTGGCTCATCTTCCTGTATAAAGAGCACAGAATCTGGTTCTTCAAATTCAACATAGTCTTCCCTTACTAAAGGTCAAGGCCAAGTCTATTCTGCAGCTTCTAAGGACCATGGCTTCCCACCATTTTACTAGTAACGCTAGCCAGATTATACAAGGATTCTTCAGTGGCTGCTGTCGTCCCAATGGTCCTTTCAGCACCTGCCATTATCTCATCGCATACTGTTTGAAGGACTCTTGCAAGAAGGACCTCATTTGGTGGACTCTACCCAATCAGTTAACCACGGGCACTTCATTTGTTCCTCGCCAACCCGTTGCCACTGTGACCACGGATGCCTCACAGGGTGGGGGGGGGGGCATTATCTAGACAGCACTGTCCAAGGCACATGGCAAGATCACGAGGCTCATCTGCATATAAACATTCTAGAAATGAGGGCGGTGCTCCTGGCATTGCAAGCACTTCATGACCTTCTGCCTCTGGGGACGATTGCGATAGTCAGACAACATGTCGGTAGTATGGTAGATCAACAAACAGGGCGGAACCAGATCATACCCACTCTGTTGAGAGACCATTAGAGTTTGGAAATGGGCGATTGCCACTTTTCTGGTGGCAACGCACATTCCAGGGACAACCAACGTGATAGCCGACAAGCTCAGCCAGGCAGTCTTGATGCCTCACGAGTGGTCTCTGAAACAGGAAATAGAGGAGCAGATTTTCCGCAGATGGGGACAACCTTGCTGCGATCTCTTTGCCAGCCCGATCAACGCCAAATGCAGCAGCTATTTCTCCATCACCCCCCCCCCTCCAGGGGAGTCCTCCAGAGGCGCTCTTGTTCACGATTGGCCCTTGGGTCTCCTTTATGCTTTTCCTCCCTTTCCTCTCATACCCAAGGTTATTCAGAAAGCGAAATGACTGGGAAGCAAACTGATCCTCATTGCTCCTTACTGGCCTCGTCAGGTATGGTTCCCCTTTCTCGGGCCTCTTCTCCTAGGCGATCCTTGGATTCTAGACCCAGTACCAGATCTCTTGACACTCATGTCAGGCTCGCTTTACACACCCTCAGTTTGACAGCTTGGCTACTCCAGTTCCATCCCTAGTCAGGCTTCACAACTTCTTACCCTCTGTGACTCGTATACTAATGTTCTCTAATAAACCCTCCACTAGGAGACTGTATTCCAGTAAATGAGGAGATTCTCTATCTGGGCTGAGAAAAAGAATGTTGACCCTTATACCGCCTCCATTCTGGTGGTTTTGGAGTTCCTGTCTGAGCTTTTCTACCAGGGATTTGCGGATGCCGCTATCCGGGTTTAATTGGCAGCGATTTCTAATTTTCATCTAGGCATACAAGACACTCATCTGATGGTCACATAGGCTGTGCAAAGCCTTCCTCAAAGGTGCCACTTTATTAAGACCCCTATTTCAAGAACTTGTTGCTTCATGGGATTTTAATTTTGTGCTGTCCAAATTGATGTACCCACCCTTTGAGCCTTCTCATTCATCAACTTTGAAATTTTTGTCTTGCAAGCATTGCCTGTAAAACCCCCTTATCTGATTTTTCACAAAGACAAAGTATCTCTTCGTACTAATCCTTCCTTTTTCCCCAAGGTCTGTTCCCATAACACTTTGAACCAGTCCATAGAACTTCGTGTTTTTTCCAAACCACTCCAATGCAGCAGAGTACAGTTTCATCAGTTGGATGTCCATAGGCAATTATGTTTTTATTTGCACAGGACGAAAGAATTCAGGAAATCGATCGATTATTTATTTCCTTCTCCGAATCCAGGTCAGGTTTACCAGTTTCTAAAGTGACCTTCTCAATTTGGATTTCTAGCTGTATAGCTTACATTTACACCTCTGAGGGTATACCTTTACCTTTCAAAATCCAGGCTCATTCTACTAGATCTCAGTCTACCTCTGCAGCCTTCCAGGCCAGGGTCCCACTTGATAATATTTGTGCTGCAGCAACTTGGGCTACCCCTCAGACATTTATTACTCATTACAAATTGGATCTAACCTCCAGGGATAGAGCATCCTTTGGTTCCTCAGTACTCAGGAGTATTTTTCCTTGAGCCACCCAAGAATAAGGTACTAGGGACTCCCATATGTAAGAGTGAAGGCGAGATAGGACTACAGAATATAAAGTTGTGTACTCACCATAACGTTCCATGTTTGTAGTCCATCTCGCCCTTCATTCTTACGAACCCACCCTCCTACCCCCATCTTGGAAGTACCTGGAAACAGATAAACTATTATCTTTCACTGGAGACCTTTTATTATGGGCTTCTTTTTGTATTTTGTTCTTATGTCTATTGGTTTTAGTTAGCAGAAAACAAGATCTGGGGATTGTACTGGTGCACCATAGAATACCTACCTAGCCACGAGCCAACTAGAAGTCTTCCAGCTTGTAAATAGGCCGAGACCCTTTAGACTCCCAGTCCTGACTGCACACAGACTTCTGAGAGAGCACCAAGATGGCTAGAAGATGGCTAGAAGTGCACGTCATAGATGAGACATTTAGATTTGTGGAGTGCAGTTATTTGAGGATGTGGCGCAAGTGGTGGACAGTCTGTCTTCCTGCAACTAAGGGCGAGTTCTTTAGAGAGTGATGAAGAGTTTTGATTAAAGCAGGAAGAGGTGGTTGATTTACAGAAGCAGTCTATTCTCCAGAAACCCTCCCAATAAGGGGTCTAGGCTAGTGGACTGCTTTAGGAAGCAATTGTTCATATCCTTGACCCTGTCCCTCCTGGATTTTAACTAATGAAGCATACCCCCCCCCCCCCCCCAAGGAATTCTTGGGGGAGTAGATTTGACATATTACAGTGAGATTTGTTGAGTAAAGCACAATTCTATAGGTGATTTTCCTAAAAGATCATTTGAGGATACTTTCACAGTTTAGATGTACACAGGTTTTAAGTGGGCATCCTGAATGCATGGAGTACAGCACCCTAAATTGGCAGATTGCTCACGGATGTCACCAGGGGACCTTTTTAGACATTCCAGGGATCACTAGTTGTTTAGTCCCAAAATTGAACGTCCTGTACAGTATGAGAGAGAAAGGGCTGAACCATTCTGCCTTCTGTAATTTAAGTTCCTTTCTCCACCCACCACGTGGAAAGAAGCCAGCAAAATAATGATGCACTGCAACTCACTGCCTCAGTGGCAGGAGGCAGGGAGATATCCTAGCAGCATTCCCTAGCTACCCTGACTGAAGTCTGGCAAGGTCATTGACCCAAAGGATGTAGTTCTGCATTTCCATGGAGGATGTGGCCAACTGAGTAGGTCACACCAGTCCTAACTCTATCCCAACTCTATCCCAGCTACATCTTCTAGGTGATAGTTGTCGAGAGATTCTTCCTTCATAGCTATAGTCAATTTGCTGTACCCGATGAGGTTGCAGATGAGAGAGGTCATAACCTGAAGGCAGTCTTCCCTTCAACACTCATTGCTCTGTAAGCAACCGCTATTTGTCGCCTTTCTCTTCCCCAGCCATTCCCTTCCTCATTGCCTTGTCAGATATATATAGTATACCAGCAAAATTATTCGGCAAGAAAGTAGGTGCAGGGGCTGCCTGAAAAAGAAAGCTTAGCTATACCTCTGTTCCTAAACATTTTTTTTTTTCTTTTCATTTTGCCCAAAAAGATGAATGCCTTCAGGCCCATTTTTAGACTTGAGTAGCCTAAATGTGTTGTCCCATGAATTGATTCACATGGTAATTGCTCAGTCAGTCCTTGCGCATCTGTCCATAGGGGACTGGAGCTGCTGTTTGGATATCCAGGATACCTACCTGCACAAATAAATGCCAAAGAGTTTCTTTAGCTTCCTAGTTGGTCATTGCCCATTTTGGTCCTGTCTCTTTGGTCTTATGTTGGTTCGGAGTCTTCACAATATTGGTAGCAGTTTAGTTTCCATTGTGATAGGATGTTAGTGTTCCTTGCTTAGACAGTTAACTCTTAGTGATGTCTGTGTTGAGGAGCAGTCTTTTTTTTTTTTTTTTTTTTTTTTTTTATGTAGACTGGCCATCTGTTTTGCATTTTCACTGCTGAGTTTTACATTGAACCGTACAGTGTCCCACCTTCTACAGATTGTGATTCCCAGTATTGGGACTTTGGCATTTTTGCTTCTTCTGACAGTAGTTCATCTGCTTCTTGGTCACTTTGCTTCCCGTAGAACCCTGAAATTGATGACCGCAGTCATTGTCACTGTGCTTTATGCTATACATCCCATAGTCTTACTCTGGGTTCATGAAGGGTACAGCGGTGTGAAGAGAAGAACCCCCTGGATTCCATGGGAAAGCTGTTAAAGGTTTGCAAGGAGCATGTAGTATGGTTGTCTGTTTCGTTCACCCACTGTCTAGAAGTACACTAACGTAGGTGTCTCCTGTGGTGACGTTCACAAGAGGACCCCCACCTACAGGTGTGCAGGGAGGACACTCAAGAGTATACAGCCCTGGGACTGTTAAATATACATTGTTGGCCTAGGAATGACAGAGATGCTTCTGTTTCTGCTAGCTTTCCAGGAGATGTTCGTGTTACACTGCTGCAGTCATTGCACTTTGGTTATTCTGCCGTGAGGCGGTTCCCCAGTCGGCCTGAGTTCCAAAGTCTTGGTCCGGAGTCGGTTGCTGTCGTTTCCTCCCTGATGTCAGTGTGACGGGTATATAAGATGCAGCCGACGACATTTTCTTCAGTCTTTCTTGCCACGTGGTGCCCGAAGCAAAAGCAGTTTGCAAGTGCCGGTCGGCCGACTCCTGAGATTTTCATTCCGAATCCAGAACCGAAGTCTTCTACAAAGCTAAGTACCCCATTGGGGAAACTTTTTCTTGCCTCAGACTGATGTCAGTAAAAGTTAATAACTGTATTTCTTGTGGGAAGCAAATACCTCATAAGGATTTCCATTCTTATTGTATCCCATGCCTAGGCCCAGACCACGATGTCTCTGGTTGACGGTTTTGTGCTAGGTTTAACAAGCGCTCTATTAAACGTCTGTTTGATTTTGCCCGACATTACTTTGGCAGAAAATTTAATTACACCATGCCGTCGGAACTTCAGATGACCGCAATTCATAAAAAGTGCAAAGACAAAGACAGGCATCTGCGGCCCAAAACTGACTAAGCCTCTCAGTCGCCGGTTCTCCAGTTTTCAGCGAGGCGCCTTCGCAGCCCATGACGACCGCTTCTGCAGAACCACAGGTGGCCACCGACTCCCTAGTGGAGATGGTTGGGCCATCGGACACGCAAGTTTTACAGACTACCGAAACCAACTCTGCTGAGGGATCCGGAGTACATGAGCAACCCGCAGCTTCAGAGGGTGTCTTCAGACCTACTCCACTAAGCATTAAGCCCTCTTCTAAGTCTAAGCCACCTTTAAAAGCAAAGAAACAAATACAGTCTCCATGCCTAAGAAACAAATGCTCAAAATGGCCGAAGACCTAATCACTCTGATCAGGGGTTCCCATCCCCCACCTGATAAAAGGCCTAGACAGGATGCAGACTGACTCATCTGACCAGGTGTCCATTTCCTAAGATTCATCCTCAGACCTAGGTTATTCTTTACCCCCTAATGAGGATTCTGATGCTGAGGAATCAATTCCATCAGCCTCTTCACCAGAGGCCTACTCTTTTGGGGAAACTTTACACCCCATGAGGGAGCATTTCCATTGGGAAGGCCGGGATTACTCGGAATTCAAGAAAAGGCTCAGAGAATTCCTACTATTGCCTCAACACAGACCCCTTGCTATTCCGTCAGTGTTAGATATTGTGGATGATGTGTATACTGAATCAAGCTTAAATCCTGATTCCTTACCTCCAGCTCCAGTTAAACCAGACTGGTATTGCAGAGTCCCTGACTCTCACAAATTTCTGTATAAAAGCCCAGTGGCAGACCCAGAAACTATTTCTCAGGGACCCAAAGGGGTTAAGGCCTCATCAGCAAAGAATCCAGATCCCTCTGACAGAGACTAGAGCATTAGACAGTTGGGGAAAGAAAGTATATACGTCTGCAACTTTAGCAATGAGAGCTTTAAATTGCCAGTTTCACATGCTAAAATCAGCAATTTTTGATGTCTCAGTTGAAACAAAAAATGCTTTCAGATGCAGATCCTCCTAATTTTAAGGAAATGCAGGATTTATTGCATGCTGCTGAGCAAGTGGGGAAAACGTACTTTGCAATGTGGTTTTGATTCTTTAGAGGCCTCCTGTAGAGCAGCAGTTACAGGCTCTGTCATTAGACATGCGTGTTTAAAAGAACATACGTTACCAGATCATGTTAAAGCTAAACTACTGGATGCACCTTTGCAGCATATCTTATTTGGAGTTAAGGCAGAAGAGGTATTAAAGAAAATGGAGGATAAGGCAAAATCTATGCAAACCGTGAAGGATTTCTTACAGGTACAGCCTCCTCGATTTAGCAGAAACTGGCCAACAAAGAATTGGTCCTTTCCAGTTACGGACAGACCTCAAAGGGGCAGATACAGACTTCCAAGAGGTAGAGGACAGCCGCAAGGTCCTTACAGGCCTCGACAATGGGGTGCATCAGGCCAGAAAGAAGGGGAAGACAGACACCAACCTTACAAAAAACAGTCCCAATGACTTCCCACTACAGCTGCCAAACATCTCTCTCGGCAGCCCCCTTGGGAGGAAAACTGGCTCCTTTCTCTCACAATTGGCATATGATCACCAAAGACAAATGGGTTCTCAATATCGTATCTCAAGGTTACAGGTTCCACTTTCACACTCTGCCAAGGTTAAAAGGAATGCCAAATCTGCCATCAAATCAGTGGGCAGAGGCTCAAAAACAAATTACAGCACTCATGAACATGGGAGCTATTCAAAAGGTACCTCCACAGGAACAAGGACAAGGATTTTACTCAAGACTCTTTCAGACAAAGCCTGGAGGCCCATTCTGGATCTTTCTTCTCTAAACACTTACCTGGATGTTCCGAAATTCAAAATGTTGACATTACAGCAGCTTCTTCCCATGCTGGGCAAGCAAGCTTGGCTCGTGACCTTGGACCTCAAGGAGGCATACCTGCATGTCCCTATCAGACAAAACTGCAGAAGATACCTCAGATTCATAGCTAGTCCAATGCACTATCAATTCTCTGCACTGCCCTTTGGTTTATCTACTGCACCCACGGTCTTCACAAAGTGCCTGGCACCAGTAACTGCATTTTGCAGACGGAAAGGAATTCAAATTTACCCATACCTGGACGACTGCCTGATTCAAGCAGAGAGCAAAGGCATTCTCCTAAAGCATCTGGCATTTGTAAAAAAGTTGCCTGGGGTACACAGTAAATGAAAAGAAATCAAAACTAGTGCCCTCACAAGAGATATTCCTGGGTGCCAGCTTGAACACAACGGCCCAGATGGCTTATCTCACGCCAGACAAGCAAGGACAACTAACTCAATACTTTCAATTGATGGCAACAAAGACCCAATTCCCTGCAAGAAGAATTCTGCAGGTTTTGGACTACATGGCATCTTGCATACTACTAATTCCATATGCCAGACTGCATATGAGGAAACTACAATGGTACCTAAAGAGTGTATGGTCTCAACACTGTCAAAGTTTGGAAACAGTTATACCACTAATACCTTGCTTTCAGAAGGAGTTTCGATGGTGGGCTGAGGCTTGTCACCTCAACAAGGGTCAGCCTTTTTCTCAACCCACGGCCAGGCAAACACTGACAACAGATGCATCGGATTACGCCTGGGGGAGCACACAAGGCAGGAAAATGTATTCAGGGCAAGTGGCCCATACAACAAAGGCATCTTCACATCAACCAAAAAGAGATGCTAGGTGTATAAAATGCCCTTATAGCTTTCAAGGACCTGCTACATCCAGGACAACTACTACTAAAGACAGACAACACCACAGTTATGTGGTACATAAACAAGCAAGGGGGGCATCCATTTCTACCCCCTCTGCAGACAAGCCATGACCTTGTGGAACACAGCCATACACTATCAAGTTCATCTACAAGCACAATTCCTGCCAAGAGAGAAAAACACACTGGCAGATGACTTGAGCAGAAATATCATGGATCCCCACGAATGGGAATTGAATCCACAAATATTCAGAATGGTAATACAAAAATGGTGGAGCTCGGACATAGATCTGTTTGCATCCCCAAGGAATTGCTAGCTACAGAAATTTTGCACAAGGAGTTACCATCCACAAGCATGGAAAGTGGATGCCCTCTCATTCAGCTGGAAAAACCTACAAGTATATGCTTTCCCACCTTTGCCTCTTCTTCCAAAATTACTCATAAAAGCCAGGCAAGAGAAGCCAAATATGATCCTGATTGGGTACCAGTGCTGGCGTGGCCAGTCTGGTGCAATCTTAAAAAAACTTAGCACAAGGACCACCCTGGATTTTGCCTCAAATACCACATCTGCTGTCTCAGAACAACAATCGGATACTCCACAGCCAGCTAAAGACCTTAAACCTAGCTGCATGGAAGATACCTTAGCCAAACAAGCACTGCCTCTCTCCAAAGTAGTTATGGAGGTCATCCTGGAGGCCAGAAGGCCCAGTACCTGGAAAGCCCATTTGGATAAATGGAAGAGATTCTGTGCCTGGAACCAGGCTCACAACCTTGACCCTCTTGTGCCCAACATTCCTCAGATGCTGCAATATTTGACTGAGATGCTGGTCAAAGGCCTTTCCTTTTCATCCATAAAGATACACGCCGCTGCCATCTCTGCCCACTACAACACTGATCCACCAATTTTCTCTCATCCCTTGCTAAAACAGTACTTCAGAGGGGCAAAAAACATAAGACTGCCCCGTAGAGCACCAACTCCAACTTGGGACCTCAACTTTGTTTTGGAAAAATTAACCTTACCTCCTTTTGAGCCAGCTAGCACAGCAGAATTAAAATATATCTCTTGGAAAACTGCTCTGCTCCTGGCATAACATCAGCACGAAGAGTTTCAGAATTACAGGCACTAATGGCAGTGGAACCATTCCTTATTTTCCACCAGGACAGGGTGTCTTTAAGAACTAACCCTACTTTTATGCCTAAGGTGGATTCAAGTGTGCCTCTGAACCAAAGTATTCACTTAGCAACTTTTTATCCAATACCACAGAATAAAGGAGAGAGACTACTGCATTCTTTGGACATTCACAGGCAGTTACGCTTCTACTTGGACAAAACCAAAGCTTTCAGAAAATCTGAGCAATTAGTAGCATATGCTGCAGGAGCACAGGGAAAAGCCATTTCAAAACGGACTATTTCCAAATGGATAGGACATTGCATACGTTTCTGCTATACACACCGGCTATACACACCATGGAAAACCTGTGCCTACCAGCATTAGATCTCCCTCCACCAGAGCAACAGCCACTTCAACGGCCTACCTCAGAGGAGTACCTACCAAGGATATTTTGGAAGCAGCAACATGGAGTTCTGTGCATACCTTCACCAAGCATTACCACCAGCCTCTATACTCCAAATCCAGAGCTGGCTTCGCCTCTGCAGTGCTGCAGGGCCTTACAGCCACACCAAATGAATTATAGTACCAGCCACCCTACCTCAGCTTTGGGATTCTACCCAAGTGTAATGACTGCAGCAGTGTAACACGATGAACATAGTACTGTTTTGTACCTACCATAAATGTAGATGTTAGTGTGTTCACACTGCTCCAGTCCAGGTTACCCTCCCTCCTTCCCCTCTTTACTGCTGGTGCGTACCTAGGTCATCTACCCTTTACTACCTATGGGGAGTATTTGCTAGTAACCGAAAGTTGTTGTTTGCTTGTCTTACTTATGTTTTATTAGCAGTTTGACTTGCCTACCTATTTGGGGGCACCTGACATCTAGGGCAAGAAAAACTGAAGAAAATGGCATCGGCTGCATCTTGTATACCCCTATCGCACTGATGTCTGGGAGGAAGCGACAGCAGCCGACGCTGGACCAAGACTTTGGAACTCAGGCCGACTGGGGAACCGCCTGACAGCAGGATAACCCAAGTGTAATGACTGCAGCAGTGTGAACACTCAAACGTCTACATTTATGGTAGGTACAAAACTGTACTTTGTCATGTCTTCATTCATTTAGACTAGTGATTGCTTGGAATTTTGCCGAACAGTGGGGTTGGAGAGTCATGTTTCTCCTTGTGCAGAAATGTGATGAGTGTAGAAGTGGGCCACCCAGAATAATTGCATCCTCTCAACAGTACATATTCTGGGGGAAGCAGTTAACTTAGCTGATGGGACTCTGATTTAGGAGTGTTCATTAACTCTGTCCTAGGTAGGGCAATTACAAGAGCTGGGGGCACCTGGTTTGCAACTTTTCTTTTTTTGCATGTGCAACAAGTACTGCATCACATACAGTTCTCTATGCCTAGTAATGTCTTGATGAGACCTTTGCTGTATGTTCCCCTTTGTGCTGATTCATAGACAAGACTTCTCCAAGGCACAGGCCATTCTGATAGCACCATTTTTTTTTTTCTGACAAACTTGGCTATTACAGACCCTTCTACTAGACTCTTCTCTTCAGCTGCCTTTGTATAGAGCACTTCTAATCCAAATGTTCAGCAGAATCTATCTGTATCTACATGCCTTCATGGTATGACATAATTACTCTGATGTTCTTCGTGTTTCACTATTGCAGTCATTACATTTGGGTAATCTGCTGGCAGGTTGCCCTCAGTCGGCCTGAATAACAAAGTCTTGGGTCCTGTGGTTGCTGTCTCCTCTTCCATGACGTCAGGGGAATAAAACATGCAGTTGACGCCATTTTAACCAGTCTTTCTTGCCGTGCGGTGCCGCTGGTCGGCAGACTCCTGAAATTTTCGTTTTCGAGTTTCAGAACCGAAGTCTTCAAACTAAAGCTAAGTACCCCGTTGGGGAAACTTTTTCTTGCTCCTTACCGATGTCAGTAAAAGTTAATTTGCATTACTTGTGGGAAGCAAATAACTCATAAGGATTTTCATTTGTACTGTATTCCTTGCCTAGGCCCTGACCACAATGTGCCTTGCTGTCGGTTTTGTGCTAAATTTAACCAACGCATTATTAAGCGTCTGTATATTTTTGCTTCTAAATGCTTTGGCTCAAGATTTAACTATCCTGAAATGTCGTCTGTTAACAATCCAACTACTGAAATTCACAAAAAACGCAAAGAAAAAGACAGACCCGTCTAGGTCCAAAACCGACAACGAAGCTTCTCCTAAGCCAGTCGCCAGTTCGCTGGTACTCAGTGAGGTGCTTTCGCAGCCCCTGATGCCTGCTACTTTTGAGTCGCAGGCCTCTACCGAGACCCTTTCGGAGTCCGGTATGCCACGAGATTCTTCAAGTATTGAACCCGTGGATGGGTCCGGAGCTGCTTGAGCAGGCATCAGCTTCTGAGGGTGTTTTCAGGCCTAAAGATTTGTATATTAAACCGACGTCATCATGAAAAACAAGGCCAAAACCAACTTCTATGTCTAAAAAACTGACGCATGAGCCATGTACGTAGGCCCCTATGCATAAAAAAACAAATTATCAAAATGGCTGAGGATTTAATTACCTTGATCAGGGGTTCCCAACCCACTCCTGCTAAGAGGCCTAGGCAAGGCACCGATTATGACTCTTCAGATCAGGTTTCCATTTCTTCTGATCAGGAGTTTTCTATTCCCCCTTATGGGGACTCTGATGCAGCAGAATCCATCCCTGCTGCATCTCCTCCTGAGGATTTTTCTTTTGGAGAGAGATTGCATACCTTAAGGGAACATTTTCATTGGGAGAGTCAGGATTTTTCAGAAATCATCTTCTTCCTCAGCATAGGCCTTTGGCTATACCTCCTGTGTTAGACATTGTTGATGATGATTATGTTTTCTCAGAATCCAGCATGGCTCCTGATTCCCTGCCTCTGGCTCCTAGTAAGCCAGGCAGATATTACAGGGTTCCTGACTCCCACAAGTTTCTTTTCAAAAATCCTACTGCACCCTGAAACAATTTCTCAGGGTCCAAGGGTGTTAAGGCTTCTACTGCTAAAAATCCTACCCCTTCTGATAGAGACTCCAGGGCGCTGGATAGATGGGGTAAGAAGGTTTATACGTCTGCAACCCTGGCAATCTGGGCTTTAAACTGTCAATCTCATATGCTTAAATATCAACAGCATGTCATGGGCTGGCTTAAACAGAAAATGATGTTGATTTCTGATTGTGTATAAAATAGAGTTACAGGATTTATTGCCTTCAGATGAACAAGTTGGAAAGCATACTTTGCAATGTGGTTTTGATTCCTTGGAGGCCTCTTGCAGGGCCACCGTAACTGGATCTGTGATAAGAAGGCATGCTTGGCTCAAGGAGCAAAATCTGCCTGATCATGTTAAAGCTAAATTGTTGGATGCTCCATTACAGCAGGACAGTCTGTTTGGTAATAAGGCAGAAGAAGAGTTTTGAAAAAGATGGAAGACGCAGCTAAATCTATGCAAACTAAAAGATTTCATGCAAGTGTAGCCACTCAGGTTCAGTAGGCACTGGCCTACTAAGAATTGGTCCTTTCCAGTACCCAACAGAGCTGCTCAGGTCAAACCCAGACACTCCAAAGGCTCCAGGTTTCAGTCACAAGAATCTTACAAGACAAAACAATGGGGTGCCTCCACCTCCAAATCAAGAAGTAGCAAAGCACCACCCCACGGTAAACACTCTGACTTTCCTCTGCCATTTCCAAGCACTTATCTTTTGGCAGCCCCTTTGGGGGGAAAATTAGCACTTCATGCTCAAAATTGGCATCTAATTACCCAGGACAAGTGGGTCTTAAATATAGTATCCCAGGGATACAGATTTCATTTCCACATGTTGACCATTCCAAACGGATGGCCAAATCTGCCTCCAAATCAGTGGGCAGAGGCCCAGAAACAAGTCATGTCCCTCATGGATATGGGGGCTATTCAACCAGTACCAGAAAAGGAAAAAGGACAAGGTTTTTATTCAAGACTTTTCCTGATACCCAGAGAAGGCAAATCATGGCATCCAATTGTGGATTTATCCATTCTAAATACATTCCTGGACATTCCAAAATTCAAGATGCTGACTCTACAACAGCTACTGCTTATGCTAGGCAAGGATGCCTGGTTGGTAACTCTAGACTTAAGAGGCTTACCTGCATATCCCAATCAGGGAATCTTGCAGAAGATACCTCCGCTTCAAAGCAGGCTGTTTGCATTACCAGATGTTCGTGTTTCATTGTTGCAGTCATTACTCTAGGGTTATCCTGCTGGCAGGCTACCCTCAAGTCGGCCAGAATTCCAAAGTCTAGGTCCGGCGTCGGTTGCTGTCGCCTCTTCCCTGACGTCAGTGCGCTAGGGGTATAAAAGATGCAGCTGACGCCATTTTCTTCAGTCTTTCTTGCCGCACGGTGCCCGAAGCAAAAGCAGTTCGCAAGTGCCGGTCGGCCGAATCCTGAGATATTTAAATCCGAATTTCAACTGAAGTCTTCATTAAAGCTAAGTACCCCGTTGGGGAAACTTTTCTTGCTCCAGACCGATGTCAGAAAAAGTTAACAATTGTATTTCTTGTGGGAAGCAAATACCTCATAAGGATTTTCACTCTTACTGTATTCCTTGCCTAGGCCCTGATCACAGCGTTGCTAGCTGTCTGTTTTGTGCTAGATTTAACCAACCCACTATTAAGCGTCTGTTCGATTTTGCATTTCATTACTTTGGCCGAAGATTTAATTATATAATGCCGTTGGACCAGCCGACAACTGGAGTTTACAAAAAACGCAAGGACAAAGAAAAGGATAGGCATCCATGGTCCAAAACCGACGAGGCCTCCGCTAGGCCAGTCGCCAGTTCTCAGTGAGGCGCTTTCGCAGCCCCTGGTGCCTGCTACCTCAGAGCCACATGCCGCTTCCGACTCCCACGTAGAGCCGACTGGGCCTCTGGATGCTCAAGGTATTGGACACTCTGAAATCATTCCCTCAGATGGGTCCGGAGCCGCTGAGCAGGCATTGGCTTCTGAGGGTGTCTTCAGACCTACACAGCTATATATTAAGCCATCTTCAGCTTCAAAGACTAAAGCAGCTCTAAAGACAAAGAAACAAGTACAGCTTTCTTCTGCTCAGACTTCCATGCCTAAAAAACAGATGCTCAAAATGGCAGAAGACCTAATTACTTTGATCAGGGGCTCCCATCCCCCTCCTAATAAGAGGCCTAGGCAAGAGACAGAGTATGATTCTTCTGATCAGGTTTCTATTTCCTCTGATTCCTCTTCTGAACAGGATTACTCCATGCTTCCCTATGAGGATTCTGATGTTGAAGAATCCATTCCTTCAGCCTCTCCTCCTGAGGATTATTCTTTTGGGGAAACCCTGCATACCACGAGGGAGCATTTCCACTGGGAGAGCCAAGATTATTCTGAATCTAAGAAGAGGCTCTGGGACTTTCTGCTACTTCCTCAGCACAGACCCCTTGCTATTCCACCTGTTCTAGACGTAGTAGGTTATGTATTTTCAGAGTCCGGCGTGTCCCCTGACTCTCTAACCCCTGCACCTGCTAAGCCAGACAGATACTACAGGGTCCCTGATTCTCCTAAATTTCTATATAAAAACCCCGCTGCTGACCCAGAAACTATATCACAGGGTCCCAAAGGGGTCAAAGCTTCCACTGCAAAAAAAACCCTGTCCCCTCTGATAGGGATTCTAGGGCTCTAGACAGATGGGGGAAAAGTCTACACTTCTGTTACCCTGGCTGTAAGGGCTTTAAATTGTCAGTTTCATATGCTTAAATATCAGCAATATTTAATGTCGCTGCTTAAACAGAAATTGTTGACAAAAACTGAATGTTCAGAGAACAAGGAATTGCAGGATTTATTGCATGCAGCTGAACAAGTGGGAAAGCATACTTTGCAATGTGGATGTTCTTCATCTCACATTGCTGCAGTCCTGACACTTGGGTAGTCCGCTGTCCCAGTCGGCCTTGACGCCGGTCAAGGATAGTCTGACGCCAGGACGCCAGGGTACAAATGCGCATGACCGTGTCATTTCCTCAGTCTTTTGCCGCATGGTCCGATGCAGAAGCAGTTTTGCAAGTGCAGGTTGGCGTTCTGAGATTTTCCGTCGGAGTTTCAGACCGAATCCAAGTTGGCGAATATTTTGTTTTTCTTGCCTCAGTATTTTACCGGATGTCAGAAAAGTGAATAACTGTATTTCTTGTGGGAAACAGATACCTCATAGGGATTACCATACCTTGTGTATACCTTGCTTAGGGCCTGAGCACGACGTTGTTGGCTGTCGCCTTGTGCTAGATTTAACAAACGCACTATACAGAGAAGATTAGATTGTGCCAGGTTAGTTTTGGGAAGCGGTGTAATTATAAAATGCCGCCGGATGCTCCGCTTCAAAAAGCGCAAGGACAAAACAGCAAAGCCTAGGCTGGAAGAACCGTCAGTACGGACGCCGGTTCTTTAGAGGGCTCGGTGGAGCCAGAGGTTCAGCCAGAAATTTCTTTGGAATCCCAGGAGAGACTTTATTACTGCAAGATGTGACCTCTCAGGAGGTAGGCCAGGCGGAAGGGGCTTCTCAGGTAGCCGTCTTCCCTCCCTTCCTAAGGTGGTTAGGCCCTCCCTGCTGTTTCCAAGGCTTCTCCCAGGGCAGGCCAGGTTTTGTTTCAGGTGTTACCCCTAGTTCTTCAGGGTCTGTACCTAAGAAGCATATGCTTAAGATGGCAGAAGATTTGATTACAATGATTAGAGGTTCTATGCCCTCCTGATAAGAGGCCTAGGGTGGAACCTGAGCTTGGGAGTTTTGAGCAGTGTTCAGATGCTTCTGAGTCTTCGGCTGAAGACTTGCAGGAGTATTCCCCTTACTCTGATTCTGATGTAGATGATTCTACTCCTTCTGCTTCTCCTCCTGAGGATTTTTCATTTTCAGAGACTCTTCATTCCATGAGGGAGCATTTTAAATGGGAAGGTCAGGATTTCTCTGATTCCAGGAAAAGGCTTAGGAATTTTGTTTCTACCCCAACATAGGCCTTTAGCTATACCTCCTGTTCTAGATGTGGTGGAGGATGTTTTTGCAGAAGCTTCTCTGATCCCTGATTCTTTGCCTCCTGCTCCAGTTAAACCGGATAGATATTATAGGGTGCCTGAAGCTCATAAGTATCTTTTTAAGAGTCCTAGGGCAGACCCAGAAACTGTTTCTCAGGGGCCTAAAGGTGTTAAGGCTTCTGTTGTTAAAAATCCTGTTCCTCCTGATAAAGAGGCAAGGGCTTTGGATAGATGGGGAAAGAAAGTGTATACTTCTTCCACTTTGGCCATGAGAGCTTTGAATTGCCAGTTTCACATGTTGAAATACCAAAATTATCTCCTTTCACAATTAAAGTCTAAGGTAGATGCTTTGGTATTGAGTGTAAAGAGTTGCAGGATTTAGTTCATGTTTCTGAACAGGTGGGTAAGCATTCTTTGCAATGTGGTTTTGATGCTGTGCAGGCCTCTTCGAGGGTGGCTGCCACTGGTTCGGTTCTTCGCAGGCACGCCTGGCTGAGGGATCAGAATTTAGCTGAGCATGTGAAGACAAGGATTTTAGATGCTCCTTTACAATCTGATGTGTTGTTTGGTTAAGCCTGTGGAAGCAGTTCTAAAGAAAATGGAAGACAAGGCTAAGTCTATGCAGACTGTTAAAGATTTTTGCAGGTTCAGCCTCCAGTTTAGTAGAAATTGGCCTACCAAGGGGTGGACATATCCTGCTTATGATTCCCAGTCATGGGGTAGGTCTAGACGTGGTAGGGGCAGAGCTCAAAGTTCTTTAGGCCTAGAACAGGAGTTCACCTGCTCAGTCTTCTGGTGAGGGCAGGGGTCAGTCCTTTCGTAAACAGACCCAATGACCTGCCTTTTCAGCTGCCAGAATCTTCTCGTCTGGCAGCACCTTTGGGAGGAAGGTTGGCACTTTTCAAAGAAAACTGGAGTTTAATTACCCAAGACAGATGGGTATTGGATATCATTCACCACGGTTACAGGTTTTATTTCCATACCTTGCCTCCTTTCAAAGGCATGCCAGACATTCCTCCTCAACAAAGGAAAGAGGCTCAAAGGCAAATTTCTCTGTTGCTCCAAATAGGGGCCATTCAGCCGGTTCCTGTGCCAGAAAGGGGCCTAGGATTTTATTCTCGCCTGTTCCTAGTACCAAAAGGGGAACACGTGGAGACCAATTTTGGATCTGTCTATCCTCAACACTTATTTGGACATTCCCAAGTTCAAAATGTTGACGTTACAACAGCTTTTACCTCTGCTGGGCAAAGATCACTGGATGGTAACTTTGGATCTCAAGGAAGCTTACCTTCATGTTCCTATCAGTCTAATTTGCAGGAAGTATCTGCGTTCGAGCTGGGAATTCTCATTATCAGTTCTCTGCATTGCCCTTTGGCTTATCTACTGCAGAGTATTCACAAAGGTTCTGGCTCCAGTGATAGCTTTCTTCAGGCTAAAAGGAATACAAATCTATCCTTATTTGGACGATTGCCTGCTTCTGGCTCAAGAAAGGGACGTGCTTCTTCAGCATTTGGAATATGTGATAGCAGTGCTAAGATGCCTAGGGTATTCTGTGAATAAAGTCCAGTCTAGTACCCTCTCAAGACATGTGCTTTCTGGGTGTGAGACTGAATACAGCAACCCAGATGGCCTTTTAACCTCGGACAAACAAAAGAATCTTTCTTTACTTCCATCAACTATCTCATCAGTCCGGCTGACTGCAAGGACAGTCCTTCAAGCCTTAGGGTTCATGGCATCTTGTATTCTGGTACTTCCCAATGCCAAACTGCATATGAGGAAGCTACAATGGTATCTCAAAATTTATGGACACAGCACTGCCAGGATTTGGACACTGTCATTCAAATAATACCTTGCATTCAAAAGGAATTTTTGTGGTGGGCTCAGGAATGTCACCTAAACAAGGGACTCTCTGTGACCCGCCAGAGGCGAGTCAGATTCTAACGACAGATGCCTCAGACACAGCTTGGGAGCTCATCTGAATGGAAAGTGGATACAAGACAAGTGGCCTGCCAGACTGCAGCATCTACATATCAACATGAAGGAGATGTTAGCAGTCCAGTTTGCATTACTGGCTTTCAAGGATTTACTTCTTCCAGGGCAGGTGTTGATTCTAACAGACAACACAACTGTCATGTGGTACGCCAACAAACAAGGGGAACACATTCTTATCCTCTATGCAGGCAAGCAATGATTTTGTGGGAGACTGCTAAGCTTGCAACTGAATCTTCAAGCAAGGTTTCTGCCAGGAGCACAGAACTCCTTAGCAGATGTGTTAAGCAGGCAAATCATGGATCCCCAGTGGAAACTGGATCTTCATGTATTTCAGACATTGACAGTGTCCTGGGGAACTCCAGGCATAGATCTGTTCGCTTCTCCACTAAACCACCAGCTGCCAAAGTTTTGCACGAAAAGGTTTCATCACACAGCCTGGAAAGTGGATGCTCTTTCTTTCAGTTGGAAAAATCTTCATGTGTATGCCTTTCCACCTCTGCCTCTCCTCCCAAAGGTACTCCTAAAGGTCAGACAAGACAAGCCAAGGATGATTTTAATAGCTCCAGATTGGCCTCGGCAACACTGGTACCCATTACTGAGGAGTCTGGTAAGGAAGCCTCCATGGCCCTTACCTTTGATTCCACACCTATTGTCTCAGAAGGACGGGCATCTACTCAATGTCAAGCTTCACTCTTCATCTAACAGCCTGGCATATTCTGTTTTGAACCATAGCAGGTCTCAGCTTCCTCAACAAGTTTTGAATGTGATTCTGGAAGCCAGAAGACCTAGTACAAGGAAAGTGTACGAGAAAATGGAAGAGATTTTTATTTTGGTGTGCAGCAAAGGATTTGGATGTTTCTGAGCCAAATTTGAGTGTGGCTCTTCAATATCTTACTGAGTTATTGGACAAAGGTTTGTCTTTCTCTTCCATTAAGATTCATGCTGCAGCAATTTCAGCTCACTATGATTGTGACCCACCATTGTTTTCTCATCCTTTGTTCAAGCAATTTCTTAGAGGGGCAAAGAATATAAGACCCCCAGAGCTCCTACTCCTGCTTGGGACCTCAATTTTGTGTTGGAGAAACTCACTCTACAGCCTTTTGAGCCTGCAGCTACTGCTGAATTGAAATATTTGTCCTGGAAGACTGCTTTTTTGTTAGCCATTACCTCTGCAAGAAGGGTGTCTGAATTGCAGGCCCTTATGGCGGTTGAGCCTTTCCTGATTTTCATAAGGATAGGGTATCTTTACGTCTAATCCTTCCTTTATGCCTAAAGTGGTTTCTAGTGTGGCTTTAAACCAAACTATTCATTTGCCTACCTTTTATGCAGATCCCCAAAATAAGGGGGAAAAGATTTTGCACACTTTAGATGTACACAGGCAATTACGTTATTATTTAAGCAGGACTAAGGATTTTAGGCAGTCTCAGCAGTTGTTTGTTTCTTTTGCTTTGAGTTCTCAGGGTAAGCCTGTGTCAAAACAAACTATTTCTAAGTGGATTGGGTTTTGCATTACTTTCTGTTATTCCCATCATGGCAAGGAGATTCCAGCTGGGATTAGGCCTCATTCCACTAGGGCTACTGCCACTTCAACAGCATTTCTAAGCGGGGTGGCAACTAAGGATATTTTGGAGGCAGCTACTTGGAGTTCAGTGCATACCTTCTCTAAGCATTACCACCTTCCTCTCTACTCTAAATCTAGGGCTGGTTTTGCCACTGCTATTTTACAGGGCATGTTGTCAGCTCCTGCTTCTTTGTGATTTGCCATCCTCCCTTACCTCTGCTTTGGGATTCTACCCAAGTGTCAGGACTGCAGCAATGTGAGATGAAGAACATAGTACAGTTTTGTACCTACCATAAATGTATTTGTTCGAAGATCCACATTGCTGCAGTCTAGTTTACCCTCCCTCCTTCCCCTCTGTGTTTAGGGGTGGTTGTGTGGGTAGGATTGTACCGTTCTGACTTTGTATATATTGTACATATATTTGGTACAGGGGTGTTTGGTGTGTTGTTGTTTTTTGGTTTGGCCTTATCTTTTTAGGGTCTTCTGACATCTGGGGCAAGAAAAGACTGAGGAAATGACGTCGGTCATGCGCATTTGTACCCTGA
This sequence comes from Protopterus annectens, assembly GCF_019279795.1. NCBI lineage: Eukaryota > Metazoa > Chordata > Ceratodontiformes > Protopteridae > Protopterus > Protopterus annectens. The sequence goes on from NC_056740.1 coordinate 372,621,195, forward strand.
CGTCAGACTAATGCGCCTTGACCGACGTCAGCCGTATACTTTGGTATTCGGGCCGACTGGGACAGCGGACTACCCAAGTGTCAGGACTGCAGCAATGTGGATCTTCGAACATCTACATTTATGGTAGGTACAAAACTGTACTTTATGATTCACTGGAGGCCTCTTGCAGGGCCGCCGTTACAGGTTCTGTTATTAGAAGGCATGCTTGGTTAAAGGAACAGAATCTGCCTGATCATGTTAAAGCAAAATTATTAGATGCACCATTACAGCATGATACTTTGTTTGGTACTAAAGCAGAAGAGGTGTTGAAAAAAATGGAGGATAAAGCAAAATCCATGCAGACAGTCAAGGATTTCTTAGAGGTACAGCCACCCAGGTTTAGCAGGAACTGGCCTTCTAAAAATTGGTCGTTTCCATTGTCAGACAGGCCACAGAGAGGCAGATACAGGCGTCCCAGAGGCAGATCTCAGCCCCAAGGCTCTTACAGGCCTAAACAATGGGGTGCTCCTACCTCCAAAAGCAGAGAAGACAAATCACAGCCTTACAGGAAACAGTCCCAATGAATTTCCTCTACCAGATCCAAGCACTTTTCTTTTGGCAGCCCCCTTAGGGGGAAAACTAGCACTTTTTTCATCAAATTGACAAATGGTTACCAAAGACAAATGGGTCCTGAACATAGTGTCCCAAGGCTACAGGTTCCATCTACCAAGGTCAAAAGGTATGCCAGACCTGCCACACAGTCAGTGGGCAGAGGCACAAAAACAAATTACAACCCTCATGGACATGAGGGCCATTCAGCAAGTACCACAACAAGAGCAGAGGCAAGAATTTTACTCCAGACTTTTCCTAGTAGCCAGAAAGGACAAAATCTGGAGACCAATACTGGACCTGTCTATACTAAATGTTTCTGGAAGTTCCAAAATTCAAGATGTTGACTCTACAGCAGCTACTGCCCATGCTGGGCAAGAAGGCTTGGCTCGTAACTTTGGACCTAAAGGAGGCATACATGCATGTCCCAATCAGACAATCTTGCAGAAGATACCTCAGATTCACAGCTGGCTCAATGCATTACCAATTCTCTGCACTGCCCTTTGGCTTATCTACTGCACCCAGGGTCTTCACAAAATGCCTGGCACCAGTAATTGCGTTTTGCAGACAAAAAGGAATTCATATATATCCCTACTTGGACGACTGCCTAATTCAAGCAGAGAACAAAGATATTCTTCTACAGCATCTGGTGTTTGTAAAAAGATTACTAATTGGCCTAGGGTACACAGTAAATGAAAAGAAATCAAAACTAGTGCCCTCTCAAGAGATAATATTCCTGGGTGTCAGCTTAAATACAACTGCCTAGATGTCTCATCTCACGCCAGACAAAAAAAAGCATCTGACTACTTCAAGAAATTGGCAACAAAAACCCACTTATCTGCAAAAAATCCTGCAGGCCTTGGGTTTCATGGCATCCTGCATTCTACTAATTCCATATACCAGACTGCATATGAGGAAACTACAATGGTATCTAAAAAGTGTTTGGACTCAGCATTGCCACAGCCTGGAGACAGTAATTGCACTCATTCCCTGCCTGCAACAGGAGTTTCGATGGTGGGCAGAAGCCTCTCACCACAACAAGGGTCTGCCATTCAGTCTACCCACAGCCAGACAGACACTGACAACGGATTCATGAGATTATGCCTGGGGGCCCATATGGCAGAAAATGTATTCAGAGCACATGGCCTGCAAACCAGATGCATATTCACATCAATCAAGAGATGCTAGCTGTTCAAAATGCCCTGACAGCTTTCAAGGACCTGCTTCATCCAGGACAGTTACTGATGAAGACAAACAACACTATGGTCATGTGGTACATAAACAAGCAGGGAGGTACACATTCCTACCCCCTCTGCAGACAAGCAATGACCTTATGGGACACAGCATTGGCTTTTCAAGTTCACCTGCAAGCACGATTCCTACCAGGAAAAACAAATACTCTGGCAGACGAACTAAGCAGAAACCTCATGGATCCCCACAAATGGAAACTGGATCCACAAGTCTTCCGCATGATAATAAGGAAATGGGGTTGCCCAGACATAGATCTGTTTGCGTCCTCTCACAACTGCCAATTGCAGAGATTTTGCACAAGGATTTATCACAAGCAAGCATGGAAAGTGGACGCCCAATTCTTCAGCTGGAAAAATCTAACAGTATATGCTTTTCGTCCACTGCCTCTCCTTCCCAGGGTACTCCTAAAGGTCAGAAAAGAGAAGCCAAAAATGATACTGACTGCACCAGACTGGCCACGCCAGCACTGGTACCCAGTCCTAAAGAGCTCGTCTCAAGGTCCAGCATGGATATTGCCTCAAACTTCTCACTTGCTGACCCAACAAAACAATCAGATCCTGCACAGCCAACTCAGGACCCTAAATCTGGCAGCATGGCGGATAATGTAGCCATTCAGAACACTCCTCTTTCAAAAGCTGTTTTGGATGTTATCTTTGAGGCCAGGAGGCCCAGTACCAGAAAATCTTATGCAGAGAAATGGAAGAGATTCTGTGCTTGGAACCAGGAACAAGGCATTGACACGTGTGTACCAAATATCCCTCAGATTTTACAATACCTAACTGAGATACTGAACAAAGGCCTTTCTTTCTCATCAATTAAGATTTGTGCCTCTGCCATTTTAGCCCATTACAATGCGGAATCACTTTTCTTTTCTCATCCTTTAATAAGGCAGTACCTCAGAGGGGTCAGGAAAATTACGCCTCCAAGGAGAGCACCAATTCTGGCCTGGGACCTCAATTATGTTTTGGAAAAACTCGCACTGCCTCCTTTCGAGCCACCATCAACAGCAGATCTAAAATTCCTATCCTAGAAAACAGCTCTGCTCCTAGCAATAACCTCTGCAAGGTGTCAGAGTTACAAGCACTCATGGCTGTGGAACCTTTCCTCATTTTTCATCCAGACAGGGTTTCTCTGAGGACAAACCCTACATTTATGCCTAAGGTGGTGTCCAGTGTGGCCATCAACCAAACCATTCACTTGCCTACCTTTTATCCAAATCCACAGAACAAGGGTGAGAAAATTCTACATTCTTTGGACATACACAGGCAGCTACGCTTCTACTTGGACAGAACTAAAGCTTTCAGAAAGACTGAGCAACTTTTAGTGTCATATGCTGCGGGATCACAAGGAAAGGCTATCTCAAAACAGACTATTTCTAAATGGATAGGCCATTGCATCCGTTTCTGCTATTCTCAACATGGCAAATCAGTGCCTAAGGGTATTAGGCCTCATTCCACCAGAGCAGCAGCCACTTCAGCAGCCTTCCTCAGAGGAGTACCAACCAAAGATATCTTAGAGGCTGCAACCTGGAGTTCAGTGCACACCTTCACAAAGCACTACCACTTACCTCTTTACTCTTAAGTCCAGAGCAGGCTTTGCCACTGCAGTCCTGCAAGGCCTCATAGCCTCTCCTAATCCTATTTAGCCCAGCCACCCATCCTCAGCTTTGGGATTCAACCCAAGAGTAATGACTGCAACAGTGAAACACGATGAACATAGTACAGTTGTGTACCTACCATAAATGTAGATGTTAGAGTGTATTCACTGTTACAGTCCAGGTTACCCACCCACCATCCCCCTTTTCTTTGCTGGGTCTATCTGCACTTCTCTATCCTATACAACCTTTTTGGTGTATTTGCTTGTAGATGAAGGAAATGTTATTTTTGTGCATGCATTTTTATTGGCATATTTTTTCAGCCTACCAATTTGGGGGCACCTGACATCTGGGGCAAGTAAAACTGAAGACAAATGCGTCAGCTGCATCTTTTGTACGCCTAGCGCACTGATGTCAGGGAAGAGGCGACAGCAACCGAAGCCAGACATAGACTGTGGAATTCTGGCCGACTGAGGGTAGCCTGCCAGCAGGATAACCCAAGAGTGATGACTGCAACAGTGAATACACATCTACATTTATGGTAGGTACACGACTGTACTTTCTCTGCACTGCCCTTTGGCTTATCTGCTGCGTCCAGGGTCTTTGCAAAGTGCCTGGCACCAGTGATTGCATCTTGCAGACAAAGAAACATTCAAGTTTATCCTTATCTGGACGATTGTCTAATTCAGGCGGCAGACAAGGACACTCTTCTACAAAATCTGTTGTTTATAAAAAGGCTTCTAACATGCCTAGGGTACACCATAAACGAAAAGAAATCGCAACTGGTACCCTCTCAAATTATTACATTCCTGGGTGCAAGCTTGAATACACCCACCCAGATGGCTTACCTCACGCCAGACAAATAAGTTCAATTGATAACGTACTTCAAACAAGTGGCCACAAAAATCCAGCTATCTGCAAGACAAATTCAGCAGGCTTTGGGGTTCATGGCATCCTGCATTCTACCAATTCCATATGCAAGACTGCATATGAGGAAACTTCACTGGTACCTACAAAGCTTATGGAGTCAACATTGTCACAGCCTGGAAACGATGATTCCTCTCATTCCTTGCCTGAAACAGGAGTTCCTATGGGTGGCAGAGGCCTCTCACCAAAACAAGGGACTGTCATTCATTTTATCCCCTGCTACCCAAACCCTGATTACAGATGCATCAGACTGTGCTGGGGGGCCCATCTGGCAGGGAGATGCATTCAGGGCAAATGGAGCCCAAGTCAAATGCACCTACATATCAACCAGAAAGAAATGCTAGCTGTACAGAATGCCCTGACAGCCTTCAAGGACTTGCTTCATCCAGGACAACTACTGACGGACAACACCACAGTTATGTGGTACATAAGCAGGGGGATACCCACTCCTACCCTCTTTGCAGACTAGCCATGGTCTTGTGGAACACTGCCCTGACTTACCAAATACATCTACAAGCTCAATTCCTGCCAGGAAAGCAAAATACTCTGGCAGACTAACTAAGCAGAAATCTTATGGACCCACACGAATGGAAACTGGATCCACACATCTTCAACATGTTGACACGGAAATGGGGGAGCCCAGACATAGTTTTGTGGAGAGGCAAAAAGATCTATCAGACAAATTCTGCACAAGAATTCATCACAAAAAAGCTTGGAAAGTGGATGCTCTATCCTTCAGCTGGAAAAATCTATCGGTCTATGCCTTTCCCCCCTGCCTCTGCTCTCCAAGGTTTTACTAAGTCAGACAGGAAAAAACAAAAATTATTCTGATTGCTCCAGACTGGCCTCGCCGACACTGGTACCTGCTTCTAAGGAATATGTCACACCTTCCTCCATGGTACTTGCCTCAGACACCTCATCTATTGTCTCTGCAGAACTATCTAATTCTGCACACTCTGCTCCAAACTCTGAGTCTTGCAGCATGGCTAATCAATTAATTTTACCAGTCACATCTCTCAGTAAACCTGTGATGGATGTCATTTTGGAGGCTAGAAGGCCTAGTACTAGAAAATCTAATGCTGATAAATGGAAGAGATTCTGTGCCTGTAACCAAGCACAAGGAATAAATGCAGCAATGCCCAATATTCCTCAGATTCTGCAATATTTAACCGAGATGCTTCACAAGGGCCTATCTTTGTCTAAATCCATGCCTCTGCCTTCTCGGCTCATTACAACACAGTGCCTCCTCTCTTTTCTCGTCCCCTGCTAAAGCAGTACCTCAGAGGTGCCAAAAATTTGAGACCTCCCAGGAGAGCACCGACTCCTGCATGGGACCTCAATTTTGTGCTGGAAAAACTCACCCTACCTCCTTTTGAACCAGCTGCTACTGCTACTGCAGACATAAAATTTCTTTCTTGGAAGATGGCCTTTCTTTTAGCAGTCACTTCAGCTAGAAGGATTTCAGAACTGCAGGCTCTCATGGCAGTGGAGCCTTTCTTTATCTTTTATCCGGACAGGGTGGCCCTCAGGACCAATCCATCTTTTATGCCTAAGGTGGTATTCAGTGTGGCTCTTAACCAGGCCATTCATCTGCCAACTTTTTTTCCCAAATCTGCAGAACAAGGGGGAGCGGATTCTGCATTCGTTGGATGTACACAGACAACTAAGATTCTATTTAGGACAAAATCTCTCAAAGTCTGAGCAACTACTGGTGGCATTTGCTACAGGGGCAGAGGGGAAGGCTATCGCAAAGAAGACTATTTCAAAATGGGATAAGCCATTGTATTCAGTTCTGTTACATGCACCATGGTAAACCTGTCCCCAAGGGGATTAGATCCCATTCCACCAGGGCTGCATCTACTTCTGCAGCTTTTCTCAGAGGGGCTCCTACCAGAGGCATTCTAGAAGCTGCTACTTGGAGCTCAGTTCATACATTTGCAAAACATTACCATTTACCTCTCTTTTCTAAATCCAGGGCATGCTTTGCCACTAGCTGCTCCTAATGCTGTATAATTCCATCCTCCCATCCATAGCTTTGGGATTCTACCCAAATGTAATGACTGCAACAGTAAAACATGAAGAACATAGTATAGTTGTGTACACTTATCATAAATGTAGATGTTAGTGTATTCACTGCATGTTTTATACCCCTGATGTTATGGAAGAGGAGACAGCAACTGACGCAGGACCCAAGACTTTGTTATTCAGGCCGACTGTGGGCAACCTGCCAGCAGATTACCCAAATGTAATGACTGCAACAGTGAATACACTCTAACATCTACATTTATGGTAAGTGTACACAACTGTACTTTTCCCTTATAAGTTAGGTCTCCGGTCTTTCTCAGTAGGGCCGGCTTTGTAGCTTCCTGACAGCGGCCATCTATCCAGAATATGTAGAATAACAAATGGAACAGACTGTTCTGTTAGGGCCACTTCACACAATGCTGAGTCCTTCTTGGACCCATATCCACTGTTATAAGGTGTTTCTTGCAAGTTTTATTCTTCCATCAGAGATCAACTGGTTGCATTTCCATCATTCATTCCTCTCGCGTTCCCTGAGCTCTTGGCGTATGATACCTTTCTTTGAGGTGCCATTCCAAAGCCAACCCCACCCGACATGTACTTCGTTTTGTGGAGATAATTTAACCCACATTTAAGTCTGCTTTTTTGACGAGTTGAAGCCCTCTCTCTCACTCCACAGCCTCAGTCCCAGCCCCTAAGAAGCCTTGTTTATGGCATTTACCTTGGCCAGTTGAATTTCTGAATGTCACTGTTTGTCAAACCAGCTTACCTTTCATAAGTAGGGGAGTATGTTTAAAAATTAAGTTGATTTAAGCCTAAGGTGGCCATGGAAATAAATTGGAGCAAGTAAATTCATTTGCTTATATCCTTGCGCTCTGCTTTAATAAGGCAGTACCATTTTCAGTGTATGGGTGTGTACAGGCAACTCCCCACGTTATGTTTTCAGAGCCAAGTCCAATCATAGCAAAATGTATGGAAAGATAATGTACTGAAGGCAAGAAAGTCACTAAATGCCTGCCTTAAAGGCTTTATTTTTTGTAACAATACATATGCAAAAATTTTATTGTGGGCCAAATTGAATTCTGTCAGGGCAGATGACTATATCAGTACTTTTTTAGAAATTTTACTTTAGGTATTTGCACAGCCACATCTTGGTCATATCTGAGTAGCTTTGCAAAGTAGTGCAAGTTGGATGTCTCCCATATCTGTGAAGTCCTTTGGGGCCACAGTAACCAAGGTATATTTCTTTGGGGAAGTTGTGCAGAACTGTAAGCTGCAGACATTGTACATGCAGTTTCTGCAGCTGGGACTGTGGCAGTATAAAAGTTTGTAGTTCTTACTGTAATGATAAGAGCTTGCTGCAGGAATCTGTCCCCCTGCCTGTACCATAATGGGTACCTTATATTTTGATTTTCACTTGTTCTGGAACTGGAGGTACAGGACAGAGCAGTCTGCTTTTACATGAGAAGGGGGAGATCACAGCCTAGGAAGGTTTTTATATGCTCAGTAGTAGTAACACCTGTGGTGCAAGTCCTCATTATTCCTTCAGTCAGAGCTGTACTCTTGGATCCAGTGTTGTAGGCTTTCTTAGTGGGTCATTGTTGCAGTCATAGATGTGTAGAGATCTTTGCCATAGGCTTCCTGATGTTGGGACTGACATTTCCGAGTCGAGAACCCTTCCTTCTGTAGCTAGACTGACGTAGCCTTACTTTAGATGTCTCCACACTGCTGGCATCAGAATGCACCATCTTCATTTCTTTTCTTGCTGCATGTTTGGTTCAAGTGAGTGTCATTCCGGAGCGTGTTCAGTTATGACTTAAACAACATAAAAAGAAAATTACCTCATTGGGAATTAAAAATGCCAGGTTCCCCAATATGCAAGGCACAAGATATAAAATTATGTTGAGCAGACATAGAGGATTGGACTTCCATAAATGGAGGTGTGGGTAGTCTGATCTCTCTTCACTGCTGTGCCTGTAATTGCCAAATCCTCTAAAGGACTTTCAAGTGCAGTGCATTTTCTGCCTCGGAAGACTTTCATCTCCCCAAAAAATCTCTCACTTTCTAGGTCTGAGGCCTTCCAAGCCTGTGGCTGTCCCTCGGGTAGAAGAAACATTTTTTTGATGTTTTGCAAACAGCATCCTTAGAACTAAATTCTCAAGCCCTTGCTTCAGGAGGCTTAAATTCTGCATGGATCTGGAACCTCACGAGTTTGACGACAATTCTACAGATCCGGGCAGTGGCCTTGGAAATTGCCAACAGTGTAGATTGGCTTCAGGTTGAAATAGTCTTCTAATGAAAGACCAAGCAGATTGCTGAAGTTTGGAGAGTAAGTGTACACCTCGGTAGCCATGAGCTTGAATGTTCAGACCCATATCTTGAAGTGTCAGGTGCATATCATAGGTTCATAGGTGTGTACTAGGCTAATGCCCTAGGGGCCTTTGCAAGCCTAGCCCATAGAAGTGCCCTGGCACTTTGCCACGAGTCATTAGTTCCCAGTGCCTCTATCAAGTAGAGCCACTGGAGTGATCCCAAGGGTGAACTTTCTATTTCCTATCCACTCATCAAGATTTCTCTTGAAGAGGGCTAGTGAGGTGCTTTGCTTGACATGTATGGGAAGTCTGTTCCAGAGCATGGGCAGTCTCTGAGTTATGAACCTGTCCCCTCCAGCATGTTCTGTTGATTGTGGTAATGAGCTTGAGGTCTCTGGAGCATGTGGTGTGGAGGGATTGGGATTTTTAGATGTAGCATTTCCAACAGAGCTGGGTCAGACATGGCTTTGTAAGTCGAGCAGAGATCGCCTCTTAGTAGACTATATGAGACAGAGAATAGCTGGAGTTTTTTTTTGTCTGTCAGTTTAAGATATCTGTTTAAGGGCTAGGATCATCTTCATGAGGTAATTTTGTGGCCTCTTCAGCTGTTGCAGGTGTCTAGTGAGGTACGTATCAAATGAGGCATTATACTCTGGTCTAATGAGGGAAGAGTAGAGAGAAATGATGACCTCTTTCTTCCTGGATACAAACCCTTGGTAATGAGATGTGCCACATAGGAGTTTTTCCCAAAGGGGATGATGCATTGTTTGGCATTAAGCTTAAGAGCCAGGGTTTCGACACTAATCATTGGTCTCAGTGAGGCCTTTCTGTAGGATGTCTGCATCACTTGGGGAGTTAATAATGGCTCCCAGCTTGCAATAGTCTGCAAATTTAGAGTCCCTCCTTATTGGACTTCTGAAGTAGATGCCAAAACAGGAGAGGACTCTGGATCGATCCCTGTGGGAATCCAATCGTCAGTCTAACTTGGAGTCCGCTACTTTCATGCTGTGGGTTCTATCTGTGAGCCAATTTGTAGTCCACCTAACGTTATAGGGATTGATGCCTATATCGGGCGGTTCTGGGAAGGATGTGGGGGAGTGCAAGATAAAACCTTTAAAAACATATCTGTCCATATCCTGTCTGTTTTGCAGCTGGAAGAACATGCAGTAAAATGTGGATATGATGCTGTATTATGTATCATCCAGGGATGCTGCACTAGGGTCAGTTGTGAGGAGACATTCCTGGCTGATGAGTCTTACCAAAGGATATAAAGGATCAGTTGCCTAGTGCCGTACTGGATACGGAGTTGTTCTTTGGGTCTCGATCTAAAAAGCGAACGTGTTTCGCCCTACATTTCCTAAATATAATTGCAGTTATCCTTCAAGGCAAGGGCCTTACTACCCTTAGCGGGGAAAAGCAGACAGCCAAAAGGTGGATTGGTCACACAAATGAACTGGCAGTAGGAAGATGGGGGTGTGGGAGTCTGCAGCACTCAGCCCTAACATGGAGCAGCTGTGGTAATACCAGACTCCTTCCTTTTTTACCCCAAAATTCTTACCTTGCCCTTCAACACTTTATTTTTGTCCCACAATAGAGGCTGGCTGGCGTTTTTTTCTCAGAGTTAAAGTGCAACCTCACACCAGTTTGTTCTTAAAATTGTCCACAGAGGGTACAATACAATTTCATGTCTTAGCCAAGAAAAGAACAGATTGCCCTCTATACCAAAAGGACAGGAACATTTAATCCCACCTCTGTAAGAAATGTTTCTCCAGAGAGCCGTAGAATATGTTCTGTTCAGGCAGGAGGACAAATGATTTTACTGCAGACTCTTCCTTGTTCCAAAAAAAGGAATGCTAATAGAACCCCCCCCCCCCGGAATGTGTCACATTTTGAATAGGAAGTTTTTGCACTTCTGAAATTCCTTACCTAGAAAATTGTGCCCCTAATTGGCATTTCTGCTAGAGTCGTCATATACAAGGAGCCTTTCCTGCAGTTCCAAAAAGACAGTGTGAGCTTGCATACTAACGTAGCGGGGAACCAGACTTTACAACTACCAATGTTCTTCACCCAGCTACCCCCCACTGCCCAAGCCAAGTCTTGCCCAAGGCTAAGCAAATTCTCATGTGTTCCAAAGTTCAAGATGTTGCCTCTACAGGCCCCATTTCCCCTCCTGGGGTGTCTGGCCCATATAAGATGCTTACCTTCACATACCTATTATCAGAGGACACAGTACCAAAGGTTTACTGAAGGGGAACACTGTTACCAATTTAGTTCTTTTGCCCTTTGATCCCCAGACATTTATGCAGCATGCCTGCCACTGTTCATATGCTGCTGCAGAACCATGGACTGCCACAATTTACCCCTACCTAGCTAATTGCTTGATTCAGCCTCAATCCCAAGAAGAGAGATGAGGGCACAGGAATACACTGTTTAAATAAAAAAACGTCTGTAGGTATATATATATATCTACTAGCATTTTTTTGGATGAACAGAATTCAAACCTCTCCTGAGCTTGAATTAATTTACTACAGGAAAAGGTAGAATCCCTATTGACTCTGTGGCAGAACGTGCTGGAGAGCATCTGAGCATTTATGACACCCCTTCCATACCTTTGATGATGCGTTAGCCAGGCTCCATATAAGGAGTCTTTAGTGGTACCCACAGAATACCTGGGATCAGCGCATTCCACTCTGTGGAACATACATTCCTAATCCTATTTTCCCTGAATTTGAATCCTGTAACTGTTGTCCCAAGGGTATTTCAAAATTTGAAGGAGAAGATGCTAGAAATGATCCAGATTGCCCCATTCTAGCCTAGGCAACACTGACTTCCCCCTGATACTGATGGGGGGGGGGGACTTCTGCCTCTGCATGTAATTGCCTTTTACAGTGCAGACAGGTCCTATCTCCCAAACCATTCATGGTGAGACTAGCAGCCTGGAATATGTGACCCTGTTATACTTTGTCCACCTTTTTCTGGGACTTGCTGAAAACTGAGGGAAGCTAAGAGGCTAAGGACAAGGAAATCCAGAAGGCTAAGGACCAAAAACCCTATCTAGATAAATGTGATTTCTTCCTGTGGTGCCAAAGGAGGAGCTTCCTGTGGTGCCAAAGGAGGAGCTTGCACCCACAGTAGGCAATGTGCCTATGAGTCTGTGATATTTGTCTGAGAAGGTACATATTTGTAGCTGTTGCAGTATGCCTGACTGGTGATTCCCCACTGGTGTCATGGCCCCCTAGTGAAGCGGTCCTTTTAAGTGCAGGATTCTCATGAGATCTCTCCAAGAATGGCCTTGCTTGGGATCTCTGTTTCATGTTAGAAAACTGACCTTATCACCTTCTGAATCTAATGATGAAGTTGTTCAATCTCACCGTTCTTTCTTTACTGATGGGAATGCCAAGACTATCCTCAGTCCAAAAAGAGAGACTGAGAATTTCTAGAGTTGCCTCAACACAGGCCCTTGGCAGTAACCCCTGTCCTGGATGTTATGGATGATGATTTTATGGAATCCAGTCTTAACTCCTGACACTTTACCTCCTGCTCCTAGGAAACCAGACTGGTACTACAGAGTACCTGACACTCCCAAATTTATTTTCAAGAATCCTACTGCTGACCCAGAGATCATTTCCCAGGGGGCCTAAAGGTATAAAGGCTACTACAGCCAAGAATCCCACCCCTTCGGACAGGGATTCCAGAACTTTGGACAGATGGGGTAAGAAGGTAAATAACTCTGCAACTCTTCCTATTAGGGCATTGAATTGTCAGTTTCACATGCTGAAGTACCAGCAACATATTGTTAAACAAAAAGTGGCAACATTTTCAGACTGTGCAGAAAATAAAGAATTGCAGGAGCTTATGCACTCTGCAAGCCAAGTCAGCAAGCATACTTTGCAGTGTGGCTTTGACACCCTGGAAGTGTCTTGCCGGGCAGCTGTCACTGGCTCTGTAATGAAAAGACATGCTTGGCTGGAGGAGCAGACCTTGCCAGACCATGTCATATCCAAGTTACTAGACGCTGACTGTTTGGCACCAAAGCAGAAGAGGTTTTTAAAAAGATGGAAGAAAAAGCTAAGTCTAGGCAGACTGTTAAAGAATTCTTACAAGTACAACCCCCTAGATTCAGTAAGTATTACCCTTCCAAACACTGGTCCTTTCCAGCCCCCTCCAGGCCTTCTCAAACTAGACCCAGGAGAAACAGACCACCCAGACTACAGTCTCAAGGTATGCAGAGATCTAAGCAGTGGAGTACCCCCACCCCTAAAGCAGGGAGTGGTGAGCCACCTATTTATGGAAAAAGCTCACCATGGCTTCTTTACTCCACTCTCCCAGCCCACCCTAATTGCTTGTGTCCCCAGGAGGAAAACTTGCCCTTCATGCAAGAAACTGGATATCCATCACTCAGGACCGGTGGGTCCTCAACATTGTATCCCAGGAGTACAAATTTTACTTTTATTCACTGCCAGCCCCAAGTGGGTTTCCAGACCTTCCTCCAAACTAGTGGGCAGAGGCTCAAAACCAAGTACTTTTCCTACTCAATATCAGACTTATTCAGCCGGTTCCAGTAGAACAGAGAGGGGTTAAGGATTCTACTCCAGACTCTTCCTGGTACCCAGGAAAGAGGGCTGTTGGCGCCCAATCCTGGATCTTTCCGTTCTCAACACCTTACCAAAATTCAAAATGCTTACCCTGCAACAGCTTCTTCCTATGCTAGCCAAGGATGCCTGGTTAGTCACCCTCGACTTAAAGAAAGCCTATCTGCAGATCCCCATAAGGGAATCATGCAGGAAGTATGTACATTTCTTGGCAGGGTCTATGCATTATCACTCTGCACTTCCCTTTGGCTTATCTACTGCGCTCAGAGTATTCACAAAATGCCTGGTGCCAGCTATTGCATACTGCAGGCAGAGAAATATCCAAATTTACCTGTACTTGAACGACTGCCTGATTTCAGGCGGACAGTCAGGAATTGCTGCTGCAGCACCTGACATTTGTGAAAAACCTTCTCACCTCCTTTGGGTACACCCATCAACAACAAGAAATCGAACTGGTACCCAGTCAAAAGATTGTATTCCTGGGAGCAAGCTTGGACACAACTTCCCAGATAGCATTCCTCACCTTAGAAAAACAAGTCTGTCTGACAGACTACTTCAAACAAATGGCCACCAGAACCTAGCTATCTGCAAGAAAAGTACTGCAAGCCCTAGGGTTCATGGCCTCATGTATACTGCTGATTCCATATGCAAGACTGCATATGAGGAAACTTTCAATGGTACTTGTTTGGTGCCAACTTTCTCAGTACCTGGAAACCGTCATTCCTATCATAACCTGTATGTTATAGAGTTCCTCTGGTGGGCAGAAGCATGCATCCACAACGAGGGACTGCCATTTACTCAACCCCAAGCTGCCCAGACCCTAACCACAGACTCGGACTATGCCTGGGGGGCACACGTGGATGGAAAATGTATTCAGGGCCACTGGAGCCCAAGTCAAATTCATCTGCACAACAACCAAAAAGAAATCCTAGCTGTGCAGAATGCCCTGACAGCTTTCAGATCCCTAATCTTTCCAGGCCAACTGCTAATAAAAACAGACAACACCACAGTTATGTGGTACATCAACAAGCAGGGGGGAACCCATTCCTACCCACTCTGCAGGCTAACCATGGGCCTGTGGAACACGGCCTTGGACAAAGTCCATCTGCGAGCTCCATTCCTGTCAAGCAAACAAAACTTACTGGCAGATTACTTAAGCTGAAATCTCCTAGACCCACATGAGTGGCAATTGGAGCACAGAAATGGGGGACCCCAGAGGTGGATCTCTTTGCCTCCCCCTACAGCCACCAGCTCAGCAAATTCTGCACCAGGAATCCTCACAGCAGGGCCTGGAAAGTCCATGCCCTATCTTCTCAGTGGGTAAATCTCTCAATCTATGCCTTTCCCCCTCTGCTCCTCCTTTCAAGAGTATTACTCAAGATAAAGCAGGGCAGACCAAGGACAATTCTTGACCCGGACTGGCCACACCAGCACTGGTACCCACTCCTGCACAGCCTGACGTCTGTGCCACCTTGGCACCTACACCAGAATTCAACCCTCCTCTCTCAGCAGGAGGGACAGATTCTCCATCCACAACTGCAAACCCTAAATCTTGCAGCTTGGCTTATTCCTTGAATTCTCCCCCCAACCTTAAGCAGACAGGTGCTGGACGTCATTCTTGAAGCCAGAAGACCCAGTACAAGAAAATCCTATGCTGATAAATGGAAAAGGTTCTGCTCATGGATTCAATCTTAGAAGAGGACACAACGCTGCCCTCTCTGCCTCTTACCCTGGATTTACCTAGCAGATCTTCCACAAAGGCCTGTCCTTCTCCATTAAGATAGATGCCTCAGCCATTTCTGCTCTTTACAGCACTGAGCCACCTCTCTTCTTGCACGCTGTTATCAAACAGTTCCTGAGAGGGGCAAACAACTTAAGGCCACCAAGGAGAGCATACAGCCCTGCTTGGGACCTTATCTTTGTACTGGAAAAGCTCTCACTTCCCCCATTTGAAAGTGCTGCATCAGCAGAGTTAAAATTCCTCTCTTGGAAAACAGCCTTGCTTCTAGCCATCACTTCAGCTAGAAGAGTGTCTGAACTATATAAGCACTCGTGGCTGTGGAACCCTTCATTATTTTCCATGCTGACAGGGTTTCCCTCAGGACTAACCCTTCCTTTATGCCCACAGTGGTGTCCAGCTCTCAGTCAATCCATCGATTTGCCAACCTTCTTCCCTAATCCTCAAAATAAAGGGGAAAGGATCCTGCACTCCTTGGACGTGCATAGACCGCTCAGATTCTACCTTGATAGGACTGAGCCCTTCAGAAAATCTGACCAGTTATTAATCAGCTTTGCAACAGGAGCAGAAGGCAAGGCATTTCCCAAACAAACCGGATAGCACACTGCATCCATTCCTGCTAAAAGCACCATGGGGAAACCAACCCCTCAGGGAATCCGAACACATTCTACTAGGGCAACATCTACCTCTGCAGCATTTCTCAGGGGAGTCCCTTCCAGGGATATCCTGGAGGCTGATATCTTAAGTTCTGTACACACCTTCACCAAGCATTACCACCTGCCTATCTTTTCCAAATCCAGGGCTGGATTTGCTACAGCAGTCCTGCAAGGCATACTACCCAGCCTTAACTCTTCTTGACTGCCTCCACCCTTCTTCAGCTTTGGGAATTCACCCAGGTGTGATGACTGCAACAGTGAAACACGAAGAACATACTACAGTTGTATACACTTACCATAAATGTAGATGTTGTGTATTCACTGTTGCAGTCCTGGTTTCCCTCCCTCCAACCCCCTGATTTTCTCTCTTGTTCTCTCTCTGTCTCTCTCTCCTGTCTATGGCTATTACTAACCCCTTATGGGGTATTGATATTGGTATTTACTTTTTATTGGTGGAATGTTCCCCACCATAACCTAGCTCCCTATTTGGGGGGCTCCTGACGTTTGGGGCAAGAAAAACTGATGTAATGGTGTCTGCTGCCTGTTTTTATACCCCTGACGACCTGACGTCAGTCCTGGAGCGACAGCATCCGACGCAGAAATACTAAGTCTCTTGTATTCAGGCTGACTGAGGGCTACCTGCAGGCAGATAACCCAAGTGCGATGACTGCAACAGTGAATACACTCTAACGTCTACATTTATGGTAAGTGTACACAACTGTACTTTCTTAGCAATTACATGTGTTTCCTGTTGAAGGTGTGAATGCTAGATATAAAGCAAAAAGCAAGCAAATAAGTAAAATAACTTTTTTTTTTTTTTTTTTTACAGGTATCATGATAGCCAGTTTTCTGACCATGACTGGTATCTTAACAGTAACTTAGAAATAGATGAAGTTCAGCGCGATCCCCGGGCCTTGTCTGATGTAACTGATGAGGAGGAAGTGCAAGTGGACCCTCGTAAATATTTGGATGGAGATAGTGAAAAATTCTTAGAAGATCACACTTTTGACTCTCACTTTTCTACTGAACCAGTCTGGCAGTATCCTGATCATCATGAAAACAAGTACTGTGATCTGGAATGCAGTCACACCTGTAACTACAAAGTTAGGTCTAATCCATACCTAGACAACTTAGTCTGGCGAAACAGTGAAGTTAACCATTACTATGAGCCCAAACTTATCATAGATCTTTCTAACTGGAAAGAGCAAAACAAAGAACAAGGTAAGGAGAAGGCAGATAAGAAGGGAAAGTCAAAATGTGAAATGAATGGATTAGTAAAAGCACAGATAGCACTGAAAGAGGCATCACAACAGCTGGTGGAGAAAGACAGGGAAAGGAATCAAGGCTTTGACTTTGATTCTTTTATAGCAGGAACCATTATGCTTAGTATGCAGCATGAGTCATCTAATGTTGACAAGTTAAATGATCTGAATAGTTCAGTATCACAGCTTGAATTGAAAAATTCAATATCAAAGTCTGTTAGTCAGGAGAAAGAGGAAAAGGGAATTGCCAATCTAGCACAGTTAGAAGGTTGGAATCAAAGTCCTTGGAATAGCCAGTTTGGTCGCACAGGTAGTGGGGAAGAGCATTTCCTTATAGACCAGTTTTGTTGTGACGTAAGGAAAGATGAGCAGCTGAATAATGAAAATACCCCTACAAGTTATTTGGACAAGTTTTTTAGCAGGTTAGAAGAGGTAGAAGTAACAAAACTTGAGCCAGGAGAAGATACAGATGCAGGTGAAAAGGAAAGCGAGGACAACCTCCTTGGTAGAAATGGTGAAATCTTGTTCAGTAGGCAGCTTGAGTCCATTGGCATTCCTGTTGGTTCTCCACTCCGTTCTATACAGGCCACATTGACACCTTCGTCTATCAAATCTTCACCTCAGATTCCCCACAAAACCTATAGTAGCATTTTGAAACATCTAAATTAAAACACTCAGCAGCAGACATTTCTTTTTATAGTCTTTATTTTATGTTCGTCTTTTATTACTGTTTTTTTTTTTTTTTACTTGAATCACATGGTACAGTTTTAACATGTACTTCCATTAGTTTTATGTTTGACATTTTATGATCCTAAATTACCTTGTGTCACAGATTATTTTATTTCAAACTAGCATGTCATTTGCACACAATTAAGCAAAAATGCAATTCATAGAGGGAAGGGGGGAAGGAAATGCACTAAACCAAGTAGAGACGTTCTGTCTGTGAAACCTGCAGCATAGCTGTACTTTTTACAGAATGAATGAATCTTGCCTTGTACTTTACACAGTAAGAATATTTGCATGACATGTCTATTTTCCCTTTAAAGACAGTATGGAAGTGGTAGAAGCAGTGTCTCTTGCACAAGACTAAACTGTTTTCATGCTGTATATAATTTTTAGGCACATGATACCAGCGTAAACTTGTAAAGTACAGATTTTTGGTATGCATGTGTTATCTACCTCAAGGTATCAGCGATGTTTGGCAGACCATTTGTTAGCTGTAGTGCTTCACAACATGCACATCTAAGTAGCCAGCATCACTCTACTGGTAGTATTCCTTTATTAAAAAAAATGGAACTTTTACTTGTTCTGGTATGCATTCTTTTATAGTGAAGTGTTAATAATATGTTATTTATTTTAGCATATGAAATTTGCTTTCTATTTATTTTAATTGTAGGCATTCAGTTCAGCTTTGAAAGGAACTGTAAACATCTGCAGCTAATTTCTTTTCAGCACTATTGTTCATTACCTACCAGGTAGAATGCAGGTGTGTTGAATTTTTTTAAACTTTTTTCATCCTTAATTTGTTTACTTTCATGCTATTGAAAGCATCACTGTGTATAGGAATATTTTATTGGAGGTGCTTGAGCAACCTTTAAGCATATGAATTAGGAAGTACTTCATTACGAAACATTGTTCCAAAAAGTCTTAAATTGTCACTTTCAAAACTTTTTGTATGTTAGAGTAGTGTGCATGGAAGTAACAGGTACGTTAGTGTAGAAGACCATAGACAACGTTTATTTTTGTTTTTTTTTTTTTATGTTTTGTTAAAATTTCCTATTTTGTAAGTCCACATGAATGAAGTTAAACGTAGCATGTAGTATCTGTTTCCTGGAATTTGTTTGCTTTCTGATAGGTTTCTCCATTTTCTGTTGTCACCACTTCCCTTGTTGAAAAATAAAGGACAAATAAACATGATTGGCCAAATACTTTCCATCATTTTGCAGTATGTGTATTCTTTATTGTACTTTATTGAAGTAATTTACAAAGCTGAAGTCTGTTGCACTTTTTAGAGAAAAGGGGGTGTTACCAGGTAATTGTAAATATTTGTGTGTATATGTAATTCATTTTTGCATGCATTGTGGAGCTAGTGAGACTGCAGTTGATATTCTAGTATTTATTTTTACAATAGTACTACTAGGAACTAATGCAGTGGAAGGAATGATGTCTGGCCCATTCTAGGCAGATGTCCTCCCATCTGGATGTCAGCATGTTTGTGGTATAAGAAAGAGATCATTTTGCACCATTTTTAGTTTCTTGCAGCAGTGTGAGTACTGAATATTATCAATCTGTTTGGCTTAGTTTTTAAAGTACAAATGCTTTGGGGGGCTTCATGTGGTGGTTTGTGTTTTGCTTGTTTGTAGCTATGTAGTTTTCCAGGGATAGATGTAATTTTCTAACATTTAATAATGGTTTTGTAATACCTGATATTTACTAGGCTGCTTGGAACACCAAAGCTCTGAGCTTCCATTGAGTTTTTATGAGCCTAGAATGCGGTTTGATTCCACCTTCATTTGCCTACGGTGCAACTCAGAGTAGGTTACTTGTAACTGATCAGTGCTTTTAGATTGCCACTGAAGGTGGGATAATTTGTCGAGCGGGCTGACCCAGTCAGTGAATAGGTTAAAAAAAAAAAAAAAAAATGCGTGTATTTCATGTGTGCGCACCCACACACTCTACACATAATCTTGGTTCAAGAACTATTATTGTCTTTCATAAACAGTGTACTAAAGGGTGGAGCGTTGTCATCTCTTGCACCATTGTGCCAAGTTCATTCAGCAGACCATCATGTGTAGAGCCAAATCTCTGCAGGGCTGTCTAAGATAGAAGGGGTTTGTGCTTTTTCCATGGGCTTCTGTGGCATCAGACAAGTTTTCTATTGATACTGCATGTAAAAAATGGGATAAGAAAAGCCCGAGAGATGGAATTATGAAGGCTGAGGCAGCTGTAGGGTTGAATGTTTGGCAGATTTAATGCAATGAAAGGTACTGCAAGGCTGAACAAAACACACCACTTTTGTAGTACCTTTTATTTCATTCAGTGCTTTATTTGTATTTATTAGATTTAATGCAATGTTTACTGCCCCTCAGGAGGGCATCTTGGTGTGGGAAGATGGCACATCCTCTCAAGTTGAAATCTAGCAGCAGCAATTTGATCTGGACCCCGCTCTGTGCTTCTGGTTTTGATGACTGTATTTTGATGCAAGGGTGACGGCAGTATGCCTTTGCTTCTGGTAAAAGAAGATGTCCACTGCTCAAAATTGGAACAGGCTCCCACCTGTGAGAGGAAATCTAGAGGTGGCAGTTACCTCCAAAAAGAAGGGCCGAGTCATCCAAGCCTTGGACATTTGCTGTCTTGCTCTAGAGCATGTTTGGCCTCTTCATAAAACCCGATAAAGTTGTCTCTTGGTTTCATTTCTCAAGAGCCAGTAGCTGTCAGTGTCGAGGACTCTTTGCCTTGGAAAGAGAAATATCCACTGACCCCCAGGATTCGGACTGTTTATACTGTTACTCCAGTGCAGATAAACTGGCCTTTGTGCACCAGATGTCCTCCACATGGCTCTTAAATGAGGATCCTCTATAGTCGCAGCTGGCCAGTTTTCCATAGTTTTAGAACACACCCCTGTGTTTTAGCCAAAACTCGGCCCATATACATAAGCCAAGTAGGTGGTATAAACAATGCATTAGGTTGATGCCATTTTTGGAGTTTTCTTGCTGTGCAGTATTGCCTTGTATGCTTTTTGCAGTGTGCGTTCCATCAGTCGACCTTCCTCCAGGGAGCCAGATAAGTCTTCCATAGCTTCTTTTCTGTTGTATTGCCCTGTTATTTAGCTAATGTCTTATTTGAAATCGGATACCAGTTCTGAAGAATTCCTTTTTATAGTCTATAATTGTGTGTTTCATGGAAAACCAATTCCACACAAAGAGCATGACATTGAGTCAGTCTGCACTCTTTTTATCCTGAGGAGAATTTGTAATCGTCACAAGTCTGTCCAGAAATTCACTTGTCAAATGGCTTCATGCTACCCTGGCATTACCCAGGGCTTCTGGGAGCTTTCGTGCAAAGGAAACTTATTCAGGGAAAGGAGAGAAGCATAGCAAAATAGTGCATTCAACCCATGGCTCAAGTTTTCCAGATTTTCCCATCTCCTTACAAGTTGAGGTTCTTTTGCAGACCCCGACTGTCAAGTCTTTCTGCTAAGGAACCTGGTGCATCTCTCTGCTGGTGCCCATTCCGTTTCTAGCTTGTATTCCCCCACTTTGTCAGCTGGAGCATGCATCATGATTTCAGAAGGGGAAGATAGGATCCCTAGAATCTTTGTTCATGAGTAGGTTCCTAGTGACCACATTGAAGTAACAGTTCCCTTGCTTGTGATTGAAAGCCTCTAGAGACAGAGGTAGTAGTTTCTAATCAGGGGAGGTATGGGAATCTAAAGCTTAATAGATGCAGCCTAACTCATCTCTTTCTAGGTCAGGCAGTGCCTCTGCTCGGTCCCCCTTCTTGAGCTTCTGATTTACTAGTCCAGCTGGCTGAAAGTTTCATGTCCTTGGTTCCAAGACGCCTGAGCTTGGAAATACATTTGGTAACCGTTGCCCCTTTTCCCAAGAGGAATCAGACACCAAAGTTTTGTGTGGGCAAGTTTACATCACAGAGCAACTGAGCTCCTATACCGAAGATGGCACTATTCTTTGTTTCCCCACCAGAGAACATTTCCTTTTAGGGTACCCTTCATAGAATAAAGCTAAAGAATACTCTGAAGCCCAGTAGAGATACAGAACCTTCATTGGTCACATTGAGCCTAGTAGTTCCTCCATTGATAGATTTCCTGAAAGATGTTTTCAAAATGCATCACTGGAAACACTCCTTGTTCACGTTCTTAGAAAGTGTTACTGTTTAAAGGGTCAAGGATTCCCACAAGTACTTGTATAGGAGCCTGTTGGCTGATCCAGATGTGGTGTCACTGAATCCTAGCAAATAAGGAGCCATATCCCACATGACAAGCGGAGCCCTTGATAGAGTTAATATGAAGGTATATACTGCTACTGCTCCTTGTCTTGAAACTGTTAGTCCCACATGCTGATGTTCATCGTGCATACAGCTGCAGTCATCACACTTGGGTTATCCTGCCGTCAGGCGGGTCCTCGGTCGGCCGAATTCCAAAGTCTAGGTCCGGCGTCGGTTGTTGTCGCTTCTTCTCTGACGTCAGTGCGGCAGGGGTATAAAAGAGGCAGCCAACGCCATTTTCTTCAGTCTTTCTTGCCGCGTGGTGCCCGAAGCAGAAGCAGTTCGCAAGTGCCGGTCGGCCAGCTCCTGAGATTTAGTATTTCAGCCGAAGTCTTCTTTAAAGCTAAGTACCCCATTGGGGAAACTTTTCTTGCCTCAGACCGATGTCAAAGTTAATAATTGCATTTCTTGTGGGAAGCAAATACCGCATAAGGATTTTCACTCTTTCTGTATACCTTGCTTAGGGCCAGACCACGACGTCTCGGCCTGCCGTTTTTGTGCTAGGTTCAACAAGCGCACTATTAAGCGCCGGGTGGAGTTCGCCCTTCATTATTTTGGCAAAAAATTTAATTATGTCATGTCATCGGATACACCGACGCCAGTTTTAGGCAAAAGACGCAAAGACAAGGACCGTCATCCGAGGTCTGCACCGAGTACTGAGACCACGCTTAGGCCGACTAACGGTTCTCTGGTTCTCAGCGAGGCACCTATGCAGCCCCTGACTACCGATGAAACTATTTTACCGGTGACTTCAGTACCCGAGGTCGCAGGTTCCTCTGTCTCCATTCCCACTGCAGATACCGACGCCACTCTTGGCAGGGAAACCGAAAATTTAGTGAGGTCTGTCATTTCTGAAGGCGTCTTCAGGCCCTACCACCTTCTCTATTAAATCCTTCACTAAATCTAAAGCTGCAATGAAAACTAAAAAACAGGGTCCTCAGAACTCCTCTCAAGGCCCCATGCCTAAAAAACAGATGCTTAAAATGGCTGAGGATTTGATAACTCTCATCAGGGGTTCTCAACACCCCTCAGACAAAAGACCCAGATTGAGGAGGACAACCCTTCCTCAGACCAGGCTTCTATTACCTCAGACCATTATGAGGACCAGGATTATGCCTATTCCCCTTTTGAAGACTCTGATGCTGAGGAGTCTATTCCTTGATCTCCACCCCACCGAGGACTACTCTTTTGGGGAAACCCTGCATACATTGAGAGAGCACTTCCACTGGGAAGGCCAAGATTACTCAGATTCCAAGAAAAGGCTCAGGGAATTTCTACTGCTCCCCCAGTATAGGCCCCTGGCTATCCCTCCTGTTTTAGACTTTTTGGATGATGTGTACGCAGAAGCCAGTCTTAATCCAGACTCTCTACCTCCAGCCCCTGTTAAACCAGATAGGTATTACCAGGTTCCTGATTCTCACCAGTTCCTTTATAAAAGCCATACTAATGACCCAGAAACAATTTCACAGGGTCCCAAGGTGATTAAGGCCTCTACTGCTAAAATCCCTTTACCTTCAGAGAGAGATTCCAGAGCATTAGAAATGTGGGGGGAAAAGGTGTATCCATCAGCCACTTTAACCAGGGCATTAAACTGTCAATTTCACATGTTAAAGTACCAACGGTTTTTGTTATCTCAACTGAAAAACAAAATGACACAAACAGAACAACCAGATTTGAAAGAGTTGCAGGATTTGTTGCATGGAGCAGAGCAAGTGGGTAAACATACCTTGCAGTGTGGTTTTGATGCTTCAGAGGCCTCATGTAGAGCTGCTGTCACAGGGTCTGTCATACGTAGACATGCTTGGCTCAGAGCAAACCTTACCAGATCATTTCAAAGCAAAGTTATTAGATACACCACTTCAAAAAGATGTATTGTTCGGTGTTAAAGCTGAGGAGGTACTAAAGAAAATGGAGGAAAAAGCGAAATCTATGCAAACGGTTAAAGATTTCTTTTAGGTGCAACCTCCACGCTTCAGCAGAAACTGGCCTTCAAAAAATTGGTCCTTTCCAGCCACTGACAGACCTCAAAGGGGCAGATACAGACGCCCAAGGGGTAGAGGACAAACCTCAAGGATCTTACAGAGCTAGACAGTGGCAAGCACCAACCCCAAGAGGTGGAGAAGATAGACCACAGTCATTTAGAAGACAGACACAATGACTTCCCCCTATGCCTGCCAAACAAAGCTATAATGGCAGCACCTTTGGGCGGAAAACTGGCATTATTTTCAAAAAACTGGCACATTGTTACAAAAGACAAATGGATTCTGGACATTATAGACAGAGGCTTACAGGTTCCACTTTCACACCCTTCCAAAAATGAGAGGCTTGCAAAACCTGCCACAAAATGAATGGGCAGAGGCACAAAGACAAATTTCCGCTCTCATGGATATGAAAGCAATTCAAGAGGTACCTGCAAAAGAACAAGGTCAAGGTTTTTATTCCAGACTATTTCTGGTACCAAGGAAGGACAAAGATTGGAGACCCATCTTAGACCTATCTATCCTAAACACATATCTAGAGGTACCAAAATTCAAGATTCTCACATTATAGCAGCTTCTTCCCATGCTGGGCAAGGAGTAACGTTGGACCTCAAGGAGGCATACCTGCATGTCCCTATCAGACAAGATTGCAGAAGATGCCTCAAATTTCTTGCAGGTTCAACCCATTACCAATTCTCTGCATTGCCCTCTGGCTTATCTACTGCACCCAGAGTGTTTACGAAATGCCTGGCATCAGTAATTGCCTTCTGCAGACAACAAGGAATACAAATCTACCCATATCTGGATGACTGCCTGATCCAAACGGACAGCAAGGACATTCTATTGCAGCATCTGGCATTTATAATAAAACTGTTAAACTACCTGGGATACACAGTGAACAAAAAGAAATCAAAACTAATACCTTCTCAACAGATAATTTTCCTGGGTGCCAGCTTAAATACAACAACCCAGATGGCCTACCTCACGCCAGACAAGCAAGGGCAACTGTCTCAATACTTCAACAAAATGGCAACTTTAACCAGACTATAACTGCAAGGAAAGTCCTGCAGGCTCTGGGGTTCATGGCATCTTGCATCCTACTAATACCATGTGCAAAGCTGCATATGAGGAAACTCCAATGGTACCTAAAAAACTTATGGTCTCAACACAGCCCCAGCTTGGAAACAATTATACCACTCATTCCATGTCTTCAAAAGGAATTTTTGTGGTGGGCTCAAGCATGCCAAAGAAACACAGGTCTCCCTTTGTTTACCTCAAGCAACTCAAATCATCACAACAGACTTCTCAGACTACGCCTGGGGGGCACACATGGCAGATCAGTGCATTCAGGGAAAATGGTCCCAAAAAGAGAAGCACCTACACATCAACCAAAAGGAGATGCTAGCCATGCAAAATGCTCTTAAGGCCTTCAAGGACCTACTGCATCCAGGCCAATTATTAATAAGGACAGACAACACCACCACAGTCATGTGGTACATAAACAGGGGGAACTCATTCATACTCCCTGTGCAGGCAAGCCATGACCCTGTGGAACACAGCACTGGAATTACAAATTCAACTACAGGCACAATTCCTGCCAGGGAATGAAAACACACTGGTAGACAACTTAAGGAGAAATATGACAGACCCACACGAATGGAAGTTGCATCCTCAAGTCTTTTCAAAGATAACTCAGGCATGGGGACAGCCAGACATAAATCTATTTGCTACCCACAGAAATTACCAGTTGGAAAAATTCTGTTCAAGGACCTATCATCCACAAGCCTGGAAAGTGGACGCACTCTCTTTCAATTGGACAACATTGACAGTCCATGCCTTCCCGCCTCTTCCTCTACTGACCAAAGTTTTATTAAAAGCCAGAGCAGAGAGGCCACAAATGATTCTCATTGCTCCAGACTGGCCACGACAGCACTGGTATCCTCTCCTAAGAGCCTGTCACACTCACCACCATGGATCCTACCTCTAGTTCCTCTTCTGTTGTCCCATCACAACTACAAAACCCTTCACAGCCAGCTCAAAACCTTACATCTAGCTGCACGGAGAATACCTCAATTTCCCAACAGACTCTCCTCTCCAAGGAGGTGCAGGATGTCATCTTGGAGGCCAGGAGACCCTCTACTAGAAAAATCTACTCCGCCAAATGGAAACTATTTTGTTTATGGAATCAAGAAAAGGGCCAGAATCCTTGGGTAATAAATATGCCTCAAATTTTACAGTACCTAGCTGAGATGTTAAACAGTGGCCTTTCTTTCTCCATCAAGATCCACGCTTCAGCCATTTCTGCACAATACAATACAGATCCTCCTTTATTTTCACATCCTTTATTAAGGCAGTTCCTCAGAGGGGCAAAAAATATAAAACCCCCACGGAAACCACCAGTCCCAGCTTGAGACCTCAACTTCGTATTGGAAAAGCTGACCCTGCCTCCCTTTGAGCCGGCTTCTTCAACAGAGCTACAATACTTGTCGTGGAAAACAGCCTTCCTTCTGGCTATTACCTCAGCACGCAGGGTTTCGGAGCTACAGGCCCTCATGGCTGTGCAACCATTCATCATTTTTCATCAGGACAGGGTTTCCTTACGAACCAACCCTACCTTCATGCCAAAGGTAGTATCCAGTGTAGCTTTGAATCAGACTATTCATTTACCTACCTTTTATCCAAATCCACAGAACAAAGGAGAGAGGCTACTACCGTCCTTGGACATTCACAGGCAACTTCGTTATTACTTGGACAGAACAAAGTCATTCAGGAAATCTGAGCAGCTCTTTGTGTCCTATGCTACAGGTGCTCAAGGAAAGGCTATTTCCAAACAGACTATTTCTAAATGGATAGCCCACTGCATACGCTTTTGTTCATTTCATGGAAAATCAGTGCCTGTGTACATCGGATTCCACTCCACCAGGGCTACAGCTTTCCTCAGGGGAGTCCCTACCAAGGACATTTTGGAAGCAGCTACTTGGAGTTCAGTGCACACTTTCTCCAAGCACTACCACCTTCCACTATGCTCAAAATCTAGAGCGGGCTTTGCCACAGCAGTCCTGCAGGGCATCCTAGCCCCTCCTAGTTCCGCTTAGTACCTACCACCCTTACTTAGCTTTGGGATTCTACCCAATTGTGATGACTGCAGCTGTATGCACGATGAACATAGTACAGTTTTGTACCTACCATCAATGTAGATATTAGAGTGCTCATACAGCTGCAGTCCAGGTTACCCTCCCTCCATCCCCTCTTAGGACAGGGCTTATGACAAACGCCTTTATCATACAACCTATTTGGGGTATTCCTTTATGGTGTATTTGCTCGCAACTACTGTTTTGATTTATCTACATTGCATGTTTGCATACTATTATGTTTTGCCTTCCTTCTGGGGGCACCTGACATCTGGGGCAAGAAAAACTGAAGAAAATGGTGTCGGCTGCCTCTTTTATACCCCTGCCGCACTGACGTCAGGGAAGAAGCGACTACGACCGACGCCAGACCTAGACTTTGGAATTCGGCCGACCGAGGACCCGCCTGACGGCAGGATAACCCAAGTGTGATGACTGTAGCTGTATGAGCACTCTAACATCTACATTTATGGTAGGTACAAAACTGTACTTTTTATCAGCTAACCCTGTTGGAGCAAGTAGAGGAAAGTAGAGGAGATTGAAATTAAAATTGCTGGATTTGTACAACCTATTTTTCCAATTTGCTAATCACTCTTAAATGTGTGGTTGTGAAGTCTTGGATGCATCATGTAGGGCAACAGCTACTGTGTTTCTTTGGGAGATGTGCCTTGAGTGGACCATGCCCCTAATGGACGGTATGAGGACAGAAATCCTCAGTGATCCATTAAGTGAGCATTTCCTCTTCAGACACCTAGCTTGAGGTCTGTGTGATACTCGAGGAAATGATTGGAACCTCAAAGTCAAACTGGTATTGCAGAACTGTGTGCCTAGGTATTCCAAACATTTTTGCAAGACCCAGCTTTCCAGTCTGAGACAAGTCCACCCATCTCTGGTAAGGGGAAAAGAAGGAAAGCGCATGAAAGAATGGCAAGCAAAGCCCTGAGAAAGAGGCTTGAGGGCCCATAAGACCATAGCCCCAGAGATTAGCCACGGCTTGGCCAGGTTGCACCATCCCTCCTTCCCCACGTTCAAACTTGTTCCCCAAAACCCCATTCAAAAATTTGGGTGGTGGTTGTACTTTGTGTTTGTTTTTGTTTTGTTTTTATTTATTTATTTATAAAAACAGACTGCCACACAAACTTCTTGGTGTGTGTGGGGGGGGTGGGGGGGTTCTTTTCCGGGGAACTTTGCCATTTGGCATTTGTCATACAAGTTCTATAAAGCTATGCTTGGTATAGAATTGACAGAAAAGGTACCCTCAGGGTGAAGAACAAGGATATTACTCCATGCTCTCATTGTTGCAAGAAGAGAGCGATATTAATCGCCCATTCTGTAAATTTCCTTCTTTAACAAGTTCCTCAAGGTCCTACAGATCAAGATGTTTGCTCCAAAAGGACTTCTGCCAGTTATTCTTCAAGGGGCCTTCATGTTGACCCTAGACGTCAAAGACATATGTATATCCATGTTCCAACTGTCAAAACCCCACAGGGGAACCCAAAATATGCAGCATGGAAGAGCATTAGCAGTCCACTGTTTAACTAAACGTCTTACTCAAGTGATAGATTTTTACAGGCGAGTATTCAGATTTACCATACCTAGACAAATTATCCTTGTAGTGCCTTTTCATGGTGTTACAAATGCTCTGAGCATCACCCTGAATTGTTTGTCTATAAGACCAGTTGTCAACAAGGAAAAGACTCTCTCAATGTAGTCTTCCTCTCTCAAGAGGAACTGGATATGTCGAACAACTACTTTGATAATTCCATTCAGAAATTGAATACCCTTGGACATTTATGGTACATGGCAGCATGCATTTTATTGGTCTCCTTAGCACACCTGCATATGAGGAAACTCCATTGCTATCCAAAGAACTGGTTGTGGTTGTATATGATGGCGGCAAGGATTTCCCTGCCACACTGCATAAATTAAAAAGTTAATGCTGAACCCAGTAGTGCACTCAGAACAGGGAAGTCCTTTTGCCCCCTACCACCAAAAATGACTTGCTATAGACTCCTCAGACATGAAAGTGAGATGTGATACAGGGTGAGAAGAAGTACCAATGTCAAAGAAGTGATGCCTTTACAAGCCTTACCACAAAATGTGTTGTTAATCTTGGAACACACCACATTTATGTGGTACATAAACAAGGAGGGGGGGGCTCGCTCCTGCTTTCTTTGCAGGCTTGTTGTGCAGTTCTTGGAGAGTAGAATTTTCTGGATTTCCACATGTATTCCTTCAGTTCAGAAGTTAGTAACTAACGAATTGGGCCAGTCCCAATCAGACCCTCATGAATGGATTTGCACAGCAACTCTTTCCTAGACTTAACCAGGGGATGGCTTGTATCAGGCATAGGCCTAATTGCTTCCCATCTGAACAAGCCACTGAGACCTTTTTTCCTCAGGGTCACAACTCCAGGAATGTGAACAGGAGCATGGAGGACAGATGCCTTCTCCCAGAGTTGGATAGGTCAGTTCTTGGCATGTTTGTCCCCAATATACCTTTTATTTTCCACATGGCATTAACCAAAGAAAATGAGAAAATGCCAACATCGATTCTTTTAGCTCACTTTTGGTCAAAACCAGACTGGATGGTCATTTGATCATTTCTGCAGTAGCCTTCGCTATAACCGTTATATCTTGCATAATATAAAACAGCTAGCAGGCTTCCAAAGCTTAAGGGCACCTTCCACCTATGCAAACTTTTCGACTTTAGCAAGGCTGAAGAAACACAATGATCTGATGTTATCCATGTCATTATTCCTCACAGTAGGGTCTTGGATCCAAGCTGGCAATTTTAGCTTAGACATGACTAAGGTTCAACCTCCTTCCTCTTCCGTAATCCCCTACTGCCCTCTAACCCTCAGATCCTGTTTGTCGTGTACCACTATGGACGTGATCCATTGGCTTTTGTGGAGATGAATGATTTTTCTAATTTTGTCAGCTAGAATTAGTGCAGTTTGGTTTAACTGGGTTTAGTTTAGTTTATAGTCAGTTGCCTCCCCTCCCTTAGACTTTTTTTCTAGCTGGATATTTTCCCCTTTGTCAGTTGGGCACTTGGCACCTTTTTTCCCTTAAAGTCTCTCTTTGGGTTGGTATTTTCTTCCTAGTGCTTTTTCCTTTCCTTTTCTTTGCATGTCTGAGAAATCTTCAGAATTTAAGAAATGCTGCTCATGCGGTCGGAAGATGATCAGGAACCATACTCTTGAGCGTAGGCATAGGTTTGCAGATTCCTGGATTGGGTCTCCGGCCAAGTCTACCCGCTCCAGATCTTCCAGGAGTTTGTTGCCGTCTGATATGGACAGGATGATGAGGCGCTTTCTCAAAGCCCAGATAGAGTTGGGGCTTTTGGCGTCCCCAGCCCACCCAGCTAGAGGGGCCTCCCCAAATGTTCATAGTGTTTCACTGTTGCAGTCATTACTCTTGGGTTATCCTGCTGGTAGGCTACCCTCAGTTGGCCAGAATTCCAAAGTCTAGGTCCGGTGTCGGTTGCTGTCGTCTCTTCCCTGACATCAGTGCACCAGGGGTATAAAAGAAGCAGCCGATGCCATTTTCTTTAGTCTTTCTTGCCACGCGGTGCCTGAAGCAAAAGCAGTTCGCAAGTGCCGGTCGGCCGACTCCTGAGATTTTCAAATCCGAATTTCAGAACCAAAGTCTTCATTAAACCTAAGTACCCCGTTGGGGAAACTTTTTTCTTGCTCCAGACCGATGTCAGAAAAAGTTAATTATTTCTTGTGGTAAGGATTTTCACTCTTACTGTATCCCTTGCCTAGGCCCTGATAACAATGTTGCTAGCTGTCGGTTTTGTGCTAGATTTAACCAATGCACTATTAAACGTCGGTTTGATTTTGCTTTTCATTACTTTAGCTGAAGATTTAATTATATAATACCGTCGGACCAGCCGACAACCAGAGTTTACAAAAAACGCAAGGACAAGGAAAAGGATAGGCATCCGAGGTCCAAAACTGAGACTACGAGGCCTCTGTTAGGCCAGTCGCAGCCCCTGGCGCCCACTACCTCAGAGCCACAGGCCGCTTCCGACTCCCACGTGGAGCCGACTGGGCCTCTGGATACTCAAGGTATTGGACACTCGGAAATCATTCCCTCAGATGGGTCCGGGGCCGCTGTGCAGGCATCCACCTTCTAAGGGTGTCTTCAGACCTACACAACTGTATATTAAGCCAGCTTCAGCTTCAAAGACTAAAGCAGTGCTAAAGACAAAGAAACAAGTACAGCATTCTCCTGCTAGGTCTACCATGCCTAAAAAACAGATGCTCAAAATGGCCGAAGACCTAATTACTTTGATCAGGGGCTCCCATCCCCCACCTGATGAGGCCTAGGCAAGAGACAGCGTATTATTCTTCTGATCAGGTTTCTATTTCCTCTGATTCCTCTTCTGAACAGGATTATTCCATGCTTCCCTATGAGGATTCTGATGCTGAAGAAGCCATTCCTTCAGCCTCTCCTCCTGAGGATTATTCTTTTGGGGAAACACTGCATACCATGAGGGAGCATTTCCACTGGGAGAGCTAAGATTATTCTGAATTTAAGAAAAGGCTCAGAGACTTTCTGCTACTTCCTCAGCACAGACCCCTTGCTATTCCACCTGTTTTAGACATTGTAGATGATGTATTTTCAGAGTCTGGCCTGTCCCCTGACTCATTGCCCCCTGCACCTGCTAAGCCAGACAGATACTACAGGGTTCCGGATTCTCATAAATTCCTATATAAAAACCCTGCTGCTGATCCAGAAACTATATCTCAGGGTCCCAAAGGGGTTAAAGCCTCCACTGCAAAAAACCCTGTCCCCTCTGATAGGGATTCTAGGGCTCTAGACAGATGTGGGGGGGGGGAGTATACACTTCTGCTACCTTGGTTGTAAGGGCTTTAAATTGTCAGTTTCATATGCTTAAATATCAGCAATATTTAATGTCACTGCTTAAACAGAAATTGTTGACAAATACTGAATGTTCAGAGAACAAGGAATTACAGGATTTATTGCATGCAGCTGAACAAGTGGGAAAGCATACTTTGCAATGTGGTTATGATTCACTGGAGGCCTCATGTAGGGCCGCTGTCACAGGTTCTGTTACTAGAAGGCATGCTTGGTTAAAGGAACAGAATCTGCCTGATCATGTTAAAGCAAAATTATTAGATGCACCATTGCAGCATGATACTTTGTTTGGTACTAAAGCAGAAGAGGTTTTGAAAAAAAAATGGAGAATAAAGCAAAATCCATGCATACAGTCAAGGATTTCTTACAGGTACAGCCACCCAGGTTTAGCAGGAACTGGCCTTCTAAAAAATTGGTCCTTTCCAGTGTCAGACAGACCACAAAGAGGCAGATACAGGCATCCCAGAGGCAGATCTCAGCCCCAAGGTTCATACAGGCCTAAACAAGGGGGTACTCCTACCTCCAAAAGTGGTGAAGACATCACAACCTTACAAGAAACAGTCCACATGACTTTCCTCTGCCAGATCCAAACACGTTTCTTTTGGCAGCCCCCTTGGGGGGGAAACTAGCACTTTTTCATCAAATTGGCAAATGATTAACCAAGACAAAATGGGTCCTGAACATAGTGTCCCAAGGCTACAGGTTCCATTTTCACACTCTACCAAGGTCAAAAGGTATGCCAGACCTACCACACAATCAATGGGCAGAGGCGCAAAAACTAATTACAGCCCTCATGGACATGAGGGCCATTCAGCAAGTACCACAACAAGAGCAGGGGCAAGGATTTTACTTCAGACTTTTCGTAGTATCCAGGAAGTACAGAACCTGGAGGCCAATACTGGACCTGTCTATACTAAATACGTTTCTGGACGTTCCAAAATTCAAGATGTTGAGTCTACAGCAGCTATTGCTCATGCTGGGCAAGAAGGCTTGGCTCGTAACTTTGGACCTAAAAGAGGCATACATGCATGTCCCAATCAGACAATCTTGCAGAAGATACCTCGGATTCATAGCTGGCACAATGCATTACCAATTCTCTGCACTGCCCTTTGGCATATCTACTGCGCCCAGGGTCTTCACAAAGTGCCTGGCACCAGTAATTGCATTTTGCAGACAGAGGAATTCAAATATATCCCTACTTGGACGACTGTCTAATTCAAGCAGAGAACAAAGACCTTCTTCTAAAGCATTTAGCGTTTGTAAAAAGATTGCTAACTGGCCTAGGGTACACAGTAAACGAAAATAAATCAAAACTAGTGCCCTCCCAAGAGATAATATTCCAGGGTGCAAGCTTAAATACAACTGCCCAGATGGCTTATCTCACGCCAGACAAACAAAAGCAACTGACTTCTTACTTCAAGAAATTGGCAACAAAAACCCACTTATCTGCAAGGAAAATCCTGCAGGCCCTGGGTTTCATGGCATCCTGCATTCTACTAATTCCATATGCCAGACTGCATATGAGGAAACTACAATGGTATCTAAAAAGTGTTTGGACTCAGCATTACCACAGCCTGGAGACAGTAATTGCACTCATTCCCTGCCTGCAACAGGAGTTTCAATGGCGGGCAGAAGCCTGTCACCACAACAAGGGTCTGGCATTCAGTGTACCCACAACCAGACAGACACGGATGCATCTGATTATGCCTGGGGGGCCCATATGGCAGGAAAATGTATTCAGGGCACATGGCCTGCAGACCAGATGCATCTTCACATCAATCAAAAAGAGATGCTAGCTGTTTAATACCCTGACAGCTTTCAAGGACCTGCTTCATCCAGGACAACTGCTGATAAAGACAGACAATACTATGGTCATGTGGTACATAAACAGGGAGGTACACAATCCTACCCTCTCTATAGACAAGCAATGACCTTATGGGGCACAGCATTGGCTTTTCAAAATCACCTGCAAGCACAATTCCTGCCAGGAAAAAACAAATACTCTGGCAGATGAACTAAGCAGAAACCTCATGGATCCCCACGAATGGAAACTGGATCCACAAGCCTACAGCATAATAATAAGGAAATGGGGATGCCCAGACATAGATCTATTTGCCTCCCCTCACAACTGCCAATTGCAGAGATTTTGCACAAGGATTTATCACAAGCAAGCATGGAAAGCGGACGCCCAGTATATGCCTTCCCTCCACTGCCTCTCCTTCCCAGGGTACTCCTAAAGGTCAGACAAGAGAAGCCAAAAATGATACTGATTGCACCAGACTGGCCACGCCAGCACTGGTACCCAATCCTAAAGAGCTTGTCTCAAGGTCCAGCATGGATATTGCCTCAAACGTCTCACTTGCTGACCCAGCAAAACAATCCGATCCTGCACAGCCAACTCAGGACCTTAAATCTGGCAGCATGGTGGATAATGTAACCATTCATAATGCTCCTTTTTCAAAAGCTGTTATTGATGTTATCTTGGAAGCCAGGAGGCCCAGTACCAGAAAATCTTATGCAGAAAAATGGAAGAGATTCTGTGCTTGGAACCAGGGACAAGGCATTGACACGTGTGTACCAAATATACCTCAGATTTTACAATACTTAACTGAGATGCTGAACAAAGGCCTTTCTCATCAATTAAGATTCATGCCTCTGCCATTTCAGCCTGTTACAATACGGAACCACCTATCTTTTCTCATCGTTTTAATAAGGCAGTACCTCAGAGGGGCCAAAAACATTAGGCCTCCAAGGAGAGCACCAAGTCCGGCCTGGGACCTAAATTATGTTTTGGAAAAACTCACACTGCCTCCTTTCTAGCCAGCTTCAACAGCAGATAAATTTTTTATCCTGGAAAACAGCTCCACTCCTAGCAATAACCTCTGCAAGGCGAGTCTCTGAGTTGCAAGCACTCATGGCTGTGCAACCTTTTATCATTTTTCATCCAGACAGGGTTTCTCTGAGGACAAACCCTACATTTATGCCTAAGGTGGTGCCCAGTGTGGCCATCAACCAAACCATTCACTTGCCTACATTTTATCCAAATCCACAGAACAAGGGTGAGAAAATTCTGCATTCTTTGGACATACACAGGCGGTTATGTTTCTACTTGGACAGAACTAAAGCTTTCAGAAAAACTGAGCAACTTTGTCATATGCTGCAAGATCTCAAGGAAAGGCTATCTCAAAATGGACTGTTTCTAAATGGATAGGCCATTGCATCCGTTTCTGCTATTTTCAGCATGGCAAATCAGTGCCTAAGGGCATTAGGTCTCATTCCACCAGAACAGCAGCCACTTCAGTAGCCTTCCTCAGAGGAGTACCAGCCAAAGATATCGTAGAGGCTGCAACGTGAGTTCAGTGCACACTTTCACAAAGCACTACCACTTACCTCTTTACTCTAAGTCCAGAGCTTGCTTTGCCACTGCAGCTGTTCATCGTGCATACAGCTGCAGTCATAACAAATGGGTTATCCTGCCGTCAGGTATGTCCTCGGTCAGCCGAATTCCAAAGTCTTAGTCTGGCATTAGTTGTTGTCGCTTCTTCCCTGACGTCAGTGCGGCAAGGGTATAAGAGGCAGCCGACGCCATTTTCTTCAGTCTTTCTTGCCGCTCGGTGCCCGAAGCAGAAGCAGTTCGCAAGTGCCGGTCGGCCAGCTCCTGAGATTTACAAAAGTATTTCAGCCGAAGTCTTCTTGAAAGCCAAGTACCCCGTTGGGGAAACTTTTCTTGCCTCAGACCGATGTCAGACAAAGTTAATAATTGCATTTCTTGTGGGAAGCAAATACCGCATAAGGATTTCCACTCTTTCTGTATTCCTTGCTTAGGCCCAGACCACGACGTCTTGGCCTGCCGTTTCTGTGCTAGATTCAATAAACGCACTATTAAGCGTCGGGCGGAGTTCGCCCTTCACTTTTTCGGCAAAAAATGCAATTATATTATGTCGTCGGATACTCAGACTCCAGTTTTGAGCAAAAAACGCAAAGATAAGGACCGATACGAGGTCCGCACCACCTACTGAAACCACGCTAAGGTAGACTACCGGTTCTCCGGTACTCAGCGAGGCGCCTACACAGCCCCTGACTACCGATGACAATGCATTACCGGTGTCTTCAGTACCCGAGGTCGCAGGCTCCTCGGCCCCCATTCCTTCTACAGATCCCAAGCCACTCCTGGCGGGGAAACTCAGAATTTAGGCAGGCCTGCCATTTCTCAAGGTGCCTTCAGGCCTTCCTCCTTCTCTATTAAAGCCTTCACTAAATCTAAAGCAGCCATGAAAACCAAAAAACAAGTTCCTCAGACCCCCTCTCAAGGCACCATGCCTAAAAAACAGATGCTTAAAATGGCTGAGGATTTGATTACTCTTATCAGGGGTTCTCAACCCCCCTCTGACAAAAGGCCCAGATTAGAGGAAGACTACTCTTCCTCAGATCAAGCTTCTATTACCTCAGAACTATCTGAGGACCAGGATTATGCCTATTCTCCATTAGAAGACTCTGATGCAGAGGAGTCTATTCCCTCGGTCCACCCCCCCCCCCGAGGACTTCTCTTTTGGGGAAACCCTGCATACATTGAGGGAACACTTTCACTGGGAAGGCCAAGATTACTCAGATTCCAAGAAAAGTCTCAGGGAATTTCTTCTGCTCCCCCAGCATAGGCCTCTGGCTATCCCTCCTGTTTTAGATATATTGGATGATGTGTACACAGAAGCCAGCCTTAATCCAGATTCTTTGCCTCCAGCTCCTGTTAAACCAGACGGGTATTACCGGGTTCCTGATTCCCACCAGTTCCTATATAAAAGCCATACTGCTGACCCAGAAACAATTTCACAGGGTCCCAAGGGAATTATGGCCTCTACTGCTAAAAACCCATTACCTTCAGAGAGAGATTCCAGAGCTTTAGAAAGGTGGGGGAAAAAGGTGTACACCTCGGCCACTTTAACCATGAGGGCATTAAACTGTCAGTTCCATATGTTAAAGTATCAGCAGTTATTGATATCTCATCTGAAAAGCAAGATGACACAACCAGAACAACCAGATTTAAAAGAGTTGCAGAATTTGTTGCATGGTGCAGAGCAAGTGGGTAAACATACCTTGCAGTGTGGTTTTGATGCTTTAGAGGCCTCATGTAGAGCTGCTGTTACGGGGTCTGTTATACGTAGGCATGCTTGGCTCAAAGAGCGAACTTTACCAGATCATGTCAAAGCTAAATTATTAGATGCACCTCTTCAAAAAGATGTATTGTTTGGTGTTAAAGCTGAGGAGGTGCTAAAGAAAATGGAGGAAAAAGTGAAATCAATGCAAACAGTGAAAGATTTCCTGCAGGTACAGCCTCCACGTTTCAGCAGAAACTGGCCTTCAAAAAAATTGGTCCTTTCCAGCCACGGACAGACCTCAAAGGGGCAGATACAGGTGCCCAAGGGGTAGAGGGCAACCTCAAGGATCTTTCAGAGTCGGACAATGGCAAGCACCAACCCCAAGAGCTGGAGAAGATAGATCACAGTCTTTTAGAAAACGGACACAATGACTTCCCCCTACACCTGCCAAGCAAAGCTTTAATGACAGCACCTTTGGGAGGAAAACTGACATTATTTTCAAAAAAATTGGCATATTGTTACAAAAGACAAATGGATTCTGGACATTATAGACAGAAGGCTACAGGTTCCACTTTCACACCCTTCCAAAAATGAGAGGCATGCCAAACCTGCCACAAAATCAAAGGCCAGAGGCACAAAAACAAGTTTCAGCTCTCATGGACATGAAAGCAATTCAAGAGGTACCTGTGAAAGAACAAGGTCAAGGGTTTTATTCCAGACTATTCCTGGTACCAAGGAAAGACAAAGATTGGAGACCTATCTTAGACCTATCCATCCTAAACACATATCTACAGGTGCCAAAATTCAAGATGCTCACATTACAGCAGCTTCTTCCCATGCTGGGCAAGGAGTCGTGGCTGGTAACATTGGACCTCAAGGAGGCATACCTACATGTCCCTATCAGACAAGATTGCAGAAGATACCTCAGATTTCTTGCAGGTTCAACCCATTACCAATTCTCTGCATTGCCCTTTGGCTTATCTACTGCGCCCAGAGTGTTTGCGAAATGCCTGGCATCAGTAATCGCCTTCTGCAGACTACAAGGGATACAAATCTACCCATATCTGGACGACTGCCTGATCCAAGTGGACAGCAAGGACATACTACTGCAGCACCTGGCGTTTGTAATAAAAACTGTTGAACTTAGCCTAGTATGAACCTATGAACCTATCTGCCCGAGGGCATTTACAAGCCTAGCCCATAGTTTTTTGGCTTACGCCACCCCTTTAGTATGGGGAACTATACCCATTATTTTGCTGTGCCTCTGCCGAGCAGTGACACTGAGGTAATCCCTGGGGTATATCTGCGATCTCCCATCCATTGGTCAAGATTTCTCTTGAACAAGGCCAGCGAGGTGCTCTGCCTCACATATACCGGGATTTTATTCCACAGCATAGGGAGTCTTTGGGTGATGAATCTATCCCTCTAGCACGTCCCTATTAATAGCCGTGTCGAGGTTTAAGTCTCTCGCCCTTGTGGCTCTGATGGATCTAGATTTTTTGAAGTGAAGCATATTCATCAAATCTGGGTTTGACATGGCCTTGTATGTTAGGCAAAGGTCACCTCTGAGCAAGCGGTAAGCGACTGAATAGTGCTGGAGTTCTTTCAGTCGGGCAGCATAGGACAGATGTTTGAGACCCTTTATCCTTTTGGTGAGGAACTTTTGTGGCCTCTCCAGCTGCTGCAAGTGTCGGGTCAGATACATTCCGAATGGGGCATTGTACTCAATCATTGGTCTGATGAGTGATGAGTATAGGGAGACTATGACCTCCCTTGATCTAGATGAGAATCCCTTCATGATAAGGTGGGCAATGTAGAAGGTCTTCCTAACTACTTTAGCTACATGGGTGTCGAATGACAGACTACTATCAACCTGGGTCCCCAGGTCCCTGATAACTTCTTCTGTGCTCAGTGGATTGCCACCTATTTGGTAGCTAGGGGTAACCTTGTTTTTCCCGAAGGGTATGACTATGCAACTGCAACTTCCTGGGATACACAGTCAACAAAATGAATTCAAAACAAATACCCTCTGAACAAATAATTTTCCTGGGTGCCAGCTTGGATACAACCACCCAGATGGCCTACCTCACGCCAGACAAGCAAGGGCAACTGTTTCAATACTTCAGAAAAATGGCAACTTACACCAGGCTAACTGCAAGGAAAGTCCTGTAGGCTCTGGGATTCGTGGCATCTTGCATCCTACTAATCCCATGTGCAAAGCTGCATATGAGGAAACTTCAGTGGTACCTGAAAAACTTATGATCTCAACACAGCCACAGCTTGGAAGCAATTATACCACTCATTCCATGCCTTCAAAAGGAATTTTTGTGGTGGACTCAAGCTTGCCAAAGAAACACAGGTCTTCCTTTCTGTGTGCCTCAAGCAACTCAAATCATCACAACAGACGCCTCAGACTACGCCTGGGGAGCACACGACAGATCAGTGCATTCAGGGAAAATGGACCCGAAAAGAGAAGCACCTTCACATCAGCCAAAAGGAAATGCTAACCATGCAAAAGGCTATTATGACCTTCAAATACCTACTGCATCCAGGCCAGCTATTGATGAGGACAGACAACACCACAGTGATGTGGTACATAAACAAACGGGGGAACTCCTTCATACCCCCTGTGCAGGCAAGCCATGACCCTATAGAACACAGCACTGGAATTGCAAATTCAACTACAGGCACAATTCCTGCCAGGGAAGGAAAACACACTGGCAGACAACCTAAGCAGAAATATGACAGATCCACACGAATGGAAGTTGCATCCTCAAGTTTTCACAAAGATAACTCAGGCATGGGGACAGCCAGACATAGATCTCTTTGCTACCCACAGAAATTGCCAGTTGAAAAAATTTTGTTCAAGGACCTATCATCCACAGGCCTGGAAAGTGGACGCACTTTCCTTCAATTGGGCAAGATTGACAGTCTATGCCTTCCCGCCTCTTCCTCTGCTGCCCAAAGTTCTATTAAAAGCCAGAGCAGAGGGGCCGAAAATGATTCTCATTGCTCCAGACTGGCCAAGACAACACTGGTATCCGCTCCTGAAGAGCCTGACACATTCCCCACCATGGATCCTACCTCTAGTCCCTCTTCTGTTGTCCCAGCACAACTACAAAACCCTTCACAGCAATCTCAAAACTCTACATCTAGCTGCATGGAGAATTCCTTATTTCCCAGCAGTTTCTCCTCTCCAAGGAGGTGCAGGATGTCATCTTGGAGGCCAGAAGACCCTCTACTAGAAAGGCCTACTCCGCCAAATGGAAACGATTTTG
Source organism: Protopterus annectens (assembly GCF_019279795.1). Taxonomy (NCBI): domain Eukaryota; kingdom Metazoa; phylum Chordata; order Ceratodontiformes; family Protopteridae; genus Protopterus; species Protopterus annectens. The sequence continues at coordinate 372,661,508 of NC_056740.1, forward strand.
TGCCTGGAATCAAGAAAAGGGACAGAATCCTTGGGTAATAAATATACCTCAAATTTTACAGTACCTAGCTGAGATGTTAAACAATGGACTTTCCTTCTCCTCCATCAAGATCCACGTTTCAGCCATTTTTGCACAATACAACGCAGATCCTCCTTTATTCTCTCACCCTCTCTTAAGGCAGTTCCTCAGAGGGGCAAAGAATATAAAACCCCCAAGGAAACCTCCAGTCCCTGCTTGGGACCTCAACTTCGTATTGGAAAAGCTGACCCTTCCTCCCTTCGAGCCAGCTTCTTCAACAGAGTTACAGTACTTGTCATTAAAAACGGCCTTTCTTCTGGCTATCACCTCAGCACGCACGGTTTCTGAGCTACAGGCCCTCATGGCTGTGCAACCATTCATCATTTTCCATCAGGACAGAGTTTCCTTATGAACCAACCCTACCTTTATGCCAAAGGTAGTATCCAGTGTAGCTTTGAATCAGACTATCCATTTACCTACCTTTTATCCTAATCCACAAAACAAAGGGGAAAGACTACTACATTCCTTGGACATTCTCAGACAACTTCGTTACTATTTGGACAGAACAAAGCCATTCAGGAAATCTGAGCAACTCTTTGTGTCCTATGCTGCAGGTGCTCAGGGAAAGGCTATTTCCAAACAGACAATTTCAAAATGGATAGCCCACTGCATACACTTTTGTTACTCATTTCATGGAAAAACTGTGCCTGCATGCATCAGATCCCACTCCACCAGAGCCACAGCTACCTCTGCAGCCTTCCTCAGGGGGGTCCCTACCAAGGACATTTTGGAAGCAGCCACCCGGAGTTCAGTGCACACTTTCTCCAAGCACTATCACCTCCCACTATACTCAAAATCTAGAGTGGGCTTTGCCACAGCAGTCCTGCAGGGCATCCTAGCCCCTCCTAGTTCCACTTAGTCCCTACCACCCTTACATAGCTTTGGGATTCTACCCATCTGTTATGACTGCAGCTGTATGCACGATGAACATAGTACAGTTTTGTACCTACCATAAATGTAGATGTTCGAGTGCTCATACAGCTGCAGTCCAGGTTTCTGTCCCTCCATCCCGTCTTAGGACAGGCCTTATGACAAACACTTTTCATATAACCTTTTTGGGGTATTCTTTTATGGTGTATTTGCTTGCAACTACTGTTTTTGATTTATCAACATTGCATCTTTGCATAACATTATGTTTGCCTTCCTTCTGGGGGCACCTGACATCTGGGGCAAGAAAAACTGAAGAAAATGGTGTTGGCTGCCTTATACCCCTGCCGCACTGACGTCAGGGAAGAAGCGACGACAACCGACGCCGGACCTAGACTTTGGAATTCGGCCGACCGAGGACCCGCCTGACGGCAGGATAACCCATCTGTTATGACTGTAGGTGTATGAGCACTCGAACATCTACATTTATGGTAGGTGCAAAACTGTACTTTCTGCAGGGCCTCATAGCCTCTTCTAATCCTATTTAGCCAAGCCACCCAACATCAGATTTGGGATTCAACCCGAGTAATGACTGCAACAGTGCAACACTATGAACGTAGTAAAGTTGTGTACCTACCATAAATGTAGATGTTCGAGTGTATTCACTGTTGCAGTCCAGGTTACCCACCCACCATCCCCCTTCTCTTTTCTGGGACTTTTCTGCATTTCTCTATCCTATACAACCTATTTGTTGTATTTGCTTGTAGATAAAGGAAATGTTATTTTTGTGCATGTATTTCTATTGGCATACTTTTTCAGCCTACCAATTTGGGGGCACCTGACATCTGGGGCAAGAAAAAATGGCGTCTGCTGCATCTTTTATACCCCTTGCGCACTGATGGTCAGGGAAGAGATGACAGCAACCAACGCCAGACCTAGCCTTTGGAATTCTGGCCGACTGAGGGTAGCCTGCCAGCAGGATAACCCAAGATTAATGACCGCAACAGTGAATACACTCTAACATCTACATTTATGGTAGGTACACAGCTGTACTTTCCTTCTCTCCATTCTCCTCTTCTAACTCCCAGGGTGTCTGAATCTCGGGACCCAGATACCCGCAGTCAGATCCCGACAGGGCCAAGTATTCCCCCGTTCTCGAGTCTGTGAGGGTCCCAGGCCTGCGTTCTTCCTCCGCCCTCAGACGAGTGGGTCCTAGGCCAGAGCGGTTAGTGCCAGCTGTGTTGGGGTGGGGTCCGGTCTAGGCCTTTCCATCCAATCCCTCCCCCTTGGGGCCTTAAACCTAGACAGCTGCGGACCGGTATCCTCAGGGGGTTGTGTTGGGGTCTGTTCTTTCTTTTTGGGTGGCTTTGCCCTCCAAGGATGGGGAACAGGATGGGGCCCGCTTCCAGCCCCTCTACCTTCAGGGTGGTAGCTACATTTCCCGCTTCTCTGGGTCCATCTATACCCTTCTCTACTTTGTGTGGTGAGGCCTTCCATCCTGTCCAGAGTCAGCTCTCCCATACTAGCCTTCAGGGGGTTTCCTCCCCTGAAGGGGTCCCCTCCTCTTCAGAGTCTTCTCTGGAGCCCATCATGGAGGAGGCACCTCGCAAGAGGAGGCATGTGGACTCTCCCATGGAGTCCCTCACAGGGGACACAGACCTTTAAGGAGATGGGTCTCCGAGATCTCCAACCGATGATATTTCCTTTTAAGGAGATCCTTGAGATCCTGAGGCAGAAGGGCAGATGGTCTCCCCAACCCCCGTCTTCGTAGGAGTCCGTGTTCCCGAAGGTGTTAGATACGGGCCCATCTACTTCCTGGGTGTCCCTTCCTGTAGACTAGTTGGTGATCTTGTCAGCAGGGCCTGGAAGGAACTGGACACTGGAACCAGTACCTAAATGGGCCGACAAGTTCCTTAGACCCCCCCTCCACGGACCAACCCTTCTGGAGCAAAGGAGTCCAGGTCGATGCCATTGTTGCTGCCACCAAAAAGGAGCTGGTGGAGCAGAGCTCCACATTTTATCCCCTGAACAGGGAGTCTAGGGTGATTGACCGGCATGGTAAGCATATGTTTGCCTCCACTACGTTTACCTGCCTTCAAATGAACTTGGTCAAAGAGCTCACTTATTTTCAGAGTTGTTGCTGGAGGAGAACCTTAAGGTGTCTGCCAAGCTCTCTACGCTGATGTCCCATGCTAATTCCTCAGAGGTTAATTTCCAGTACAGCAGAAGCTACCTCTCGAACGGCAGGTACTGGCATAGCGATAAGGCAGCATGCTTGGTTACTTCTATAGGATCCTTCATAGTGTCCTTTACCATCACTCCCTTTGATGGGTCCACCTTGTTTATATCCTCAGTGAAAGATGCACTGACCTCTAGTGAGCAGGAAGGAATAACATTGTCAGCTGTTGGGATCCAGTTCTCCACTCCTCAGAGGTTGTTTTCCAAGACCCAGCGAGGAGCTAAGAAGCTGTGGTTCTGGAAGTCCCAGTCTTCCTTCCAGGACACTCCTGATGATTCTTGTTCCAGAGGCAGGGAGGGAGGTTTCGATGGCAGACGCCACTTTACAACAGGGGGAAGCTGCATAATCAGGGCTCCAGAGAACCCTTCACTGAGCAGTACTTTCAGCATTCCTGAAGCGTTGCCCAACTGCCCTCCCTTGTAGGCAGTTGGGGTCAGCTTTCCCTTCACCCTCTAACCTGGACAAGAATTACTTCTGATCAGTGGTTGTTAAACATAGTTTCCAAACATTATTTCATTCCTTTTTTTCAACCCTCTGCTGTATGAAGGCATCTCCCCAATGTACCACCCTGTCAGAGGGAGTTGTACAACTTCTTCAAAAAAGCACCATCCAAGAGGTCCCGACAGGGCAAAGAGGGTCCGGAACTTGCTCTCGCTTCTATTTAGTGCCAAAAAGGACGGAGGACCTGTGTCCTATTTTGGACCTCAAGGAGTTAAATCTATCAGTAAAGAAGACCATGTTCCAGATAGTCACTGTTCAGTCCATTCTGCTTCTCTTACACAAGGGTGACTGAATGTGCTTTGTGGATCTCCAGGATGTCTACTATCACATCAAGATAGGCACTTGTGGATACTCCTTTGCTTCCATTTAGGGGCCAATCAGTACCAGGTCGTAGCCCTGCCCTTTGGACTTAACACGCCCCCCCCCCCCAGTTGTTTACCAAATGTATGGCAGTGGAGGTGGCTCACCTGAGGCTGCAGTGATTTCCGGTGTTTCCATATCTTGACTATTGGCTTCTCACATCATCCACGAGGCATCAACTGTTACAGGCCGTCCAGCGTGTCCTTCTGTTCAGCTAGTTGGTGATTACAGTGAACCTCTCAAAGTCCAGTCTGGTCCTGATTCAAAACGGAGTTCATAGGTGTCCAGCTAGAATCTCTCAGATTGCGGCATTACCTCTGTGCAAAATGCATCTGATCCGGGAGCAGGTCATGCAAGTCTTTCGAATCCTCCAGTCCACTTTATTCTTCGAACCCTAAGATCCATGGCTGCAGCCATACTGTGCCACTGGCAAGGTACCATATATGGGTTTTACAATGGACATTAGTGGTTCAGTGGTCCATTTTGGCTCAACCTGTGTCCATGTCAATAAAACTGACACCATTGTTCAGACTGCACCTTCTCTGGTGGCTTCATTCTCAGGATCTCCTTTCAGGCAGGCCTTTTTCACTCTCTCTGCCCAAGGCCACGGTGACAATGGATGCTTCCCTTTTGGGGGGGGGGGGCATGTCCAGGGGAGAACAGTTTAAGGCACTTGATTCCCAGTAGAGACCACATTGCACATAAACGTCGTGGAGATGAGTGTGGTCTTCCTAATGTTGCAAGCCTTTCAGGACTGCCTTCCTTTGGAGACTATTGCAATTCAAACAGACAACATGGCGGCGATCTGGTATATCAACAAATGGAGGAACATGATCTTAGCCTTTGTGCAGACAGGCCACAAGTGTGGGAATGGGCAATGTCCTCCAGGCGCTTTCTTCTTGCAACAGGTATACCTGGGGACTCAAGTGGTTCCTCAGACTGTGGCGAAGCAGATATTCGATCATTAGGCCACAGCATGGTTACTCCATTTGCCTTTTCAACCAATAACAAATGCAGCATGTACTTCTCCCTGATCACCCACCCACCCAGGGAGTCGCCGAGTGAAGCTGTAGTCCATGATTGGCTTCTGGGTCTCCTCTACATTTATCCTCCTATCTGTCTTATCCTCAAAGTATTGCTGAAAGCACATTGCCTGAGGACACCCCTGATCCTCATTGCCCCCTTCTGGCCTCATCAGCCGTGGGTTCCCTTCCTAAGGTCTCACCTGAGGTATACCCCTTGGATACTGGATCCCCTTCAGGATCTAAATCTCCCATCCCTTGGGGCTTCCTCTCCCCAATCTGCGGGCCCTTTGTCTAACTGCATGGTTTCTCCAATTCCAGTGATTTTTGAAACAGTCCAGGCTAGCTTCCCCATCAAGAATATTATCCTAGCCTCTTGAAAACCTTCAACCAGAAAGGTTTATGGTAGCAAATGGAGGAGATTTTCTGTCTGGGCTCAGAAAAGGAATCTAGACCCCTTATCTGCTTCTGTGCCTGACATTCTCTTGTTCTTGTCCTTGCTTTTTCAGGAAGGGGCAAGTTTTTCTATTAAGCTTCAGTTGGCTGCAATTTCCAATTGCCATGGGAGTAATGAACCTACGATGTTCGTGTTACCCTGCTGCAGTCATCACACTTGGTTTATCCTGCTGTCAGGCGGTCCCGCAGTCTGCCTGAATTCCAAAGTCTTGGTCTTCTTCCCTGACGTCAGTGCGCCAGGGGTATATAAGAGGCATCCGACTCCATTTTCTCCAGTCTTTCTTGCTGCGTGGTGCCCGAAGCAGAAGCAGTTCGCAAGTGCCAGTCGGCCGACACCTGAGATTTTTGATTCGAATTTCAGTCCGAAGTCTTCAATAAAGCTAAGTACCCCGTTGGGGAACATTTTCTTGCCTCAGTCCGATGTCAGAAAAAGTTAACAATTGCATTTCTTGTGGGAAGCAAATACCTCATAAGGACTTCCATTCCTATTGTATTCCTTGCCTAGTCCCAGACCACAATGTCACAGGTTGTCGAATTTGTGCTAGGTTTAATAAACGAACTATCAAACACCGTTTTGACTTCGCACGGCATTATTTTGGTAGGAAATTTAATTATACCATGCCGTCGGAGCAGCCGGCGACCGGCATACATAAAAACGCAAGGATAAGGACAGGCAGCATAGGAACAAGCCAGACTCCGAGGCCTCTGCTGGGCCTGTCGCCGGTTCTCCGGTTTTCAGTGAGGCGCCTACGCAGCCCCTGACGACAGCAGAACTGGAACCCCAGACAGCTGCGGATTCCCAAGCGGAGCTTACTAGGCCAACGCAGCCATCTTCTGACACCAGAGCAGAACTAGACCCCGGTGCAGTGGAAACTACTTCGGTTGCAGAAGGAGTCTTCAGACCGACTACACTCACCATTAAATCTTATGCTAAGCTTAAAACTCCTTTAAAACCTAAGAAGACTGTACATCAGTCTACAGTTCAAGGCACCATGCCTAAGAAACAGATGCTTAAGATGGCTGAAGATTTGATTATCCTAATCAGGGGCTCCCATCCCCCTCCTGATAACAGACCAAGACAAGAGGAGGATTATGCTTCCTCTGACCAGGTTTCAATTTCCTCAGATTCTTCTGAGGAACAGGATTACACTTTTCCACCTTATGAAGACTGATGCTGAAGAGACTATTCCCTCAGCATCTCCCCCCGAAGACTACTCCTTTGGGGAAACTTTACATACCATGAGGGAAGATTTCCACTGGGAAGGCCAGGACTACTTCTAAGAAAAGGCTCCGAGAGTTCCTTTTACTACCCCAGCACAGACCTCTTGCTATCCCTCCAGTTTTAGATATTGTGGATGATGTTTACTTGGAGTCTAGTTTAAATCCAGACTCTCTACCTCCTGCTCCAGCCAAACCAGACCAATACTACAGAGTACCGGACTCGCACAAATTCCTTTATAAAAGCCCTGTGGCTGACCCAGAAACAATTTCCCAGGGTCCTAAGGGAGCTAAAGCCGCTATGGCTAAAAATCATATGCCCTCTGAAAGGGATTCCAGAGCCCTAGATAAATGGGGAAAGAAAATATACACCTCAGCAACTCTGGCTATGAGAGCATTAAATTGTCAGTTTCACATGTTGAAATATCAGCAATTCCTATGTCTCAATTAAAACAAAAAATGAGCACACATACTGAACAGTCTGAATTCAAGGAAATGCAGGATCTGTTGCATGCAGCTGAACAGGTGGGCAAACATACTTTACAATACGGATTTGATTCATTGGAAGCTGGCTCTGTCATACGTAGACATGCTTGGTTAAAAGAACAAACCCTTCCTGATCATGTTAAAGCAAAATTATTGGATGCATCTTTACAGCAGAATGTATTTGGCGTCAAAGCAGAAGAGGTTTTAAAGAAAATGGAGGATAAGGCAAAGTCTATGCAGGCGGTCAAGGATTTTTTGCAGGTACAGCCCCCTCGTTTCAGCAGAAATTGGCCAACAAAAAACTGGTCCTTTCCAGCTTCTGACAGATCACAGAGGGGCAAATGCAGCCTCCCAAGGGGCAGAGGTCAGTCACAAGGCCCTTGCAAACCTCGCCAATGGGGTACTGCTAACTAGAAAGGAGAAGACAAGCCCCAAGCTAGCAGAAGACAAACGCAATGACTCAATCCTCAAACTACCAAACAAATCTCTCCTGGCAGCTCCCTTGGGAGGAAAATTAGCATTTTTTGCAGACAACTGGCACATCATCACAAAAGACAAATGGGTCCTAAACATTGTCTCTCAAGGATGCAGATTCCACTTTCATACCTTACCAAGGATAAGAGGAATGCCAAACCTGCCACCAAATCAATGGGCAGAGGCACAAAAACAAATTACAGCTCTCATGGACATGAGGGCCATTCAACAGGTACCTACACAGGAGCAAGGACAAGGATTTTACTCGAGACCCTTTCTAGTCCCAAGAAAGGACAAAGCATGGAGACCCATTCTGGATCTTTCAATTCTGAACACCTATCTGCAAGTACCAAAATTCAAGATGCTAACACTACAGCAGCTTCTTCCCATGCTGGGCAAGAATGCTTGGCTAGTAATGTTGGACCTCAAGGAGGCATACCTGCATGTCCCTATCAGACAAAATTGCAGAAGATACCTCTGCTTCATTGTAGGTTCAACGCATTATCAATTCTCTGTACTGCCCTTTGGCTTATGTACTGCGCCCAGGGTCTTCACAAAATGCCTGGCACCAGTAATTGCATACTGCAGACAGAGGAATTCAAATATGCTCATACCTGGACGACTGCCTTATTCAAGCAGAAAGCAAGGACATTCTTTTAAAGCATCTGGCATTTGTCAAACACCTTCCAAGTTGCCTAGGGTACACAGTAAACAAAAAGAAATCAAAACTAGTGCCCTCACAAAATATAATATTCCTGGGTGCCAGCTTGAATACAATGGCCCAGATGGCTTATCTCACGCCAGACAAGCAACAACAGCTGACTCAATATTTCAAAATAATGGCAACAAAGACCTAACTCCCTGCAAGAAAAATTCTGCAGGCCTTGGGATTCATGGCATCTTGCATACTACTAATACCATTTGCAAAACTGCATATGAGGAAATTACAATGGTACCTGAAAAGTGTATGGACGCAGCACAGCCACAGCTTGGAAACCATGATACCACTCATTCCCTGCCTTCAACAGGAGTTTCTATGGTGGGCACAGGCATGTCACCTCAACAAGGGTCAGCCTTTCACCTTACCCACAGCCAGGCAAATTATGACAACAGATGCATCAGACTATGTCTGGGGAGCACACATGGCAGGACAGTGCATTCAGGGCAAATGGACTACAGATCAGAGGCATCTGCATATCAATCAAAAAGAAATACTAGCAGTACAGAATGCCCTAATAGCTTTCAAGGACCTTTTACACCCAGGACAACTAATAATAAAGACGGACAATACCACAGTAATGTGTTACATAAACAAGTAAGGGGGCACACATTCCTACCCTCTATGCAGGCAAGCAATGACCTTGTGGAACACTGCACTGTCTTACCAGGTTCAATTACAAGCACAATTCCTGCCAGGAAAGAAAAACACATTGGCAGATGACCTAAGCAGAAGCATGGATTCACACGAGTGGAAACTAGATCCACAAGTATTTGCAATGATAGCTCAAAAATGGGGACGCCCAGACATAGATCTGTTTGCAAGCCCCCACAACTACCAACTTCAAAAATTTTGCACAAGGACATTCCATCCACAAGCTTGGAAAGTGGACGCCCTCTCATTCAGGTGGAAAACATTAACAGTGTATGCCTTTCCTCCACTGCCTCTTCTAGCAAAGGTACTACTGAAAGTCAGATTAGAGAAGCCACAAATGATACTCATTGCACCAGACTGGCCACACCAGCATTGGTATCCAATTCTAAGGAACATGGCCCACGGCCCACCATGGATTTTGCCACAAATTCCTCACCTGCTCACCCAGCGAGACAGTCAGATTCTACACAGCCAGCTCAAGACTTTAAACCTGGCTGCATGGCAAATTACCTAAACAACCAGCCAACACCTCTGTCCAAAGCTGTTATGGATGTCATTCAGGAGGCCCAGCACCAGGAAAACCTATTCAGACAAATGGAAAAGATTTTGCGTCTGGAACCAGGCTAAAGGCCAAAATCCCCTTGATCCAAACATTCCACAGATTCTACAATATTTAACTGAGATGTTGCACAAAGGACTTTCCTTTTCATCTATTAAGATCCACGCCTCAGCAATTTCAGCTCATTACAACAGGGATCCTCCTTTATTCTCACATCCACTCCTAAGACAGTACCACAGAGGGGCTAAAAACATAAGACCACCAAAGAGAGCACCAACACCTACTTGGGATCTCAACTTTGTTCTGGAAAAAATTACACTGCCGCCCTTTGAACAAGCTTTTTCAGCTGATTTAAAATTTCTTTCATGGAAAACTGTTCTGCTACTAGCAATAACCTCAGCTAGAAGAGTCTCAGAGCTACAGGCACTAATGGCAGTGGAGCCTTTCCTCATTTTCATCAAGACAGAGTCTCACTACGAACTAACCCTTCCTTTATGCCAAAGGTGGTATCCAGTATGGCCCTAAACCAAACCATTCATTTGCCCACCTTTTTCCCAAATCCCCAGAACAAAGGAGAAAGACTTGTGCACTCTTTGGACATTCACAGGCAATTACATTACTACTTGGATAAAACTAAGGCTTTCAGAAAAACTGACCAGCTCTATGTAGCCTATGCTACTGGATCACAAGGAAAAGCTATTTCAAAACAGACCATTTCTAAATGGATAGAGCATTGTATACGTTTCTGCTACATGCATCATGGGAAACTGGTACCTGCTAACATTAGGCCCCACTCCACCAGGGCTACAGTTACATCAGCAGCCTTTCTCAGGGGAGTGCCAACCAAGGATATTCTGGAAGCTGCAACTTGGAGTTCAGTGCACACCTTCTCCAAACACTATCACTTACCTCTATATTCTAAGACAAGAGCTGGATGTCCTTCAAGAATGCAACTGCAGTCATAACATATGGGTTGTCCTGCCTCAGGCAGCCCTCGGTCGGCCGGATTCCAAAGTCTGGGTCCGACGTCGGCTGATGTCGCATTTCTCTCCGACGTCAGAGTGGCTGGAGTACATAAGCATCAGCCGACGCCATCTTCTTCAGTCTTTCTTGCCGCGCGCTGCCCGAAGCAGAAGCAGTTCGCAAGTGCCGGTCGGTCAGCTCCTGTATTCTTCGAAACCGAAGTCATCAAAAAAGCTAAGTACCCCATTGGGGACCTTTTCTTGCCTCAGCCGATGTCAGAAATTACTGCAAAAGTAAATAATTGTTTGTCTTGTGGTAAACAAATACCTCATAAGGATTTCCACTCTTACTGCCTCCCTTGCCTTGGCCCAGACCACGATGTCTCGGCCTGTGCCGCCTGTGCTCGCTTCAATAAGTGCACTCTCAGGCGCCGGGCGGAGTTCGCTGAAGACTTTTTCGGCGATAAATTTGACTATACAATGCCGTCGGAACATCCGACAACGCAGACTCCTAAGAAACAAAAAGACCGGGACCGACATCCTCAGCCCACGTCTTCCACAGCCACCACGCCAAAACTAACCGCGAGTGCTCCGGTTCCCTCTGAGGCGGTTATTCCACCACTCTGAACCGAAGACACCGCATTACCGATACCTCCGACGCCAGTTATTGACTTTTCTCCGGATACTGAAACCGAGGAAATGCCCGAGACCATTGCTGTTGATAAGGTCACTCCTGCACGTGGAGCGGTTAGGCCTCCCATGTCCATGTCTATCAAGGCCTACACACGTGCCAAGGCAGCCAGCAAGTCCAAGCATCTTTCTGCTAAAACCTTACCTCGGCCTACTCCTGAAACTCAAATCATGGCTATGGCCGCAGATTTAATTTTCCTGATCAGAGATTCCCAGGCCCATCCTGAGAGAGGATCCCAGCCTCCTTCTGATAAGAGGCCCAGGGTTGAACCCTCTGACCCTCTCCCTACAGATGAAGATTCTGAGGACTCTGTTCACTCTGAAAGCCAGGAAGAGCCCTTCCAGACCTATGAGGATTCAGATGCAGAGGACTCCATTCCCTCGGCTTCTCCCCCTGAGGATATGTCTTTTGGGGAAGTTCTGCATTCCATGAGGGAGCATTTTAAGTGGCAAGGCCAGGAATATTCAGATTCCAGAAAGCCTTGAACCTTCCTTAAAAAGCCCCAACACAGACCCTTAGCTATACCTCCTGTGCTTGATGTTTTGGATGATTTATACTCTGACTCCAGTGTTACCCCTGATACTCTTCCTCCTGCTCCTGTCAAGCCTGACAGATACTATAGGGTCCCAGAAACCCATTCTCATTTCTTTAGGGCCCATGCTGTTGATTTAGAAACAATTTCCCAGGGGCCTAAAGGGGTTTCAGCTACCACCTCCAAAAACCCTTTGCCTTCAGACAGGGAAGCAAGGTCCTTAGAGAGATGGGGGAAGAAGGTTTACACCTCCACTACTTTATCTATGAGAGCTCTCAATTGTCTCTTTCACATGTTTCAATATCAGGATTTCCTGTTAGACGATTTACAGAAAAGATTGGCCTCCCCTGAACCTTTAGATAGGAAGTCTTTGCAGGAGGCTGTGCACAATTCTCAGCAAGTTAGCAATCATTTTCTACAGTGTGGATATGATGCATTGGAAGCTTCATGTAGGGCAGCTATGACAGGGGCAGTCATTCGTAGACATGCATGGTTTAAAGATCAACCTTTACCAGATCATGTTAAGGCAAAACTTCTTGATGCACCCTTGGAAAAGAACAAGCTTTTTGGTGCTAATGCTAAAGATGTGTTAAAGTCCATTGAGGTAAAAGCCAAGTCAGTTCAGACAGTCAAAGATTTCCTCCAGGTTCAGCCACCCAGATTCAGCAGGAACTGGCCTTCTAAAAACTGGTCCTTTCCTAATCCTGAAAGATTTCAAAGGGGCAAAAACAGGCGTGCCCGAGGAAGAGGCCAATACAGAGGATGACAATGGCAACCAGCAAACCAAAGAAGTGACACAGGGGTTTCTCCCGCCCCACAGGGACAATCTCAATGACTTTCCTCTAGTTCCGCTGACCAAGGAGCAAGCAGAAGCTCCTTTGGGCGGAAAATTATCTCTGTTTACAAAAAATTGGCACAAACTAACAAAGGACAAATGGATTTTGGACATTATAGACCACGGTTACAGGTTCCATTTTCATACCTTGCCAAGAAAACTAGGCATGCCAAACCTTCCACAAAATCAGAGGGCAGAGGCTATCAAGCAAATTTCTCTGCTTGCTCAGATCAAAGCAATAGAAAAAGTTCCACAACAAGAACAAGGTCAGGGGTTTTACTCAAGACTGTTCTTGTTCCAAGAAAAGAAACTCAATGGAGACCAATACTGGACTTGTCCGCTTTAAACACTTTTCTCATAGTACCAAAGTTCAAAATGCTGACTCTACAGCAACTCCTTCCCATGCTGGGCAAGGGGTCTTGGCTGATTACTCTGGACCTCAAGGAGGCATACCTGCATATCCCTGTCAGACACAGCTGCAGAAGATACCTCAGATTTCTTGCAGGGCCAGAGCATTATCAAGTCTCAGCATTGCCATTTGGCTTATCTACTGTGCCCAGAGTATTCACGAAATGCCTGGCTTCAGCAATTGCTCATTGCAGGCCCCAGGGGATTCAAATCTACCCGTACCTGGATGATTGCCTCGTACAAGCGGACAACAAACTAACTTTGACAAAAAACTTGAATTATGTCATACATTTGCTACAGGCTTTGGGATACACAGTCAACTTTCAAAAGTCAAGACTTCAGCCATCCCAGCAAATTACCTTCTTAGGAGCCAAACTAGACACAGCCTCTCAAATGGCTTACCTGACAGAAGACAAGCAAAAGAAGTTAACTCATTACTTCAAAAGTTTAGCAAAGCTCACCCAGATGACTGCAAGGAGATTCCTACAGGTCCTGGGTTACATGGCATCCTGCATTATCCTGGTTCCACTAGCAAGACTGCACAAGAGAAAGCTTCAGTGGTACCTAAAAAGCTTATGGTCTCAACACAGCAACAACCTAGAAGCAAACATACCGCTCATTCCATGTCTTCAAAAGGAATTTCTATGGTGGGCCTCAGTAAGCCAGTCAAACACAGGTAAACCTCAGATAACACAGACCATGACCACAGACGCCTCAGACCTTGGATGGGGGGCTCACATGGAGGGCAGATGTATTCAAGGACAATGGTCTCCAAAGGAAACACATCTGCATATCAACCAAAAAGAAATGCTGGCAGTAATGCATGCCATCGAGGCCTTCGGACAACAACTACAACCAGGCCACCTACTAATACGGACAGACAACACCACTGTGATGTGGTACATAAACAAGCAGGGGGGCACTCATTCTTACCCCCTTTGCAGACTGACAATGAATCTTTGGGAAAAATCACTGAGCCTAAACATACAGTTGCAATCCCAGTTTGTTCCAGGCAAAGACAATGTTCTGGTGGACAGTCTAAGCAGGAATTTCCTAGATCCCCACGAATGGAGGTTACATCCAGAAATCTTTTTACAACTCACTTCGACATGGGGCAGGCCGGACGTAGACCTATTTGCCTCCCACCTCAATCATCACTTAAAGTTCTGTTCAAGGACATATCATCCACAAGCATGGAAATTAGATGCTCTCTCATTCAACTGGAGCTCCCTAAAAATCTATGCATTTCCACCTCTGCCACTGATGACCACAGTGTTACTAAAGATCAAAGCAGAGCAGCCCAAGGGGATCCTAATAACTCCAGACTGGCCGACAACACTGGTACCCACTACTACGGAGCATATGTCACAACAAAACGTGGGCCCTCCCCCAATGGCCCCAACTTTTGACTCAACACAACTTCAGGACAGTTCATCCCAACATCCAGACGCTACAGCTAACAGCTTGGGAGATCCCATGAATAACCTCAACCTACCTCTTTCCAAGGAAGTTCAGCAAATACTGACAGAAGCCCGCAGACCATCCACCAAAAAGGTTTACTCAGCCAAATGGAAGAGATTCAGCATTTGGAATACCACCAAGGGCCATGATGCATCACTTTTGAGCATCCCACTCATTCTGGAATATTTGGCAGATGTGTTACATAATGGACTCTCATACTCCTCTATAAAAATACATGCTTCAGCTATCTCAGCTAGATTTTCACATCCTTTGTTAAGGCAATTTCTTAGAGGAATCAAGAATATAAAGCCCCCAAGAAAGGCACCAGTACCAGCTTGGGACCTCAACTTTGTCCTAGAAAAATTGACTCTACCTCCTTTTGAGCCAGCAGCTTCTGTGGATTTACAATTTCTTTCCTGGAAGACAGCTTTCCTGTTGGCCATTACCTCAGCAAGAAGGGTTTCGGAATTACAGGCCCTAATGGCTATACCACCGTTCATAACTTTTCACAGAGACAGGGTCTCCTTACGGACCAACCCTGCCTTTCTCCCAAAAGTGGTATCTAGGGTTTCTTTGAATCAAGCAATTCACCTGCCTACTTTCTTTCCCAATCCTGAGAACAAAGGGAAAAGACTGTTGCATACCTTGGACATTCACAGACCACTTCGCTACTACCTGGACAGAACCAAGACCAGTAGGAAGTCTGATCAGCTTTTTGTGGTTTATGCCCCTGGAGTACAAGGAAAAGCAATTTCCAAACAGACAATTTCAAAATGGATTGAACATTGCATCAGATTCTGTTATTCCTTCCATGGAAAGTGTGTGCCAGCCAATGTCAGACCACACTCCACCAGAGCTACAGCCACCTCTACAGCATTCTTAAGAGGGGTGCCTACAAAAGACATTCTAGAAGCTGCTACATGGAGCTCCGTGCATACATTTTCCAAACACTTTCCAAACACTACAACCTTCCTCTATATTCCAGATCCAGAGCAGGCTTTGCTTCGGCAGTCCTGCAGGGATTGATAGCTACACCATCCTTTTCTTAGAGCATTCCACCTCCCCCAGCTAAGCTATGGTTTTCAACCCATATGTTATGACTGCAGTTGCATTCTTGAAGGACATAGTACAGTTTTGTACCTACCATAAATATAGATGTCCGATAGATATGCAACTGCAGTCGGGTTTTCCCTCCCTCCTTCCCCTCTATGCCTTGGGTCCACTCCTATCACTGTTATCCTTAGCTGGGGATATCTGTTATGGTGTATCTGTTTATTGCTTATTTATTTGTCTGGAAACCTGTTTTATCTTTCAATTTGATTACAGCCTTCCTTGGAGGGCACCTGGCATCTGGGGCAAGAAACACTGAAGAAGATGGCGTCGGCTGATGCTTATGTACTCCAGCCGCTCTGACGTCGGAGAGAAACGTCGGAGAGAAATGCGACATCAGCCGACGTCGGACCCAGACTTTGGAATCCGGCCGACCGAGGGCTGCCTGAGGCAGGACAACCCATATGTTATGACTGCAGTTGCATATCTATCGGACATCTACTTTTATAGTAGGTACAAAACTGTACTTTTTGCCACTGCAGTTTTGCAGGGCCTACTAGCTTCTTCTAACCCTGTGTAACTCCACCTCCCATCCTTAGCTTTGGAATTCACCCCAAGTGTGATGACTGCAGCAGGGTAACACGATGAACATAGTACAGTTTTGTACCCACCATAAATGTAGATGTTAGAGTGTTCACCCTGCTGCAGTCCAGGTTACCCTCCCTCCATCCCCTCTGAACTAGCTGAGCTTATCTATACCACTCTCCTGTACTACCTATGTGGTGTATTTGCTTGTGCCTAAAGGTATTGTTTTATTTTTATCTAGCGATATATAGATATATGGATATAGATATATGTATATAGATATATGGATATAGATATGTATATATATATATATATATATATATATATATATATATATATAGATATAGATATATAGATATATATATATATATATATATATATATATTATAGATAGATATGGGCGGCCACGGTGGTGCAGTGGTTAGCATTGCCGCCTCACAGCAAGAGGTTCTCGGTTCGATCCCGGCTGGGGTGCCTTCTGTGTCTGCAGGTCCTCCTTGGGGTCGCTGGGTTTTCCTCGGTGCCTCCTTTCCCCCCACATCCCAAAGACATGCTGCAGGTGGATTGGACACTCTAAATTGGCCCTAGGTGTGCATGTGAGTGTGCCTTCTGTGGAAGGTTGGGCGCCGGGCTGGCAACTCGACACCGTAAAACTCCACTGCCATTCAATGTGCGGACAAGGTGATCCGCTGTGGCGACCCCTGACCGGGAAAAAGCCGAAAGAAGAAGAAGATATATGTATATATAGATATATAGAGATATATATATATATATATATATATATATATATATATATATTTCCTACCTATTGGGGGCACCTGACATCTAGAGCAAGAAAAACTGAAGAAAATGGAGTCTGATGCCTCTTATATACCCCTGGCGCACTGACGTCAGGGAAGAAGCGACAGCAACCGATGCCGGACCAAGACTTTGGAATCCAGGCCGACTGGGACCGCCTGACGGCAGGATAACCCAAGTGTGAGGACTGCAGCATGGTGAACACTCGAACATCTACATTTATGGTAGGTACAAAACTGTACTTTCTCTTCCATACTATGTAAAGCCTTCATGAAAGGTGTGTTCCTGCCAAGACTGCCTGTTAAAGATCCCTCGCCTTCTTGAGATCTAACCCTCGTGCTGCAATCTCTTGACTCGTCCCTTTCGAGCCTGCTAGTTTGTGCAATTTCATATTTCTGTGTTGGAAGACAGCCTTCCTAGTAGTCATATCTTTTGCAAAGAGGGTGTCCAAGCTGCAAGCCCTTTAGATTGCTCCCCCATATATGTCTCTCGGAACGAATCAGTCCTTTTTGCTCAAGGTTTCCACTGAATCCAATCTGAACCAATGTGTCCAGTTACCTGATGTTCTTTGTGTTTCACTGATGCAGTCATCACACTTGGGTTATCTGCCTGCTGGTAGTCCTCAGTCAGCCTGAATACCAGAGTCTTAGTATTTCAGCGTCGGATGCTGTCGCTTCTTCCATGACGTTAGGTCGTCAGGGGTATAAAAACAGGCAGCCAACACCATTACATCAGTCTTTCTTGCTGAGGAGGTGCCCGAAGCAGAAGCAGTTTGCATGTGCCGGTCAGCCGCTACCTGAAATTTTAATTTTTCGAGTTCATAATCCTGAAGTCTTCTAAAGCCAAGTACCCTGTTGATGATCCTTTCTTCTTTCTCTAACCGATGTCAGAAAAAGTTAACAATTGTCTTGCCTGTGGAAAGCAAATACCTCACAGAGATTTTCATTCTTACTGTGTCACCTGTTTAGGCCCAGACCACAATGCCCCTCGCTGTCGGTTTTGTGCCTTAACGCTCGAACCATTCGTCGGGCTATTTTTGTTTTTGTTGCTAAATTCTTTCGCTCTCAGTCTCTGTGTTCCGAAATGGCTTCGGTAAGCCATCCGACTACCGATCTTTCGAAAAAAAAACTAAGGATAAAGACAGAGACAGGCTGCATAGGTCCAAAACTGCCGACAACGCTTCCTTTAAGCTAGTTGCCAGTCCGCTGGTACTCAGTGAGGCGCCTTTGCAGCCCCTGATGCCTGCTTCTATGGATTAGCAGGCCTCTGCTGAGACCCATTTGGCATCAGATATACCGCGAGATGCATATTCGACTCTGGAACCAGTGGATGTCTCTAACTTGAATGGGTTTGGAGCCACTGTGCAGGCACTGGCTTCTGAGGGTGTTTTCCGACCTACCAATGTTCGAATCAAACCAACTTTTTTAGCCAGAACTAAACCAACAACCAGAGCGCATGCTCAGGCCTCCATGCCACAAAAACAAATTCTTAGAATGACTGAAGACCTTATAACACTCATTAACCTTATAACACTCATTAGGGGAAGCCAGCCTTCCCCTGCTAAGAGACGAAGAATTCAGTTGTCTTCAGATTGTACAGACCCAGGAGTCTGATGACTCTGACCTTTCTGATTATCAGGGCATGCCCTTATCAGCATTTGAGATTCAGATGCAGAGGAATCCATTCCCTATGCCTCCCCTCCAGAGGATTTCTCTTTTGGTGAAACCTTGCATACTTTGAGAGCATTTCCATTGGGAATGCCAAGACTATCCTCAGCCCAAAAAGAGACTCAGAGAATTTTTAGAGCTACTTCAGCACAGGCCTTTAGCTATTCCCCCTGTCCTGGATGTTCTGAATGTTGTTTTCATGGAATCCAGTTTTACTCCAGACACTTTACCTCCGGCCCCTAGGAAACCTGACCGGTACTACCGAGTACCTGATTCCCACAAGTTTCCCATATTTTCCATTTACTGCCAACCCCAAGTGGGTTTCCAGACCAGTGGGCAGAGGCTCAAAACAAAAGTTCTTTCCCTGCTCAACATCAGGGTTATTCAGCCAGTTCCAATAGAACAAAAGGGGTCAGGGTCTCTACTCCAGACTATTCCTGGTACTCAGGAAAGAGGGCTCTTGACACCCAATCCTGGATCTTTCAATTCTCAATACCTTCCTGGTGGTCCCAAAGTTCAAGATGCTTACCCTGCAACAGCTTCTCCCTATGCTAGCCAAGGATGCCTGGTTAGTCACCCTAGACCTAAAAGAAGCTTATCTGGACATCTCCATCAGGGAATCATGCAGGAAATATCTACATTTCAGGGCAGGATCTATGCATTATCAGTTCTCTGCACTTCCCTTTGGCTTATCTACTGCACCCAGGGTATTCACAAAATGCCTGACTCCAGCCATTGCATACTACAGGCAGCGAAATGTCCACATTTACCCATACTTGGACGACTGCCTGATTCAGGTGGACAGCCAGGAATTGCTGCTTCAGTACTTGGCATTTGTAAAAAGACTTCACTTCATAGGGGTATGCCATCAACAAGAAGAAATCGCAACTGGTGCCCAGTCAAAAGATTGTATTCCTGGGAGCAAGGTTGGACACAACTTCTCAGATGGCATTTCTTACTTTAGAAAAACAAGTCTGTCTGACAGACTACTTCAAACAAATGGCCACCAAAACCCAGCTAACTGCAAGAAAAATACTGCAAGCCCTAGGGTTCATGGCCTCATGTATTCTGCTAATCCCATATGCAAGAATGCATATGAGGAAACTTCAATGGTACTTAAAAAGTCTTTGCTGCCAACATTCTCAGGACCTGGAAACAGTCATTCCTATTATACCTTGTCTGAGGGCAGAGTTCCTTTGGTGGGCCGAAGCATGCAACCACAACAAGAGACTGCATTTTACTCTACCCCATGCCCTGACCACAGCTGCATTAGATTATGCATGGGGGGCCCACATGGCTGGCAGATGCATTCAGGGCCACTGGAACCCAAGCCACATTCTCCTGCACAAAAGCCAAAAGGAGATGCTAGCTGTACAGAATGCTCTGACAGCTTTCATATACCTAATCCTTCCAGGACAACTGCTGATAAAAACAGACAACACCACAGTTATGTGGTACATAAACAAGCAGGGGGGAACCCATTCTTAACCACTCTGCAGGTTAGTCATGACCCTGTGGAGCACAGCTTTGGACAACCAAGTACATCTACAAGTTCAGTTCCTGCCAGGCAAACAAAATTCACTGGCAGACGACTTAAGCAGAAATCTCCTAGACCCACACGAGTGGAAATTGGAGCCCAGCACCTTCAACCTTATGATCCAGAGGTGGGGGACCCAAGAGGTGGATCTGTCTGCTCCCCAACCACCAGTTCAGCAAATTCTGCACCAGGAGCCCTCACAGCAAGGCCTGGAAGATGGATGCCCTGTCCGTCAATTGGAAAACCTCTGTCTATGCCTTTCCCCCTCTGCCCCTTCTCTCAAGAGTACTGCTCAAGATACAAAAGACAGGCCAAGGACAATTCTGATTGTCACGGACTGGCCACGCCAGCACTGGTACCTACTCCTGCGCAGCCTGACAATGGCGACACCCTGGCACCTACACCATACCCCTACCCTGCTGTTACAGCAGGAGGGACAGATTTTGCATCCACAATTGCAAACCCTAGATCTTGCAGCCTGGCTTATTCCTTAAATACTCCACCAGCAAAAACCTATGTAAACAGGTGCTGGATGTCATTCTTGAAGCCTGAAGGCCTAGTACTAGGAAATCCTGTGCGGAAAAATGGAAACTGTATTGTTCTTAGATTCAGTCTAAAGGAAGGACACAGCAGTGCCCTCCTTACCGCTAATCCTGGATTACCTAGCCAGAGCTACTCCACCGAGGCCTGTCCTTCTCCTCCATTAAGATTCATGCCTCTGCAATTTCGGCTAATTACAATTTTTTCACTTTCTCATCAAACTTCCTTAGAGGGGCCAACAACTTAAGGCCCTCAAGGAGAGAGCACCCACCCCCTGCTTTGGGACCTTAACTTTGTACTGGAAAAGCTCACACTTCCCCCTTTTGAACCTGCTGCTTCAGCAGAGTTAAAATTCCTCTCTTGGGAAACAGCATTGCTTCTAGCCATCACTTCAGCTTGGAGTGTCTGAGCTACAGGCACTAATGGTGGTGGAACCCTTTATTATCTTCCATGCTGACAGGGTTTCCCTCAGGACGAACCCATCCTTTATGCCTAAGGCGGTGTCCAGTGTGGCCCTAAACCAATCCATCCATTTGCCAAACTTCTTCCCTACTCTCAGCATAAAGGGGAAAGGATCCTGCACTCTTTGGATGTGCACAGACCGCTCAGGTTCTACTTTGATAGGACTAAGCCTTTCAGAAAATCTGACCAGCTGCTAGCCAGCTTCGCAACAAGGGCAGAGGGCAAGACCATTTCTAAACAGACCATTTCCAATTGGATAGCCCACTGCATTCATTTCTGCTACAAGCACCATGGAAAACCAACCCCTCAGGGGGTCAGAACATTCCACTAGGGCTACTTCTGCCTCTACAGCATTTCTCAGGGGACATTCCGGAAACTGCAACCTGGAGTTCTGTACACACCTTCACCAAGCATTACCACTTGCCTATCTTTTCCAAATCCAGGGCAGGAATTGCTACAGCAGTCTTGGAGGGCCTACTAGCCAGCCCTAACTCTTCTTGACTGCCTCCACCCTTCCTCAGCTTTGGGAAACAAACCAAGTGTGATGACTGCAACAGTGAAACATGAAGAGCATAGTACAGTTGTGTACACTTAACATAAATGTAGATGCCCGAGTGTATTCACTGTTGCAGTCCTAGTTTCCCTCCCTCCAGCCCCCTGGTTTTCTATGTCTTTCTATCTCCCCTCCCTATGGCTATTCCTAATGGTATTGGTATTTACTTTTTACTGGTCGTGGTTTCCACACCATATACTAGCACCCTATTTGGGGGCTCCTGACATTTGGGGCAAGAAAATCTGATGTAGTGACGTTGGCAGCCTGTTTTATACCCCTGACGTCATGGGAGAAGCGACAGCATCTGACGCAGAAATACTAAGACTCTGGTATTCGGGCCGACTGAGGGCTACCTGCAGGCAGATAACCCAAGTGTGATGACTGCAACAGTGAATACACTCGAACATCTACATTTATAGGAAGTGTACATAACTGTACTTTTTCTTTCCCAATTTTTCTAGTAGAGGAGAGTACATTCTGCATACTTTGGATGTGTACAAGCAATTATGATTTTATCTGCACAGGTCTATGGAGTTTTACAAATCAGGCCAGCTTTTTGTGGCCTTTTCCCTGAATAAGAGTGGCCTTCCCATTTCTAAAGTAACTATTTCTAAGTGGATTTTCAGCTGTATTTCAACAGTCTACACCACCAAGCATCTTGAAGTTCCAGGAAAGGTTAGAGCTCATTCTACTAGGTCTGTGGCTACTTCTTCAGCCTTCATGGCCAGACTCTGAATTGACTATATTTGTGCTGCTACCACTTGGTCTAATCCTCACATTACAAGCTGGATTTGTTTTCCAGGAACAGGGCTTCCTTTGGTTCCACAGTGCTTCGAGATGTTCTTCCTTGAGGCCTCCCAGGGTAGATTGTAGCTGGGGACTCTGACCTTACTGTGAGGAATAGTGACATGGGTAACTTCAGAGAGTTGCATACTTACAATAAATTGGCATCAGTGTTATCCTATATCATTATTCCCCACATTTCCTTCCTGCAATCCCCCTTCCTAGTCGGATCTTCTGAGGAAGTTGAAGTGTTCTGGGTCAAGACTCTCTCTTCTCTATCTTTGGGTTGTAGTGATACAGGTTTACATTAGCAAACGCGATCTGAGAGTTAGAGGGCAGCAGGGGATTATGGGTGAGGGAGGAGCTTGAGCCTTGGATCTATCTAAGTTAAAGTTGCTGGCTCTGATCCAGTGTTGGATCCAAGACCCTACTTTGAAGAATAATGACAGGATAACACTGATGCCAAATTATGGTAATTACATAACTATTTGGGTGCCAAGCATACCTCTTAACCTGGAAACATCAAATCTGGACAAAGGCCCATTAAAAGTATGTATAACTGGCCAAAAATCTGGATGCTGATTAACGTAAAAGTTCCATACATAATTATGTAACCTGACCCACTCCAGTGGAATTGTGGTATACTGACATTCAAACGCAGATTGAAAACAAGTCTGAATCTGTTCATGAAATGTTGAAAGCTGGAATTTAAACATTTTCAGGCCATTCTGCGTAATTACTGTTGTGTTGAAGTCTTTGCTGCCTAATTATGCAGAAGGGAATAATGAAGTACATCAGTTTTGTTGCAGTCCTGGATTTTTATGCATGTTGTCAGAGAGAGTTGGCTTGGAGGGAAGAGGTCAGACATTTGGGAACTGTTCTCCATTCCCTTTATGGCTCTTGGGCTGACCTCTGGTAAAGGCCAAAAGCTCTACAGTTACATATGAGCGAATTTGTTACTAAGGTGGGCTGTAGAACTGGAGATGACATATCTTCGTATATTAAACCTTCCCAAAATGAGAAAGTATGTTCAGAGATGGATAGCCTTCCTTGCATGAAGGTGTGTGTTGGGGTCAATTTCTTTAGCTGCTTTTTCAGTCTGTTATACTGCACTCTGTCAGAAACTGCCTAACTGTGGTTCCTACAATGACTTTAATCCCAAACTGAATTCTATGAAGGAGGACAGTCAAAGACATATGGAAGTGAATATGGTACTGATCTTCCAAAACAAACAAAAAAGCTTGGAGCAGATTGATACAATATCAGTCAGACTGACACAATGGGAAGAGATGATGACAGCTTTCAAGTCTCTGCTGAAATTACAGGAGATGACTGCTAGGTGTCAGTATTACAGCTACCCAAGTAACTGTATTACAGTTACTAGGGCACAAGTGCAGTAGTTTGAGTGTGTAGAGTTCTTTTTCTGAAATGTCCAACAGAGATTGTACATTGTGATGGCAGTTGATACCACCTGATTTTACATAAGTTAGTTGAACACCGTTTTAATATACATGACACCAGCATGTAAGCTGGATAGCTTTTGACTGCCACTATTAATGCAAACTGGTAAGGAGCTGGTTCTGGGGTTGGAGACTGGGGTGTTTTCATGAAGGAAAGAACAGCAAAAGTGCTGATGTTGACCACCTTTAAAGTAGTGGTATTCAATGAATCTGGAAAAAAAAATAAAGTCTGACTTCTGTGGAGTAAGGGTTATCTTGTAATGACATTCTTCTGTTTGCTGTTAGGATTTTTTTTCCTTAATTAGGCTATTTTAAGTACTTTTGTGAGTTCACAAATCTCCATTAAAGATCAAGTGTAGTACCCATCTCAACTAAGTTTTTTCTTTTTTCATGCACCTTATATCCTAAAGCAGTCTCTCTCTCACACACACACACACACACACACACACACACACACTGGCTGTCATGGGAATTTAGCAAGGTAAGCTTTGTTGAATTAATGGCTAGTTGGAGTGTTATGACACAGCTGTAACATTCACACACATTCCAAGTCACCCTTGTTTGTTTAATCAAATAGTAAATCTCCAATTGTTGAAGAGAGCACTTGTTTATGCTGCTCTTCGGTAGTAGTAAAGTAATAAAACTGAACCATCAGTATTCTGACTTGCAAAAAAAAAAAAAACTGCTGAAATTACCAAGCTCCACAAAGACTGAAACAGAACACACTAAAGGATGAAAGTGTTCAATAAAACATTTATATGCTAAAGTGTGTTCTATTTCAGTCATTGTAGAGCTTGATAATTTCAGCAGTTTTTTTAATTTATTTTTGAAGTTTAAAATATGAAACTAGCTAGTAGCTCTATGATTTATAAATCTTTGAAACACAGCAATATCATGGGAAAAAATGCATATGGTTGACACTGGTGGTAACAAAGTGCTTGGTCTGTACGTGCAGCTTTGCTCTGAATGGCAAAAGTTAAGTATAACATGGAAATGAAGAGAAGGAAGAATAAAACATAATGATATGTTACATAGGCTATTACAGTTCCATATCTGTTCACCAAACTGTGCTTTCTTAAAGGGATTTGCTATGAAATGTAGCAGCAATGTAAAAAATAAACAATTGTTAATGGTTGCAAGTCTTCCGTTTTTCGTGAAGTACCTATAAAACATGCAGACCTACCAAATCCATTGATCTGAAGTTGCCTTCATTTGCTCTTCAACCTGTGGGACACGGATACAGGATGGATCCGACTCTGCCACATCTCTCCAGCATCATCTCCAAACTCCTCCTTTATCCATAATGCCCCTTTCTCCTTCCTCCATTCAGATATAGTTTGCGGTGCTAATAGCAAGCATCATGGTCCACTGCGCCAGGCTCCTATTTGGGTGAGTGAGTTAGATTTCCTAACTGTTCTTCACCTTTCTCTCACTTTTTTCTTCCCTCTACCCTTTTCGCGCTCAGGCATTGGTTTGTAGCAAAAAAAAAAAAAAAAACTCTCTCCCAGTTTCCCTCTAGCTGTCTTTAAGGCATGTGTGTGTGCGCACGCTGGTATGTCCCTCGCACCGCTACGGCAGAGACTTCCAGTGTGGCTATAGGCTTTCTCCTGTGGATGGCCACACTCTGTGCGTTGTGTGCTTAGGGGTCCAGCAATTCGATTCTTCCTGTTCAATCTGCACGGGGTTCGATCCCCATGCATTGATCAACAGGAGGAATAAACTTGTACTTACGGGCCTTCTTCCACCTCCTGTTGCGGAGGCCCAAGCTTCCTCTTCTGCCAGTTCTGCCCCCCGAACCGGCTTCTGGGACTTGACCTCCCACAAAGAAGACTAGGGACAGAGAGAAGTGCAAGCACTGGGATAGGCCAAGGAAGTGGTTCCCCCAACCACTCCTCAGCCAAGCCACTGGTGAAATCTCGCCTGGCTCTCTGCTTGAGTTTCCCCCAGCTCCGTTCCCCTTGCTTCTCCCCAGAGCTGGAGGTGCCTGGGAGCCATTCACCGGTGTTTGTTTCACCACACTGTCTGTCTAGTGTCTGTGGCCTCTTCCACTAGGTCCACCCGCAACCTCTCTAAAGCTGAGGTGGACAGGATGATACGGAGGTTCATCCACACGCGGATACAGATGGGAGTCTTGCCTGCCTCCCGGGCTGGGGGCATGCAGTGCGCCTTCATCCCAATAACTCCTTCGCTAATCTGACCCTTGATTTTGGAGAACTTGGGTCTGAGGACCCTTTGTGTCGAGGCCGACGGTACCTGTACACCGACCATTGCCTTGACTGGGTCACCTATGACTAGTTCGGAGCTGTCTGGCTCTCTCAGCAGTAGCTTTGGCACTGGATCTGAGGGGGTGGCTTTGGCTCAGTGCTTTTCAGAGCCAAGCCTTCCAATCGGAGTCTGTGTCGTGGCTACTGCTCAGAGAGGACTCCAGCTTCCCTGTTGATCCAGAGGATTGTGGAGCCGATTGTAGCCCCAGCTCCAGGGGTTCATTCTCCTCCTGCCTTTGACATGGTGGAGAGGGTTCTCTCTATCCCATTGAGACTCGTGACGATCTTGTCCTGGCTCCCTCTGTCTCTGGTCCAGATTCCGCCATCCTGCCCCCTCAGGGACAGCCTGCTACCTCTCCGCCCTAGGGAGTTCCCATAAGTGAATGGCTAGATGTTTTTGAGTCCTCACCAGAGTCCTCCCTGAGGAGGTTCCTCAAAAATGCACATGTAAAAGAATCACTTAGACACCCATCCGAAGTCTCTCACAGAGGACACCGACTTGGAGGAAGGGCGGGTTCCCCCCAATCACCCCCAGAGGATGTCTCATTTGGAGATGATATGGAGATCCTTCGACATCGTGGGGAGATGGTCTGCCCAAAAACCCAGCCTTGATGAGTCTGTGTTTCTGGAGGTGTTTGGTGCAGGACCCTCTACATTCTGGGTGTCCCCTCCCGTGGTTCTTGTATCTTGGGCGTGGAAGAAGCCTGACATGGTGGAGCCCATCCCCAAATGCCCCAAGGTCCTCAGTGTCCCTTCTGGTAAACCTCATTGGTCTAGGATCCCCTGTCGATGCCATGGTGGTGGTGGCAGCCACTAAGAAGAAGCTCGCAGAGGAGTCCATCCTCCAGACTGAGAGTCTAGGACCATGGACCTTTTTGGGAAGCGGGTTTATGCTTCAGCCATGTACTCCATACAGGCTCTGAACTATATAGCATATGTCATAAGGATTCAGTGTGACCTTTTTAAGGAGGTCGCTGGTTCTGCCCCAGGGTCCATGTCAGCAGTGGAAAAGACGATATTTTCCTCCGATGGCCACCCCTCACCTCCATCTCCAATATCTCTGTGCGGCCCTTCTCATGCGACTGAGTGTGCCACTGGAGTGTGTGTTGCCATTAGGCTTCACACCTGGCTCCGACTTTGTAACTTTTCGGAGCCCTTCAAAGTGTCTTTTACAAACTCACCATACGATGGTTCCACTCTGTTTGGAAAGACTGTACGTGACTCTTTTGTCCAGAGTGAGAAGGACGTGACTACGTCTGCCATTGCAATCCATTTTTCAACTCCTCAGCGATCATTTACCAGGAATCAACGAGGGGCGAAGAAGATGTGGTTCCGGAAGTCTCAGGGTTATTTCCAGGATGCTCAGGACTCATCTTCCCCCCAGAGGCAGAGGTGGATTCGACAGAAGCTGCCCTCATGGTAGAGGGGGTCTGAGGAACCACTGGTTTCGGGATTCCTTTCCAGATACACCCTCGCAGCAGCCCTGAAGGGTTGCCTAGCTACTCGTCTCTGGAGGTAGTCAGAAGTCTACTCTCGCTTCACCTAACAGCCTGGGAGTCTATAACAGAAAATCATTTGGTGTTGCGAATCATATCCAGAGGATATTCATTCCCCTTCTCTCTTAACACCTCCAACATCCCACCTGCACAAAGGGAGGATGCAACACTGGAGATTTCCATGCTGCTTGAAAAACAAGGCACCCAGCGTATCTCCCCAGACCAGTCCAGATTAGACATTTATTCCAGGTTTTTTTTTAGTGCCATAGAAGATGCGGGACTTGCGACCGATTCTGGATGTTCTTGCAGTCATCACACTTGGGTTGTCTGCCTGTGCAGGTAGCCCTCAGTCAGCCCCAATACCAGAGACTTAGTATTTCTGCATCGGATGCTGCTGTTCCAGGACTGACGTCAGGTCATCAGGGGTATAAAACAGGCAGCCGACGCCATTACATCAGTCTTTCTTGCTGAGGAACCCGAAGCAGAAGCAGTTCACAAGTGCCGGTCGGCCGCTACCTGAAATTTTCATTTTTCGAGTTCATAATCCTGAAGTCTTCTAAAGCTAAGTACCGCATTGGGGATCCTTTTTTCTTGCTCTAACCGATGTCATAAAAAGTTAATAATTGTCTTGCCTATCGAAAGCAAATACCACACCAATATTTTCATTCTTGGCCCAGAACACGACGTACCTCGTGGTCAGTTTTCTGCCTTGTTCAATGCCCGAACCATTCGTCGTCGGGCCCTTATTGTCACTAAATACATGTTCTTCATGTTTCACTGTTGCAGTCATTACATTTGAGTAATCTACTGGCAGGTTGCTCTCAGTCGGCCTGAATATCAAAGTCTTGGGTCCTGCGTCGGTTGCTGTCTCCTCTTCCATGACGTCAGGGGTATAAAACATGCAGCCGACGCCATTTTCTTTGTCTTTCTTGCCGCGCGGTGCCCGAAGCCGAAGCAGTTTGCAAGTGCCGGTCGGCCGACTCTTGAAATTTTCGCATTAGAGTTTCAGAACCGAAGTCATCAATTAAAGCTAAGTATTCCATTGGGGAAACTTTTTCTTGCTCCTTACTGATGTCAGAAAAAGTTAATAATTGCATTACTTGTGGGAAGCAAATGCCTCATAAGGACTGTATTCCTTGCCTAGGCCCAGATCATAACGTGCCTTGCTGTCAGTTTTCTGCTAGATTTAACCAACGCACTATTAAGCATCTGTATATCTTTGCTAAAAAAATATTTTGGAAACAGATTTAATTACTCTGAAATGTCGTCGGATAGCAAATCCGACTACTGGAGTTCATAAAAAACACAAAGAAAAGGACAGAGACGGACCATCAAGGTCCAAAACCGACGACGAAGCTTCTCCTAAGCCTGTCGCCGGTACTCAGGTGCTTTCGCAGCCCCCAATACCCACTACGTTTGAGTTGTAGGCCTCTACTGAGACCCATGTGGAGTCCGGTATGCCACGAGCTTCCCAGAGTATTGTACCTGTGGATGTCTCTCCCTCGGATGGGTCCGGAGCCGCTGAGCAGGCACCGGCTTCTGAGGGTATTTTCTGACCTCAACATTTCTATGTAAAACCGATGCCAGCTTCAAAGACAAAGACAAAAGCAACTTTGAAGTCTAAAAAAACAACGTTCTGCCCAAAAAACAGATGATCAAAATGGCTGAAGACCTAATTACCTTGATCAGGGGTTCCTAACTTGATAAGAGGCCTAGGCAAGACACTGATTATGAATCTTCAGATCAGGTTTCTATTTCTTTTTATTCCTCTTCTGATCAGGAATTTTCTATACCATCCTATGAGGATTCAGATGCAGAGGAATCCATCCCATCTGCATCTCCTCCTGAAGATTATTCCTTTGGAGAAACCTTGCATACTTTGAGGGAGCATTTTCATTGGGAGAGTCTAGATTTCTCAGAATCAAAAAAGAGGCTTAGGGATTTCCTTCTTCTCCCTCAGCATAGGCCTTTAGCCATACCTCTTGTATTAGACATTGTTGATGATGTGTTTTCGGAATCAAGCATGACTCCAGACTCCTTACCTCTGGCCTCTAGCAAACCAGACAGATATTACAGGGTTCCTGATTCACACAAATTTTTATTTAAAAAAACCCTGCTGCTGACTCAAACTATCTCACAGGGTCCCAAAGGTGTAAAGGCCTCAACAGCTAAAAATCCTACCCCCTCTGATAGAGATTCCAGGGCGAGGGAAAGAAGGTTTATACATCTGCAACCTTGGCAATTAGGGCCTTAAACTGTCAGTTTCATATGCTTAAATATCAACAGCATGTTATGGGATTACTGAAACAGAAAATGATGTTGATTTCTGAATGTGTGGAAAATAAAGAATTACAGGAATTATTGCATGCAGCAGAACTAGTCGGAAAGCATACTTTGCAATGTGGTTTTGATTCCTTAGAGGCCTCCTGCAGGGCCGCAGTTACTGGATCTGTGATTAGAAAGCATGCCTGGCTAAAAGAGCAAAATTTGCCTGATCATGTTAAAGTTAAATTGCTGGATGCACCTTTACAGCATGATACTCTGGTTTTAAGGCAGAAGAGGTTTTAAAGAAAGTGGAAGACAAAGCTAAGTCTATGCAAACTGTAAAAGACTTCTTCCAAGTGCAGCCACCAAGATTCAGTAGACACTGGCCTACAAAAAAATTTTCCTTTCCTGTGTCCGACAGAGCTACATGGGGCAAATCCAGGTGCTCTAAAGGCTCTAGATACCAGTCACAATTCTTACAGGTCAAAGCAATGGGGTGCCTCTACCTCCAAATCTGGAGGAAATAAAGTGCAACCCTACAGTAAACAGTCTCCGTGACTTCCCTCTGCCATCACCAAGCACTTCTCTTTTGGTAGCCTCCTTAGGGGGAAAGTTAGCACTTCATACTCAAAATTGGCAGTTAATAACCCAGGACAAGTGGGTATTAAACATAGTATCCCAGGTATACAGATTTCATTTCCACACTCTGCCAGTTGCAAATGGTTGGCCAGATCTGCCACAAAATCAATGGGCAGAGGCACAGTAACAAGTTACATCCCTCATGGATATGAGGGCTATTCAGCCAGTACCACAACAGGAAAAAGGACAAATGTTTTACTCGACTGTTCTTGGTACCCAGAAAAGATGAGGCCTGGTGCCCAATACTGGATTTATCAATTATGAACACATTCTTGGACATCCCAAAATGCTAACTTTGCAGCAGCTTTTGCCCATGCTGGGCAAGAACGCTTGGCTAGTGACTTTAGACTTAAAAGAGGCATACCTGCATATCCCAATAAGGGAATCGTGCAGAAGATACCTCGCTTCAAGGCTGGTTTCATGCATTACCAATTCTCTGCACTGCCCTTTGGCTTATCTACTGCGCCCAGGGTCTTTACAAAGTGCCTGGCACCAGTAATTGCATTTTGCAGACAAAGTAGTATACAAATCTATCCTTACTTGGACGACTGTCTCATTCAAGCAGAAAACAAGGACATTCTTCTTCAGCATCTGGCATTTGTGAAAAGGCTTCTAACATGTCTAGGGTACACAATCAATGAAAAGAAATCACAACTGGTACCCTCTCAAAAGATAACATTCCTGGGTGCAAGCTTGAATACAACTGCCCAGATGGCTTTCCTCATGCCAGACAAACAAAGGCAACTATTTACTTCAGATGGCAACAAAAACCCAGTTATCTGCAAGACAAATTCTGCAGGCTTTGGGGTTCATGGCATCCTGCGTTCTACCGATTCCATATGCAAGACTGCATATGAGGAAACTACACTGGTACCTAAAAATTTATTGAGTAAACATTGTCACAGTCTGGAAACAATGATTCCTCTCAGTCCCTGCCTACAACAGGAGTTTATTTGGTGGGCAGAGACACATCACCAGAATATGGGACGGTCTTTCACTCTCCCCCTGCCAGCCAAACCCTAACTACAGACGCATCAGACTATGCATGGGGGGGCCCACCTGGCGGGGAGATGCATTCAGGGCATATGGAGCCCAAAACAAATGCATCTGCATGTCAACCAGAAAGAGAAGTTAGCTGTTCAGAATGCCCTGGCAGCCTTCAAGGACTTACTTCATCCAGGACAACTACTGATAAAGACGGACAACACCACGGTTATGTGGTACATAAACAAGCAGGGGGGCGCACACTCAGCCATGGCACTGTGGGACACAGCCTTGACTTACCAAGTACATCTCCAAACTCAATTCCTGCCAGGAAAACAAAATACTCAGGCAGACGACCTAAACAGAAACCTTATGGACCCTCACGAGTGGAAACTGGATCCACAAGTTTTCAGCATGATAAAGAAATGGAGGAGCCTGGACATAGATCTATTTGCCTCTCCCCAGAATTATAAACTGGACAGATTCTGCACAAGGACTTATCACAGACAAGCATGGAAAGTGGATGCCCTATCCTTCAGTTGGAAAAATCTATCAGTTTACGCCTTTCCTCCTCTGCCTCTTCTTCCCAAGGTCCTACTAAAGGTCAGACAAGAAAAAACAAAAATGATTCTAATTGCTCCGGACTGGCCCTGCCAAGACTGGTATCCAATCCTAAGGAATATGTCTCAACTCCCTCCTTGGTACTTGCCTCAAATACCTCATTTACTGTCTCAGCAAAACAGTCAGATCCTGCACAGTCAGCTCCAAACTCTGAACCTGGCAGCATGGATGATCATTTAGTTATTCAAACACCACCTCTCAGTAAATCTGTAATGGATGTCATTTTGGAAGCCAGAAGGCCTAGTATTAGAAAATCTTATGCTGATAAATGGAAGAGATTCTTTGCTTGGAACCAAGCACAAGGAACTGACACAGCAAAGACAAATATTCCTCAGATTTTACAATACTTGACGGAGGTGCTTGACAAAAGCCCATCTTTTTCATCAATAAATATCCATGCCTCTGCCATCTCGGCTTATTACAGCACAGAGCCACCAATCTTTTCTCATCCTTTGCAAAAACAGTATCTTAGAGGGGACAAAAATTTAAGGCTTCCCAGAAGATCACCAATTCCTGCATAGGATCTCAATTTTGTGTTGGAAAAGTTCACCCTGCCTCCATTTGAACCAGCTGCTACTGCAGATGTAAAGTGTTTATCATGGAAAACAGCTTTACTTCTGGCAATCACTTCAGCAAGAAGGGTTTCAGAGCTACAGGCCCTCATGGCTGTGAAGCTTTTTATTATTTTTTACCCAGACAGGGTGTCCCTCAGGACCAATCCTTCTTTTATGCCTAAGGTGGTATCCAGTGTGGCTCTTAACCAAACTATTCACCTGCCAACTTTTTATCCAAATCCGTAGAACAAGGGGGAGCGGATTCTGCATTCCTTGGAAGTGCACAGACCACTAAGATTCTACTTAAACAGAACCAAAGCTCTAAGAAAAACTGAGCAGCTACTGGTGGCATTTGCTGCAGGATCAGAGGGAAGGGCTATTTCAAAGCAGACTGTTTCAAAGTGGATAAGCCACTGCATTCGTTTCTGCTGTTTGCATCATGGTAAACCAGTGCCCAAGGACATTAGGTCTCATTCCATCAGGGCTGCATCTAAATCAGCAGCTTTTCTCAGAGGGGTACCAACCAAAGACATTTCTAGAAGCTGCTGCTTGGAGTTCTGTTCATACTTTTACAAAGCATTATCATTTGTCTCTCTTCTCTAAGCCCAGGGCAGGCTTTGCTACTGCACTTCTGCAGGGCCTCATAGCCGCCCCCAATGCTATTTAGCTCCAGCCTCCCATTCGTAACTTTGGTATTCTGCCCAAATGTAATGACTGCAACAATGAAACACGAAGAACGTAGTACAGTTATGTACACTTAACATAAATGTAGATGTTCGAGTGTATTCACTGTTGCAGTCTGGGTTACCCACCCGCAAACCCCCTCTTATTCTACAGCTTGTCTTTCCTTCACTATATTCTACAGCCTTTGTGGTGTATTTGCTTTTAGATTAAGGTGAAGTTTATGTTGTGACCATTGCATATATGTATAGTCATATATTTATATACATTTTTGCTCCCCATTTGGGGGGCACCTGACATCTGGGGCAAGAAAAACTAAAGAAAATGGCGTTGGCTGCCTGTTTTATACCCCTGATATCATGGAAGAGGAGACCGCAACTGACGCAGGACCCAAGACTTTGATATTCAGGCCGACTGAGGGCAACCTGCCAGCAGATTGCCCAAATGTAATGACTGCAACAGTGAATACACTCGAACATCTGCAGTTATGGTAAGTGTATATAACTGTACTTTTCTTGATCTCCATATTCCGAAATGGCTTCGGTAAGCCATCCGACTACCGATATTCCAAAAAAATGTAAGGATAAAGACAGACAGAGACCACATAGGTTCAAAGCTGCCGACAACACTTCCACTAAGCTAGTCGCCAGTTCACCGGTACTCAGTGTGGTGCTTCACAGCCCTTGATGCCTGCTTTAGAGGACTTGAAGGCCTCTACCGAGACCCGTTCGGAGTCTGGTATGCCACAAGACTCTTCTTCGACTTTGGAACCAGTGGATGTCTCTACCTTGGATGAGTCCGGAGCCGCTGAGCAGGCACCAGCTTCTGAGGAAGATTTTTTTCGTGTTTCACTGTTGCAGTCATCACATTTGGGTTATCTGCTTGCAGTAGCCCTCAGTCGGCCTTATCAAAGTCTTGGGTCCTGTGTCAGTTGCTGTCTCATCTTCCATGACGTCTGGTAGTCGGGGGTATAAAGCATGCAGCCAACGCAATTACATCTTGCCGTGCGGTGCCCGAAGCAGAAGCAGTTAGCAAGTGCTGGTTGGCCGAATCCTGAAATTTTCATTTTCGAGTTTCAGAACCAAAGTCCAACTAAAGCTAAGTACCCCGTTGGGGAAACTTTTTCTTGCTCTAATCCAATCTCAGTAAAAGTCAATAATTGTATTTCTTGTAGAAAGCAAAGACCTCACAAAGATTTTTATTCGTACTGTATTTCTTGCCTAGGCCCTGACCACGACGAACCTCGCTGTCGGTTTTGTGCCTTATTTAAGCAACAAAAACTATTCGTCGTCTGTATTTTTACGCTTCTAAATATTTTGGTACTCGGTTCAATTATCCAGATATGTCTTCGGTAAGCCATCCGACTACCAACATTCTGAAAAAATGCAAAGATAAAGACAGAGACAAGGCCGCCTTGGTCCAAAGCTGCCGACGATGCTTCTCCTAAGCCAGTCGCCAGTTCGCCGGTACTCAGTGAGGCGCTTTCGCAGCCCCTGATACCTGCTACTTCAAATTCACAGGCCTCTACTGAGACCCATTAGGAGTCCGGTATACCGCAAGATGCTTCAACTGTGGAACCTGCGGATGTCTCTACCTTGGATGGGTCTGGAGCTGCTGTGCATGCACTGGCTTCTGAGGGTGTATTCAGACCTAGTGACTTGCATATTAAATCAATGCCATCTTCTTCATCAAGGCCTAAAACTCGACCTATGCTTAGAAAACTGATGCCCAGACCGCATGGTCAGGCCTCTATGCCTAAAAAACAGATGAGAATGGCTGAAGACCTTATTGCTTTAATCAGGGGAAGCCATCCTTCCCCCTCTAAGTGACCTAGAACTGAATTTGCTTATGATAATTCTGACATGTCTGTTTCCTCTGAGGACCAGGATTTACCCTTATCTACCTATGAGGTTTCTGATGCAGAGGACTCTATTCCCTCTGCTCCCCCCCCCAGAGGATTTCTTTTCTGGTGAAACCCTGCATACTCTTAGGGAGCACTTTTGCTGGAAAAGCCAGGAT
Source organism: Protopterus annectens (assembly GCF_019279795.1). NCBI lineage: Eukaryota > Metazoa > Chordata > Ceratodontiformes > Protopteridae > Protopterus > Protopterus annectens. Next base: position 372,696,987 of record NC_056740.1, read on the forward strand.
TGCTCTAATTCTAAAAAGAGGCTTAGGGATTTCTTACTCTTGCCCCAGCACAGGCCTTTAGCTGTCCCTCCTGTACAAGACATTGTTGATGATGCCTTTTCTGAATCTAGCTTGGCCCCTGATTCTTTACCTCCTGCTCCCAGAAATCCTGATAGATATTACAGGGATGTTCTTCGTGTTTCTCTATTGCAGTCAATACATTTGGGTAATCTGCTGGTAGGTTGCCCTCAGTCGGCCTGATTAACAAAGTCTTTGATCCTGCATCGGTTGTTGTCCTTTCTTCCATGACGTCAGGGGTATAAAACATGCAGCCAACGCCATTTTCATCAGTCTTTCTTGCTGTGCAGTGCCCGAAGCAGAAGCTGTTTGCAAGTGCTGGTCGGCCGACTCCTAAAATTTTCATTTTTGATTTTCAGAACTGAAGTCTTCAACCTAAAGCTAAGTACCCCGTTGGGGAAACTTTTTCTTGCTCCTTACCGATGTCAGTAAAAGTTAATAATTGTATTACTTGTGGGAAGCAAATACCTCATAAGGATTTTCATTTGTACTGTATTCCTTGCCTAGGCCCTGACCACAACGTGCCTTGCTGTCGGTTTTGTGCTAAATTTAATCAACGCACTATTAAGCGTCTGTATATTTTTGCATCAAAATATTTTGGCTCAAGATTTAACTATCCAGAAATGTCATCGGTTAGCAATCTGACTACCGGAATACACAAAAAATGCAACAAAAAAGACAGAGACACACCGTCGAGGTCCAAAACCGACGAAGCTTCTCCAAAGCCAGTCGCCGGTTCACCGGTACTCAGTGAGGTGCTTTCACAGCCCCTGATACCTGCTACTTTTGATTCGCAGGCCTCTACTGAGACCCATTCGGAGTCTGGTATGCCGCAACACACTTTTAAGTATTGAACCCGCGGATGTTTCTACCTTAGATGGGTCCGGAGCCGCTGAGCAGGAAAAGGTTTTAATGTTAAATTTTATTTTATCATTATTATTATTAATCACATCAGATTATTTCACATTGTGATTTTTATTATATTTTAAGAGTATACATTGTCTTGAAACATAAGACACTTACAATTATTTTACCTATCTAAAGTTTCCTATTACCATAATTATCAAATTTCAATGTTGAAATTTTATTTTGAAACATAGTTCATATACAAGTTTATTTATATGTTCATTTACTTGCTTCTCTTAACAAATATACCTATATAGTTTTTACATAAATATATAAACTATTAACACCTTTTATGAAGTTAAACTATCTATTTTTTTATTATATTGAAACACATATTGCAATTCAAATGACATAATTTTTTAAGAAATATATTTAAATGTTAATTATTAAAAATATATTAAAAACAAATAAAATATATAATATATAAAGATAATATATATATTTTTAAGTATTTATTAGCACAGTTGCACTTTAGTTAGTGGACCAAATAACAGAAAAGCATTAAGGGGTTAACTCGGTTTGAGAAACCCAATTTGTTATATTAATGGTTTTTTTGAAATGATATATTTGATTGTTTTAATTAACCAATTTAATTATTGAATAATTGTTGAATTAATAGAATCGTATAAAAATGTGAGGCACTGTTGATTCATTATTCTGATGAAGTCTGCTTAGGGCAGACGAAAGCGCTCAACTTGGTGGATTTTAAGCATCATTAAAGACCTTTTGCAGTTTGAACGGAGCTTCGTTTTCGTTTTTTGTTGCAGTTTGGCTATCTTTATATTTGTGCAAGTTGGAAAGCATACTTTGCAATGCGGTTTTGATTCCTTGGAGGCCTCTTGCAGGGCTGCTGTAACTGGATCTGTGATAAGAAGGCATGCTTGGCTCAAGGAGCAAAATCTGCCTGATCATGTTAAAGCAAAATTGTTGGATGCTCCTTTACAAAAGGACAGTCTATTTGGTAATAAGGCAGAAGAAGTTTTGAAAAGGATGGATGATAAAGCTAAATCTATGCAAACTGTAAAAGATTTCCTACAAGTGCAGCCACCCAGGTTCAGTAGGCACTGGCCTACTAAGAATTGGTCCCTTCCAGTACCCACCAGATCCACTCCGGTCAAACCCAGACACTCCAAAAGATCCAGGTTTGAGTCCCAAGGAACTTACAGAACAAAACAATGGGGTGCTTCCACCTCCAAATCTGGAAGTAACAAGGCACCTTCCTATGGTAAATGGTCTCAATGACTTCCCTCTGCAATCACCAAGCACTTATCTTTTGGCAGACCCTTTGGGGGGAAAACTGGCACTTCATGCACAAAATTGGCAAATAATTACCCAGGACATGTGGGTTTTAAATATAGTATCCCAGGGATACAGATTTCATTTCCACACATTACCAATCCCAAACGGATGGCCAGATCTGCCTTCAAATCAGTGGGCAGAGGCCCAGAAACAAGTTATGCCCCTCATGAATATGGGGACTATTCAATCAGTACCAGAAAAAGAAAAGGGACAAGGTTTTTATTCAAGACTTTTCCTGGTACCCAGAAAAGACAAATTATGGCGTCCAATTCTGGACTTGTCCATTCTAAATACATTTCTAGACATTCCAAAATTCAAGATGCTGACTCTACAACAGTTACGGACTTTGCTAGGCAAGGATGCCTGGTTGGTAACTCCAGAATTAAGAGGCTTACCTGCATATCCCAATCAGGGAATCTTGCAGAATATACCTCTGCTTCAAAGCAGGCTATTTGCATTACCAGTTCTCTGCACTGCCATGTGGCTTATCTACTGCGCCCAGTGTCTTCACAAAGTGCTTGGCACCAGTAATTGCATTTTTGCAGACAAACATTCAAATTTATCCTTACCTGGACGATTGTCTAATTCAGGCAGAAAACAAGGGCACTCTTCTAAAGCATCTGGCATTTGTAAAAAGGCTTCTAACTTGTCTAGGGTACACCATAAACGAAAAGAAATCACAACTGGTACCCTCTCAAATGATTACATTCCTGGGTGCAAGCTTGAATAAACTGCCCAGATGACTTACCTCATGCCAGAAACACATTCAATTGATGACTTACTTCAGACAAGTGGCCACAAAAACCCAGCTATCTGCAAGTCAAATTCTGCAGGCCTTGGCGTTCATGGCTTCCTGCATTCTAATAATTCCATATGCAAGACTGCATATGAGGAAACTTCAGTGGTACCTAAAAAGTCAATGGAGTCAACATTGTCACAGCCTGGAAACAATGATTCCTATCATTCCTCGCCTGCAGCAATAGTTCCTATAATGGGCAGAGGCCTGTCACCAAAACAAGGGACTGTCATTCATTCCACCCCCTGCCACCCAAACCCTGACTACAGATGCATCAGATTATGCTTGGGGGGGGGGGTGCATCTGGCAGGGAGATGCATTCATGGCCAATGGAGCCCAAATCAAATGCACTTGCGTATCATCCGGAAAGAGATGCTAGCTGTACAGAATGCTCTGACAGCCTTCAAGGACTATCTTCATCCAGGACAACTACTTATAGACAACACCACAGTCATGTGGTACATAAACAAGCAGGAGGGTACCCATTCCTACCCCCTTTGCAGACTAGCCATGGCCTTGTGGAACACGGCCTTGACTTACCAAATACATCTACAAGCTCAATTCCTGCCAGGAAATAAAAATACTCTGGCAGACGAACAAAGCAGAAGTCTTATGGTCACACACGAATGGAAATTGGATCCACAAATCTTCCGCATGTTGACACGCAAATGGGGGAGCCCAGACATAGATCTTTTTGCCTCACCCCAAAACTATCAGTTGGACAAATTCTGCACAAGAATTCATCACAAAAAAGCTTGGAAAGTGGATGCTCTATCCTTCAGCGGGAAGAACCTATCAGTCTATGCCTTCCCCCCTCTGCCTCTGCTCTCCAAGGTCTTACTAAAAGTCAAAAAGGAAGAACCAAAAATTATTCTGATTGCTCCAGACTGGCGTCACCAACACTGGTACCTGCTCCTACGCAATACGTCACACCATCCTCCGTGGTACCTGCCTCAGACTCCTTGTCTACTGTCTCAGCAGAATTATCAAATTCTGCACACTCATCTCCAAACTCTGAATCTTGCAGCATGGCTAATCAACTAATTTCACCAGTTACATCTCTCGGCAAATCTGTGATGGATGTCATTTTGGAGGCTAGAAGGCCTAGTACTAGAAAATCTTATGCTGATAAATGGAAAAGATTCTGTGCCTGGAACCAAGCACAAAGAATAAACACAGCAATGCCCAATATTCCTCAAATTCTGCAATATTTAACTGCGATGCTTCACAAGGGCCTATCTTTTTCTTCCATAAAAATCCATGCCTCTGCCATTTCAGCTCATTACAACACAGAGCCTCCCCTCTTTTCTCATCCCCTGCTAAAAGCAGTATTTCAGAGGGGCCAAAACAGGAGAGCACCAAGTCTTGCATGGGACCTCAATTTTGTGTTGGAAAAACTCACCCTACCTCCTTTTGAACCAGCTACTATTGCAGGCATAAAATTTTTCTCTTGGAAGATGGCTTTTGTTTTAGCAGTCACTTCAGCTCGAGGGATTTCAGAACTACAGGCTCTCATGGCAGTGGAGCCTTTTATTATGTTGTACCCAGACAGTGTAGTTCTCAAGAACAATCCATCCTTTATGCCTAAAGTGGTATCTAGTTTGGCTCTTAATCAGACCATTCATCTGCCAACCTTTTTCTCAAATCCACAGAACAAGGGTGAGCGGATTTTGCATTCATTGGATGTACACAGACAACTAAGTTTCTTACTTACAGGACAAAATCTCTAAGAAAATCTGAACAATTACTGGTGGCATTTGCTGCAGGGGCAGAGGGAAAGGCTATTTCAAAGCAGACTATTTGAAAATGGATAAGCCATTGGATTCGGTGGTCTTCGTGTTTCACTGTTGCAGTCATTACATTTGGGTAATCTGCTGGCAGGTTGCCCTTAGTCGGCCTGAATAACAAAGTCTTGGATCCTGCATCGCTTGTTGTCTCCTCTTCCATGACGTCAGGGGTATAAAACATGCAGCCAATGCCATTTTATCCAGTCTTTCTTGCCGCGTGGTGCCCGAAGCAGAAGCAGTTCGCAAGTGCCAGTCGTCCGACTCCTGAAATTTTCGCATTCGAGTTTCAGAGCCGAAGTCATCAACTAAAGCTAAGTACCCCGTTGGGGAAACTTTTTCTTGCTCCTTACTGATGTCAGTAAAAGTTAATAATTGCATTACTTGTGGGAAGCAAATACCTCATAAAGATTTTTATTTGTACTGTATTCCTTGCCTAGGCCCAGATCATAGCGTGCCTTGCTGTCAGTTTTGTGCTAGATTTAACCAATGCACTATTAAGCGTCAGTATATTTTTGCTTCTAAATATTTTGGGTCCATATTTAATTACCCTGAAATGATGTCGGTTAGCAATCCGACTACCGGAGTTCACAAAAAACGCAAAGAAAGACAAAGACAGACCGTCGAGGTCCAAAACTGACGACAAAGCTTTTCCTAAGCCAGTCGCCAGTTCGCCGGTACTCAGTGAGGTGCTTTCGCAGCCCCTGATACCCACTACTTTTGAGTCGCAGGCCTTTACCGAGACCCATGCAGAGTCCGGTATGCCGCGAGATTCTCAGATTATTGAGCCCGTGGATGTCTCTCCCTTGGACTGGTCCAGAGTCACTGACTAGCACCAGCTTCTGAGGGTGTTTTCAGGCCTCAACATTTTTATATAAAACCGACGCCAGCTTCAAAAACAAGATAAAAAATACCTTCAAAGTTTAAAAAAATGACGCATGAGCCACGAGCTCAGGACCCTATACCTATAAAACAGATGATCAAAATGGCTGAGGACTTAATTAATTTGATCAGGGGTTCCCAACCCCCCCCCCCCCGCTAAGAGGCCTAAGCAAGACACTGATTATGAATCTTCAGATCAGCTTTCCATTTCTTCTGATTAGGAGTTTTCTATACCACCATATGAGGATTCAGATGCAGAAGAATCCATCCCATCTGCATCTCCTCCTGAGGATTATTATTTTGGAGAAACTTTGCATACTTTAAGGGAACATTTTCATTGAGAGAGTCAGGATTTCTCTGAATCCAAAGAGAGGCTTAGGGATTTCCTCCTTTTTCCTCAGCATAGGCCTTTGGCTATACCTCCTGTATTAGACATTGTTGATGCGTTTTCGGAATCAAGCATGGCTCCTGATTCCCTACCTCCGGCTCCTAGTAAGCCAGACAGATATTACAGGGTTCCTGACTCCCACAAATTTCTGTTCAAAAATCCTGCTGCTGATCCTGAAACTATCTCACAGGGTCCCAAATGTGTAAAGGCCTCTACAGACAAAAATCCTACCCCCCCCCCCCCGATAGAGATTCCAGGGTGCTGGATAAATGGGGAAAGAAGGTTTATACGTCTGCAACCTTGGAAATTAGGGCCTTAAATTGCCAGTTTCATATGCTTAATTATCAACAGCATGTTATGGGCTTATTGAAACAGAAAATGATGTTGATTTCTGATTGTGTGGAAAATAAAGAATTACAGGAATTATTGCATGCAGCAGAACAGGTTGGAAAGCATACTTTGCAATGTGGTTTTGATTCCTTGGAGGCCTCTTGCAGGGCCACAGTTACTGGATATGTGATTAGAAGGCATGCCTGACTCAAGGAGCAAAATCTGCCTGATCATGTTAAAGCTAAATTATTGGATGCCCCTTTGCTGCATGATACTCTGTTTGGTAATAAGGCAGAAGCGGTTTTAAAGAAAATGGAAGACAAAGCTAAATCTATACAAACTGTAAAAGATTTCTTACAAGTGCAGCCACCCAGATTCAGTAGGCACTGGCCTACTAAAAATTGGTCCTTTCCTGTGTCCAACAGAGCCTCTCAAGGCAAATTCAGGTGCTCAAAAGGCTCTAGATACCAATCAACAGGGTTCTTACAGGTCAAAGCAATGGAGTGCCTCCACCTCCAAATCTGAAGGAAACAAAGCGCAACCCTAGAGTAAGCAGTCTCAATGACTTCCATCTACCATCACCAAGCACTTATCTTTTGGCAGCCCCCTTGGGGGGAAAGTTAGCACTTCATGCTCAAAATTGGCAGTTAATTACCCAGGACAAGTGAGTATTAAACATAGTATCCCAAGGGTACAGATTTTATTTCCATACTTTGCCAATTTCAAACTGTTGGCCAGATCTGCCACAAAATCAATGGGCAGAGGCTCAGAAACAAGTTACGTCCCTCATGGTTATGGGGGCTATTCAACCAGAACAGGAAAAAGGACAAGGTTTTTATTCGACTGTTCCTGGTACCCAGAAAAGACAATGCCTGGCATCCAATACTTGACTTATCGATTTTGAACACGTTCCTGGACATTCCAAAATTCAAAATGCTGACTTTACAACAGCTACTGCCTATGCTGGGCCGGAACGCTTGGTTAGTGACTAGACTTAAAAAAGGCATACCTGCATATCCCAATAAGGGAATCGTGCAGAAGATACCTCCGCTTCAAGGCAGGTTTTATGCATTACCAATTCTCTGCACTGCACTTTGGCTTATCTACTGAGCCCAGGGTCATTACAAAATGCCTGGCACCAGTAATTGCATTTTGCAGACAAAGAAGCATACAAATTTATCCTTACCTGGACAACTGTCTCATTCAAGCAGAGAACAAGGACATTCTTCAACATCTGGCATTTGTAAAAAGGCTTCTAACATGCCTAGGGTACACAATAAATGAAAAGAAATTGCAACTGGTACCCTCTCAAAAAATTACATTCCTGGGTGCAAGCTTGAATACAACTGCCCAGATGGCTTACCTTACGCCAGACAAACAAAGGCAACTGACTATATACTTCAAACAGATGGCAACAAAAGCCCAGTTATCTGCAAGACAAATTTTTCAGGCTTTGGGGTTCATGGCATCTTGCATTCTACTAATTCCATATGCAAGACTGCATATAAGGAAACTTCACTGGTACCTAAAAAGTTTATGGAGTCAACATTGTCACAGTCTGGAAACAATGATTCCGCTCATTCCCTGCCTACAACAGGAGTTTATTTAGTGGGCAGAGACATGTCACCAAAACAAGGGACTGTCATTCACTCTACCCCGTCAATCAAACCCTAACTACAGACGCATTAGACTATGCTTGGGTGGCCCACCTGGTGGGAGATGTATTCAGGGCATATGGAGCCCAAAACAAATGCATCTGCATATCAACCAGAAAGAGATGCTAGCTGTTCAGAATGCCCTGACAGCCTTCAAGGACTTACTTCATCCAGGACAACTACTGATAAAGACGGACAACACCACGGTTATGTGGTACATAAATAAGCAGGGGCTACACATTCCTACCTCCTTTGCAGACTAGCCATGGCATTGTGGAACACAGCCTTGACTTACCAAGTACATCTTCAAGCTCAGTTCCTGCCAGGAAAACAAAGTACACTGGCAGACGACCCAAGCAGAAATCCTATGGACCCGCACGAGTGGAAACCGGATCCACAATTCTTCAGCATGGTAACACAGAAATGGGGTAGCCCAGACATAGATCTATTTGCCTCTCCCCAAAATTTTCAACTGGGCAAATTCTGCACAAGGACTTATCACAGACAAGCATGGAAAGTGGATGCCCTATCCTTCAGTTGGAAAAACCTATCAGTCTATGTCTTTCCTCCTCTGCCTCTTCTCTCCAAGGTCTTACTAAAGGTCAGACAGGAAAAACCAAAAATGATCCTAATTGCTCCGGACTGGCCTCGCCAGCACTGGTACCCAATTCTAAGGAATATGTCTCAACTTCTCCTTGGTACTTGCCTCAAATACCTCATCTACTGTTTCAGCAGAACAATCAAATTCTGCACACTCCGCACCAAACTCTGAACCTTGCAGCATGGCTGATCATGTAATTATTCAAACAACTCTCAGTAAATCTGTGATGGATGTCGTTTTGGAGGCCAGAAGGCCTAGTACTAGAAAATCTTATGCTGATAAATGGAAGAGATTCTATATATCAAAACCAGATATCCCTCAGATTTTACAATACGTGACTGAGATGCTTGACAAGGGTCTATCTTTTTCTTCAATAAAAATCCATGCCTCTGCTGTCTCGACTCATTACAACATGGAGCCTCTCATCCTCTGCTAAAGCAGTATCTTAGAGGGGCTAAAAATGTAAGGCCTTCCAGAGGATCACCAACTCCTGCGTGGGACCTCAATTTTGTGCTGGAAAAACTCACCCTGCCTCCTTTTGAACCAGCAGCTACTGTGGATATAAAGTTTTTATCTTGGAAAACAGCTTTCCTTTTGGCAATTACTTCAGCAAGAAGGGTTTCAGAACTACAGGCTCTCATGGCTGTGGAGCCTTTTATTATTTTATTTAATTATCCCTCAGGACCAATCCTTCCTTTATGTCTAAGGTGGTATCCAGTGTGGCTCTTAACCAAACTATTCACCTGCCAACATTTTACCCAAATCCGCAGAACAAGGGGGAGCAGATTCTGCATTCATTGGACGTACACGGACAACTAGGATTCTTCTTAAACAGGACCAAATCTCTAAGAAAGTCTGAGCAACTACTGGTGGCATTTGCTTCAGGATCGGAGGGGAAGGCTATATCAAAGCAGACGATTTCTAAGTGGATAAGCCACTGTATTTGTTTCTGATACTTGCATCATGTTAAACCTGTGCCCAAGGGAATCAGGTCTCATTCCACCAGAGCTGCTTCTACCCCAGCAGCCTTTCTCAGAGGAGTTCCAACCAAAGACATTCTAGAAGCTGCTACTTGGAGCTCTGTTCATACCATCACAAAGCATTATCATTTGCCTCTTCTCTAAATCCAGGGCAGGCTTTGCCACTGCAGTTCTGCAGGGCCTTATAGCCACTCCTAATGCTATTTAGTCCCATCCTCCCATCCATAGCTTTGGGATTCTACCCAAATGTAATGACTGCATCAGTGAAACATGAAGAAAGTAGTACAGTTGTGTACACTTACCATAAATGTAGATGTTCGAGTGTATTCACTGTTGCAGTCCGGGTTACTCAGCCCGCCATCACCCTTTTCTACAACTTCTCTTTCCTTCACTATATTCTAAAGTCTTTGTGGTGTATTTGTTTTTAGATGAAGGTAAAGTTTATATTGCTGAAAGTGCGTTTATATATATATTACTGTTTATTTATATATATATATATATATATATATATATATATATATATATATATATATATATATATATATATATATATATATATATACCCCTGACGACCTGACATCATAGAAGAAGAGACAGCAACCGACGCAGGACCTAAGACTTTGTTATTCAGGCCAACTGAGGGTAACCTGCCAGCAGATTACCCAAATGTACTGACTGCAACAGTGAATACACTCAAACATCTACATTTATGGTAAGTGTACACAACTGTACTTTTCTGCTACATGCACCATAGTAAACCTGTCCCCAAGTGGATCAGATCCCATTCCACCAGGGCTGCATCTACTTCTGCAGCCTTTCTCAGAGAGGTTCCTACCGGAGACATTATAGAAGCTGCTACCTGGAGCTCAGTTGTACATTCACCAAACATTACCATTTACCTCTCTTCTCTAAATCCAGAGCAGGCTTTGCCACTGCTGTCCTGCAGGGCCTTATAGCTGCTCCTAATGCTGTATAATTCCATACTCCCTACCATAGCTTTTGGATTCTACCCAAATGTAATGACTGCAACAGTGAAACATGAAGAACATAGTACAGTTGTGTACACTTACCATAAATGTAGATGTTCTAGTGTATTTACTGTTGCAGTCCTGGTTACCCATCCGCCAGCCCCGTTTTTCCCTTACTAGACCTCTTCTTTCCTTTACTATGCTCAAAAGCCTTTTTGGTGTATTTGCTTTTATTTGGAGGTATATATATATATATATATATATATATATATATATATTTTTTTTTTTTTTTTGTGTGTGTTCTAAATTACATGTATGTATATATATATATATATATATATATATATATATATATATATATATATATATATATTTGCTCCCCATTTGGGGGGCACCTGACGTCTGGGGCAAGAAATACTGATGAAAATGGCATCGGCTGAATGTTTTATACCCCTGACATCATGGAAGAAGGTACAGCAACCGACACAGGCCCCAAGACTTTGTTAATCAGGCTCAGATTACCCAAATGTAATGACTGCAACAGTGAATACACTCGGAACATCTACATTTATGGTAAGTGTACACAACTGTACTTTCCTGACTCTCACAAGTTCCTTTTTAAAAATCCTACCCCCCCCCCCCCGGTGCAGTTTGTCACTGCTGGCTCTATGGCACCTGCCTCAGACCCCTAACCTGCTGTCACAGCAGGAGAGCCAGATTCTGCACCCTCAGCTTCAAACCCTGACCCTGGCAGCCTGGCTAATTTCCTAATCTCTCCATTACCATCCATCAGCAAACAAGTGTTGGATGTCATTTTGGAGGCAAAGAGGCCTAGTACTAGAAAATCTTATGCTGAAAAATGGAAAAGATTCTGTGCCTGGAACCAAACTCAAGGGATGGGCACAGCAGCACCCAATTTACCTCAGATTCTTCAATACTGATGCTTCACAAGGGCCTTTCTTTTTCCTCCATCAAAATTCACGCCTTAGCCATTTCAGCTCATTACAACATAGAACCATCCCCTCTTCTCTCATTCACTCCTCAAGCAGTTACTCAGAGGGGCCAAAAACTGAAGACCACCCAGGAGAGCCCCAACTCCAGCCTGGGACCTTAATTTTGTATTGGAAAAAACTCGCTCTTCCTCCTTTTGAGCCAGCTGCAAGTGGAGAGTTAAAATTTCTTTCTTGGAAAACAGCCTTCCTTTTAGCAATTACTTCAGCAAGAAGGGTATTTGAACTACAGACCCTTATGGCAGTGGAGCCTTTCATCTTTCATGTGGACAGGGTGCCCCTCAGGACCAATCCCTCCTTCATGCCCAAGGTGGTATCCAGTGTGGCTCTTAATCAGTCCATTCATTTGCCAACCTTCTTCTCTAATCAACAGAACAAAGGTGAAAGGATACTGCACTCCTTAGATGTGCACAGACAGCTTAGATTTTATTTGGACAGGACCAAACCTCAAAGGAAATCTGAACAGCTGTAGGGGCAGAGGGGAAGGCTATTTCAAAGCAAACCATTATTAAATGGATAGGCAATTGCATTCATTTCTGCTCTAAGCACCATGGAAAACCTATTCCACAGGGGATTAGACCTCATTCAACCAGGGCTGCTTCTACCTCTCCAGCCTTTCTCAGAGGTGTACCTACTAGGGACATCCTAGAAGCTGCTACCTGGAGTTCTGTACATACTTTCACCAAGCATTACCATTTACCAATTTTCTCTAAATCCAGAGCTGGCTTTGCCACTGCAGTCTTGCAGGGCCTTATAGCTGGTCCTAATGCTATCTAAATACCTCCTCCCATCCTTAGTGTTGGGAATCTATCCAAATGTGATGACTGCAACAGTGAAACACAAAGAACATAGTACAGTTGTGTACACTTAACCATAAATGTAGATGTTTGAGTGTATTCACTGTTGCAGTCCTGGTTACCCTCCTTCCAGCGCCCTGACTTCTTTTGGCTATACCTTTACTTTCCTTTACTATGTCCAGACAAAACGCAACCAGTAACCCAAGGATATAACCACGATCCACAAAACTTTCCTTTAAAACAAGTTTATTGCTCCAACCAAAAGTCTTAACACGATTTGTTCCAACCAAAAGTCTTAACACGATTTGTTAAGCGCTTTCATGTATACACATACACTTCATCAGAACAAAGTAAAATATCAAAAGCTGTAGTTTAAATACTAAAAAAACCGCCAAAACATCCACCAGATTAAATGTATTAGACTTGATCAGCATTTCTGTTTAAAGCAACAGCATCTATTTTAACCTAACATGTCATGCTGTTATAAAAAATATTCACAATACTCCAAGCACATATAATTCATGCTGATACCAATTGGATAACTTGTAAAAAAATAAATAGATATTAATAAAACACAATACAAATAGGACAAGCCTTTCAAAATAAAATGAATATGTATTAAATCCCAAATTACATGAATAATCATAAAGAAAGAAAAACAGCATGTGGACGCGCACCGTCCCTCATAACCGTAAATAAAAACACTTTATAAATATTGTATGTATATAAAAAAATACTAAATTCATATACAATGAACAATCCATAAAACAATTAACATACAAAAAAATTTTTTTGAATATATATATATATATATATATATACAATCAACTTGTCGTGACTTTTGTGTCAGCTTATATTTTTTAAATATTTTTTATAAGTGGTTTAGTGGGGATCACCTCATTTAAACCTGGATAGCATGAAGCATTGAGCTTCAATTGCCATTTGATTTCCTTCTCACCCACCCAACTTTTTATATCACCCCCTCTTGGGTTACCTTGAGCCATATCCAAAATAGCAAACTTAAATTTTTTGCACGTGTTACTACCCATGATGTGACGAGACAAAGCATTGTTCCCATCCTGTTTTTTTATACAATACACGTGATCGTATATCCTATTTTTAAGCTGCCTGTCAGTTTTTCCGACATAAAAACAGGGGCATGAACAACACAAAGCTAAATAAACCAAATGTCGAGACTGACAATTCCCATTGGTGAACCAAATTTTGTTCTTGTTGATATTCTTAAGTGTATAACAGTTCCCCTCAAAAATATACACACATTGTGAGCAACAACCACATTTCTTAGTCCCTTTATTGTTGTTATATTTATTTTCATTTTGCTTACCGGATTTCAACTCAATAATTCTTTTGATGTTGAACCCGGTTTTGTATACAAAAGTAGGCCTCTCAGAAATGTAGGACTTAATGTCCTCATCACTAGTGATAATGTTCCAATTAGTGTTGATAATATCTTTAACCTTACCTACATGTTTACCAAATTTCAAAATAAGAGATTTCGAAAATCGTCCGTCACTTTTACTTTTTGCCAACATATCATTTGTGTTGTTGGTCCCACTAGCATGGGGATCCAGAAGGGATGTTGTTAACCCTTTCCCCAATAATGGGGTATATTTTCTACCCCATTCACTGACCACATACTGTGTCACATCCTTAATCATGTGTATGGGGTATCCTTTATCTTCAAACATCTTCCCAATAAATTCCATTTCTTGTTTCATCTTAATTTCCACAGAGGTCATTCTTGCAGCCCGTATGCACTGTCCCTTCAGTATACTACGTTTCTGTGTATATGGATGTGTACTACTAAAATCAAGGTATCCATTACTAAATGTATCTTTTCTATATATGCAAGACTGAAAGGACGTGCCATCATTGTAGATGAAAACATCCAAATAATTAATACCAACTCTATTAAATTGATATACAAACTCCAAAAAGGACGTGGTATTGTTAGGGTTGCTTGTTACAAATGAAGGCAACAGTTTTAACTACAAAACCAAATTTGATAAATTTTTAAATGTTCCTTTTGACTTTGGTTGTGCTGACAAGGTTCATAATGAACATAGTAGATCAGACAGGGTCTCGCACACCCTGAAGGACAAGTTCTTTAATTTTGGTAACAAGCTTAATAAAATTAAGAATTTACAAATTGATAACATGTACCTTCGTAAATGTATTGAGTGCAATATTGTTCCTATGGGTCTTCGGTTCTTTAAGGTTCCCATTGGGATAGATTTGAGTTCTGAGAACATTAAAAAATGTGAGGACATGTTTAACAGTTTTGGAAGGCAATTCATGGAATTTGTATCTTGTAATGATTATAAACTCAGTAGTTTGATGGAAGAGGCAGATAAGATTAGTTAGTGTGTTACTAGAGATTTAATATTTCCCCAGTGGGAAAAGCTTTATCATAAACAGTTCGAATATGCTGAAAGTAATGGCAAAAAAAGTTTTGAAAGGAAATGTAAGAAATTCTCTAGGGATTTAAAGCAATATGAGAACGGGTCTGTATATAAATGGAGTAGGAACAATAAAAGTTACTCGTATTTGAATAGCAATGGCCATAATGGTGAAGACAGTAATTATGTCACAGAAGGTGAGGATTTTTTAGTACAAGAGGGAAGGAGGTGGAACAGATGGGGAGAGCAAGGAATGAAGGAGGGGTTCAAGAAACATTGGTACCATCACAGGGAATAGTCAGTAGTGACTCATCACTTGAGATTGTGGAAACCCCATGTGATGTTGGTATCAACAACATAGTTAACATCAAAGGTGACATGAAAATATACAATTACACTACATTTCCAATTGAAAAGGAGTATTTTTCTAAGGGGATGAAATACATCCCTAGTAAATCTTTCGACTTAGTCGACACATTAGTTGAATTGAAAATTTTTCTTAGGAAATTAAATTTGGGCATATTTTTTCTTGACAATTCTTCTAAACCTTTCATTGTTAACCAACTTAAAAAGAGAAGTACCTTCACACCACCTATGCATAAGACATTAGCATCCTTTGAGAAAGTTGTTAACAAAAATGTATATGATCTGTACAATCAGATGAGATATAGTTCATCTAATGACATCAAGGATAGAATTTTGTGGGAAGTTTTAGATACTTTATGTGAACACAACATCAGGATTATGTCGGCTGCCAAAGGTGGCGGCATTGTTTTGTATGATCAAAACGCTTACACTGATAAAATATTTGATATATTAAACAACACATCTCATTATGAGGTGTCTTGTCTCAATCAAATAAATATAGCCCACAACAGAATAGATTTGTACTTAGAAGAATTCTTATTGGACCAGAGAATTGATGAAGACTTATTTAAATTTTTAAAAGTGGATTTTCCAGTTCTTGCCACAATCTTCGGGATTCCGAAGGTCCACAAAAATGTGGCAAATCCACCATTTATACCTATCATTGCTGGTAGCCACAGCAAAACCTTCCCTATTGGCAGAGTTATTGATTGTTGGTTGAAACACATTGTCAACAATACCAAGCATATTATGAAAGATTCATGGGAATTTTTGGGTATTTTTACTGAGGATCTTTGGAGCCCTGACATGATTTTTGTCACTGTCGACATCAAAGACCTTTTTACATGTATACCCAAGGAGGAAGGGGTACTTAGATTTGTTAGTAGTTTAAGGAAGTACAGTGGATTTAATTGGGAAAAGATTCAACTTACAACATCCTTTATTGAAATGGTTCTTGAAAATAACTTCATATATTATGAAGGTGAATACTACAAGCAAATCTCAGGCGTTGCAATGGGGGCAGCATGTGCCCCCATTTATGCCAATTTGGTACTCCTGGACTGGGAAGAAGAGTTTATTTTTAACACTGACTGGATGAAACATGTTTCTTGTTACGTCCGTTATTTGGACTATTTATTTATTTTGTGGAATGGGGATACAGTACAACTTAAAAGTTTCATTGACTACATCAATAATACCACGTCCTTTTTGGAGTTTGTATATCAATTTAATAGAGTTGGTATTAATTATTTGGATGTTTTCATCTACAATGACGGCACGTCCTTCCAGTCTTGCATATATAGAAAAGATACATTTAGTAATGGATACCTTGATTTTAGTAGTACACATCCATATACACAGAAACGTATTATACTGAAGGGACAGTGCATACGGGCCGCAAGAATGACCTCTGTGGAAAGTAAGATGAAACAAGAAATGGAATTTATTGGGAA
>NC_056740.1:373018679-373213679 GCF_019279795.1 Protopterus annectens
GTTTCAGAAATGAGCTAGGAAAGGATAGGTCTGTCAGATATTACTTATTTTAGGAGTGTTTGTTAAGAAAATAATGAGACAACAATTAGAGAAGTAATCTTTGGAATGGTACAGTAGGGAGAAATTTTGGAAGGAAGGTCAGAATATTTGAGAAATGAGTTATGCCACATTTTCTGCACAGATCTGCAGAGGTATTCCTGGTCAGCTACACAGAACTGGCCTGATACAGTTAGTGCTGTAACCCACAAAGAAAGGCTAAGTTGGTACGTAACCCACAAAGGAGGACATAGTTCTGTACTTCATGTTCACTAAGGGGTACGAAAGTTGAGTTTATTAACTGGACGTGAGTCATCATCCAGGAAGGCATGAATGCTTTATAACAAGGTTCACAAATGTTGCTTTGTAGCCCAGCCATATGAAACACAAGCAGTATTTGACTTCAGACGAGGTAGCTTTCTCAGGATCAAGCATTACCTAAGAATAACTGTGTCACTAATGCTGGTTGTGGGAGATAATGAATAAGGCAGGACAGCTATCACAACGAAAACAAGTTGCTGCATGAAGCCAGTCAGTAAACCTGGAAGAAAAAAACAAAACTTACCCTGAGATTCATTACCACCTACACTGAGTGTATGCTAAGTGTACACACTTCTGAGTGAACAGACAACACAAGCATTGCTCACACCTCCTTCCTCCTGATAGGTTCATAGGTAGGTACTGGGCTATCTGCCCGAAGGCATATATTAGCCCAGCCACATTGTGCAGTATCCACCGCCCCTTTGGTTAGTTCCCTAGGCCCTTGATCTAGCAGCTAGTACCCTTGGCCCCTATCTAGTAGAGCTGTTGGTATGATCTCTGGTGTGAACTTTCTGTTACCCATCCACTCGTCAAGGTTCCTCTTGAAGAGTGATAGTGAGGGGCTCGAGACCTTGTTCCATAGGAAGGGAAGTCTTTGCGAAGGGAATCTATCCCTCCCGCATGTTCTATTCATTATTGTGCTGAGGTTTATATCCCTAGAGCATGTAGCTCGAGTAGATTTGGTTTTGCTAAGATGGAACATGTTCAACAGTTCTGGGTTGGACAGAGATCGCCTCTGAGAAGGCGGTATGCAACAGAGAAAAGCCTTAGTGTTTTCAATCGTGCTGCATAGGGCAACTGTTTGAGGCCAGTAATCCTGTTAGTGAGGTATCTCTGTGGTCTCTCCAGCTGCTGCAGATGCCTGGCCAGGTACATTCCAATTAGTGCATTGTACTCAATAATGGGTCTGATGAAGGAAGAGTAGAGGGGCACCACTACATCCTTAGATCTTGATGCAAACCCTTTTGTGATCAGATGGGTCACATAGAAGGATTTTCTAACCACCTTGGCAACATGGTTATCAAAGGAAAGCTGACTATCTACTTGGGTCCCTAGATCCCTTATTACTTCTTCAGATTTCAGGAGGTTACCTCCTATGTGGTAGTTCGCGGGTACTCTGTTTTTTCCAAAGGGGATTACTACGCATTTTTTAGCATTTAGCTTGAGACCATGGCTTTGACACCATGCATCAGTCTCATTAAGGCCCTTCTGGAGGATATCCATGTCAGCCGGAGACTCTATTATAGCATCCAGTTTGCAGTCGTCCGCAAACTTGGTCAGCCACAGCCCTTCAGTGCTTGCCTGTACTTCTGAGAAGTATATGCCAAATAGGAGGGGCCCCAGGACAGAACCGTGAGGCACACCGCTCGTTATTGGTCTGGATTCGGGCATAGATCCTGCTACTCTTACTTTGTGGGATCTGTCTGAGAGCCAGTTTGCGACCCATCTTGTGACGTAAGGGTTTATGCCCAGGTTGGTGAGTTTATCAATAATACCCGAATGGGGAATGGTGTCAAATGCTTTAGCAAGGTCAAGGTAAGCCGTGTGTACCTCCTTTCCCTTATCTATGGCCTGAGTAACTGTCTCAAAGAAGTCCACCAGGTTCAGGAGGCATGATCTGCCCTTGACAAAGCCAAACTGTGTGGGCTCAAATGTTTGGAGGTTCCCAATCTCTCCATTTATGAGTTCTATAATGATTTGCTCCATTGCCTTACAGATCAGACTGGTCAGGCTTATTGGTCGGTAGTTCCCAGGGTCGGTTGTGGGCCCACCTTTGTGCAGCGGAACCACCGTTGCTGTGTGCCATTCTATGGGCACATATCTTGTCGAGAGGCTGAGACTGAACAGGGTATTCAGATGCGGGGTTAATTCATTTTGGAGCTCGCGTATGACACAGCCCGGGACACCATCTGTTCCCATGGAGGCAGTGTTTTTAGCTTTAGATAGAGCTTTATTAACCAACGTATCAGTAATAGTTGGACTTACACAATCCCCTGATCTTAGTTTTCCTACTGATTTTCTTGCAGCCATAAATATCAAGGGGGATATTCATAAAGGTTACCACAAAATGGAGATTGCACAAAAATGTGGTAGGGACGTTCCTGAATACAGATCATATACACTTAATATATACTTAGTGTAGGCATTAATGAATCTGGCATAATGTCTTCAGGTGAGGTAATTCTGAAAAATTTGGGAAAAAGTGAGGGCATTCAGGAGATGTAAGGAAACTCCAAAAGAAAAAGGCATAGTGTTGTATCAGCTGAAGTAGAAAGAAGGGCAAACAATAATCCAAGGAGCAAGCATTTAGGATGAGAAAAGAATCACTAGTAATGCTCAGTGAAGCAACATGACTCTGTAGATATTAAGGAATGAAGTAAAAAGTCGGACAAGACACTGACGCTTAACAAGGCGGAGGAAGACTTGCAGAGTGTGTCAATAAAAAAAAAAAGATTTTACTTTTCACTAGCGATGGCACTGGAGAAGCAATGTTACCATATAGCAGAAATGTTCTGATGAAAGTTACTCTGATCCTTTCACAGTGGAAATGATTAGGGGAAGGGCTTTTAAAACATTTAACAGCTCACAAAGCAATGGGACCAGATGTGAGTTACACAAGAATTATATATAAAAAGAAGTAAAGACTGGAACAAGTCGACCCAGTTAAAAATCTTTTGAATAGATAGTAGAAGTACAGGTGGTCTCCCCTGGACTAGAGGTAGGCAGACATCATACCTCTTCACAAAACTGGATGAAAATGGGAAACCAGAGATCAGTTACTTTAAACTCTGTAGAACAGAAAATGAAAGAATCCTTTAGGGAGGAAGGGCTCCTTCAGTACCTTAAGGCCAGTATAGAGTCACAGAAGATAGATCATGTTAAACAAATCTGACAGTATTCTTTGAGGGAATCATGACTGAACGCTATGGGCTATTTTAAAAAATTAGTAGATGTGGCAGTCTTGGCATTGATACACTGAATGAGATATATCAGTGGAAACATGGCATACTGGAAAATGAAGACATTTCAGAAAGACATTGTCACAGTTACTAGTAAGATGCACACCTGATGAGACCATGGAAAAGTCTGCACATGGACAGACATCATTGTTATTTTTTTATGAATATATTATGAGGATGATAAGTAGTGTGGAAATAATAGATGCTTAGTGCTTGCATTGTCACATAGACAAGTACATTTTGCCGTAATGGCCAGTAGCCTGTAGTAAATTAACAGTGGTTGTATACTCTTGCTTGTATGCAAAGACATCGCAAAAACATCTCTTCGATGATACCCCTTGCTAATTCATATCTTCTTTGTCCACTGTTGCTTTCCTGCAGTCTCCAGAGCATAACTATAAAATGTCACAGCAAGAATGCATGCACCAAGCATCTGCTGGCACAGCAATCAGTATGCATTAATACAATACTAGTAGAGGTAATCGTCATCAATTGATATCTGCTTCCACTAAAGGCACCATTGCCTGGTGACACTGAGATATGCCTAAATGTGTCACTGCTCATTAAGGAGTTCAGCTGTGTTGCAGATTCACTTATAGTTACCCACAACCTGTAGATTTCAGTTATAGCATTAAGATCACATGGTGGCCTGCATTCCCGGCCATCTGCACTTGGTGGTTTGCACTGTAGGTAACAGTCCTAAAGTCAAATCACTGCATTCCCTCATTGACTATGGAAATAAGGTAGGAAAGTTGGGGTGGCTTCGGGGATATTGTTTAGTTTAAGTTTTTCATATCATTTGATATGATGTTGCATAAAAAATTAATATAGGAGGGCAAATTTTAGGCACCCAAGGATGTAATCTGAGTAGAAAATTAATTACACAGCAGATCATGGAGGTTACATACAAGGCATTTGTAGTGAGAAAAGGAAGATTACTAGAGGGGTTTGGTAGGGGTCGTAACTCCTCCAAAGGAGAACATTCATAGGACTGCAGTATCCACTCCCTTTAAAGTACAACACAGTAGAGTAATCCATCTGCATACTATGGGAATAAAACCCGTAGCCTTCTGCATCAAGAGCAAATATACTACCTGTTGTTGTACTAACAATACAAACAACTTAGCATAAGTACCACTAAACTTCTCTTTCCCCGAAGCTCTCAGCTCCTTGTGAAATCCACTTGACACTCAACTAAATCTCTGAATTTTGCATGACAAGAAATCTGGAAAAAAACAAAATTTATTGGGGGGGGGGGCAAAGGCCCCAAACCAGGGACACATTTTAAATATTGCTTGTATAATCTTAGAAAGTTGCTAAAATAAAGTGTTTTGTGCTACCATGTGTTTCCTGAAAGAATGGAAGACTGAACCATAAGGGGCTATCATTATTTACTGAAATGTGTTCTCACTGATTTGCCAGAAAACCACAAATTTTAAGAGGAACAGACCAAAAGTATGAGCCAGATATTCTGTGAAAATGTGGACAGCCGAGACCTATGAACTGAAGTCCCTGAATCACAAGTGGTGGTATGGGTAGAGAATTCAGGCTCTTGTTTGAGCCTGAGTAACTGGTACACACACACACACACACACACACACACACACACACACACACACACACACTGTGGCAGCACCAACAGAACAACGGCAGCATAACTCCTGTAACACAGTGCAATAAAAGAATAATAACTGCTAGTTTAGTTAGTTTAACTTCACCACGTGAATTCATGTTTGCGGGAAAATTCCAGTTTATTAATTTTTCCCGACAGGTCTTGCTGCGGTAAAAGTGTGGGGGGGGCTCCCCCTTCCCCTGGATCTATGGTTCCAGCTCCTATGAGGGTCAGTACCCAGACAGTTCTTCTTTGATATCTAAGTAAATTATATTGCAGGTTTCACAGTGAAAGGTCAACTCACAGTTACCAAACTGCTGAACATAAATCCCCTAAAAACCTTAAGGACGAAAAAAATCTAACTGTAAGCTTAGGTATAGCCCTGCTGCTCTGTATATATAGTTAAGATATAAATATAGATGGCTATATAGACAGCTATACATATATACTGATCTAATATGCAAATCTTCTTCACTGTGTAAATAATTGTATATGAATAGATATGTATAGCATAAGTATATATTAAGTACTATCCATTCATTCATTTCACAGTACCTATGCTATCCTTGTCAGGATCATGGTAATGTAGAAAGAAAACAAATTTAGACTTCTTGATCACCTCTAACCCTTCCATGTGACACCTGAAGCTGCTATTTATGTCACAGTCTTTGATAGTATATTTCTTTACACTCCTACATGGAACAATCATATGTCCTATCACTTGGCCCCTGTCTACCTCACATACAATATGTTCACTGTATCCTCTCTATCACCCTTACAATTTCAGACTTCTTAGTATAACTATTTAACAGTGTTTCTTATACAGTTCCTGCCCACTACCCGTACCTGTCATCCTGCAGACACTGAAAATAGGTACAAAGGCCCTTGAAAAGTACATACATCCAGCCAAAAATCTGGACATCTAATTAACATTAAATTTGAATACCAAATAGCACATAACTCTTCCTGTTTCCAGTAGGAATGTGGGATGCTACTCATCTACATACTTAAGAAACAGGGAGTAGGAAAAATGATAGAAACATATAAGCACATTATCAAAGTGATAGTATAAAATCCATAGACTTTAATTAATGGTATCACAAAATACTACCACACAAGGTCATTTATTTTTGCTTCAGAAAAAGGGAACTGTAAGATGTGTGTCCTTTTTGTTTAAATTGTTGTTGCTACTATTATGTTTGCCATAAGTATGGTTTTCCATACACTAGACTGCTTCAAACAAAACATATGATGAAGTATGATTCAGAAAAATGTGTGAAGGGGTAAATCAAGTCTGAAAATACAGACATACCTCCAAAAATAGGTATGCCATGTGCTAGGGTAAATCAGGCCTAAAAATAGGACTGTTCATCCAAAATAGGGCACTAGAGAGGTCTGCCTCCACCTTGTACTCTCAGTATTACTAGCTGTGTACTAACAGTGTTTGGTCTCACGGAGGGGTTCCCAGTGGGAGTGGGTGTATATCAGGGTTCAGCTCTGAGCCCACTGCTGTTCATACTGGTGATGGACTACATTAGCAAACAGGTTGGAGGGGACAGTTCAACAAAGTTGCTGTATGCTGACGATGTGGCATTACAGGCAGACTCTGGGCAAGAACTTCTGCAAAGGATAGAAAAATGGAATGCAAAACTGAAGGCACATGGGATATGAAACTGAATACAGATGAGACATTTGTAATAGCAGTAAGTGCGGGAAATCAGAAGAAGTTGAGAAATGAGATAGAAGTGAAAATAGTGGAACAGGTTAATAGCTTCAAGTATCTGGAAGGGGTAGGTAAGGAGAAGGGAAGTCCAAATGAGTAGGCCAAAGCTACAGTCAGGGGGCTACAGTCTATGGCAGAAGAATGACAAAGAAGTTTAAAAGTAAGGTGTACAACACAGTGGTGTGACTAGTACTACTGTATGGTACAGAAACCTGGGCAGTCAAGGCAGAGCAATTGGGGAAGCTAGAGGTGATGGAAATGAAGTGCCTGAGATGGGTGGTAGGATCCACACTGTGGGACAGACAAAGAAATTATGACATAAAAGTAGAAGCCCAAGTAGTTCCAATTGCAGAAAAGGTCGAAGAGAACAGATTATGGTGGTTTGGGCACACGTGCAAAAAAGCAGAAGACAATCTGGTGAAGAAAATTTCAGACAGACAGGAAGAAGTCAAAAGGAAACAAGGGCATCCAGGAAAGAGGTGGCTGGAGAGTGTGAGAGAACACCTGTGACAGTTGAGCATTACTGTTAAAGAGGTTAAGAGAGTGGCATTGAATAGGGAGAGATGGCGACACTTGACCCAGCACTCCAACCCCATATAGAAAATGGGAAAAAGGGAGGTGATGATGATGATGATGAATTCTTCCACAACAAATTGCTATAAAAAACACCAAACCCATTTATGGTTACATTTCCCTTATAGTACACTTTGATCTGAAAAATCATGTCTCTACATACTTCCTCGGTCTGCATAGGGATACCTATAGAAATAACAAGGCACCATGCATATTTTTTGTTTTATTTTTATTTTATTTTATTTTACATTTGTTTACCGGGAAAGTCCAACTGGGTGGAAAACCCATTTTCAGTGGAGGCCCGAGGATAAAAGCTCCACACAGAACAATGGTATTAACAACTATGAATACAAAATTATATTAAGAAAAAGACAGTATAAACAGTAACAAACAAGTACAGTATGTTGCAGGTATAGTCTTCAGTGTAGTAAACACAAATACTTTGAATCATAAGTTACAATTACAGGACTTCAGCAAAAAATTGCAGTAGACATTAGAAAAACATTTAAGGCAGAACATTCATAGTAAACTAATTATTTATCTGAGCATGATGGAAAAAGGAAGAAGTGCTCATATGATCTAATAGTAGTACTGCTAATGTGTTAAGTAAAGTTGAGTGGGGAAGAACAGGATGGGAAGATACTAGTCTGGCTTGTTGCATGATATGAAATAAACCTCATTACACAGCAAGAGGTTCTCCCGTTCGATTCTCGGCTGGAGTGCGGGAAGTGCCTTCTGTGTGGAGTCTGCATGTCCTCCCCATGGTTGGGTGGGCGTTCAAAGGACATGCGTAAATGGGCATGCCTTCATTGAAGGTTGAACGTCAAGCTGGCACCTCATCATTCATCAAAATCTACTGCCAATCATTAGCGGACTGGAGTTCCACTGTGGCGACCCTTAACCGGGAAAAGCCAAAAGACAACAACAACATAGCATATGTCTTGGAATCCCTTTATAGTCCAATTTCATTCTGGCAGGTTTGTGGCCTTAAACATAAGTAATACTATGCTGACAGCATGGTTGGAATTCATCTTCAGCATTGTATGTGGTGAAGATGGCTTCACTTACAATGATTGGTCTTCTCACAGATGTGTACATATTTATGCATCCTGTATGATATTTATTTAACATTTGTTTACCAGGAATGTCTGACTGGGACACAGCCCATGTTCAGTGGAGGCCCAGGGAGAAATGCTTCAGACTCATGTCTTTGGAATGTGGGGGGAAACAAGACCACCCAGAGGAAACCCACATGAACACAGAGAGGACATGCAGACTCTGCACAGAAAACACCCCAGCCAAGAATCAAACCTGAGAACTTCTTGTTGTGAGGCAGCAATGCTAACCACTGTACCATTGAACAGTCAGAACAGCTGTTCTGTCACAGATTTCCACCTATGTTATTCTACCTTGGCATTTTGGAACTTGGCCATATATTTTGCTTGTTTTGACTGAAAATTGTACGTCTCTTAGCTTTGTGAGGTGTTAAATTACTTATGGCACCTACATTTTTTAATGATTTGTAAACCGAGAGGCTTAACTACCTCTCCTTTAGGAGTGGCCTGGGAGCACTGGCTAATTATATGAATTGTTCAAAGTCATACAGTTAATACTTAGAGACTGAGAAAAACAAACCCACAACTACAAATAAAAGCTTTTCAGCAGTTTGTATCATTAACTACCCTTGGTCAGCTGTCAGACGTAAGCAGGCAGTTGACTCCATCCATCCATCTTCAACTCCTTTGTCACATTTTGGACATGGGATCGGTGTGTCACTTCAACAGTGACTCATCTAGAGCCAATGTTTACACCGCTGGGTGGCTAGCCCTGCAACAGTAGTTCTTCCACACTACACACTCATACCTATGGCCAATTTAGAGTGCCCAATCCACTTACTACATGCTTTTGGAATGTGGAAGGAAAGTAGAGCACCTGGAGGAAACCCACGCAAACACAAGGAGGACATGCAGACTCTGCACAGAAGGCATCTCAACTGAGAAATGAACCAGAGAACTGCTTGCTGTGACATGACAACAATATCCACTGTGCCAGTGTGCCACCCTTAACTATGGCAATTACTGTCCTGTCATTATCTGACACAGTTAATGGTTTAGGGCTGGACAAGGGAGGTGGTATCCAGGAATTAAGTGTAACTGCAGAATGGGGCGGTTAAACTTAGTGTTTGTGAGGCATAAGAAGTATGAAGGTGGTCTGGATTCAGAATTAATTGTATTGTGACATCTGTGTTAGATTTTTTAAAGCTTTGTGATCTATGTTATTTACAGTGTCAGTACAGCTCTGGTTACTGAAAGCTGGGTGTAGGAATGAAAATGTCCCTTCCTTCTTGGTTGTCTTGCACCTTGGCTGATTAAATGGGCTGTACCCTTACCTTGGGACCTTAGGTTATACTGTGATTGACAGATGCTAAATTTATTTGTTGGGGCAGAACAGTAGTTTAAGTAAAAGAGCCTATATAGATATGATGTTAGCATGTATTTGACACAGGTAGTCATGAAGAAACATTCTGCACTAAGAAGGGAAGTGCACGTGGTGTTCCTAGGGGTCAGCTACGTTCTTAAAGAAACAGATTGGGCTAAATGTAGTTTGGATTGTTTTGATTGCCTAATAATTAAACTAGTTCTAGTTGACCTTCAGTGCAGATTATTACTTAACTGTATACTAGCTTATAAACTTCTTTGTTTCATAGGCTCATATATACTTACTAAGCTAGTGATCTGTTAAGATGTTAAGAAGCCTAGCTCTGCATTCCCTTAATAGTTATTTACATTTATATTTTGTAATATGAATATCCAAAAACAGGTCAAACAAGTATATCCTGAGATAACTGCATGTATCTCCCCATCCATGAGGGCCATTGGTGCTAAACCAGGAGAGAATTTGGGGTTACTCATCCATTCATCCAAGTTACAGAACCACACTGCAGAATAATTGTGCCATCTAAGGACATTGGAAGCCAGATGGGAATTACCTGACAGAACTGTACTGTTGGATGTATAGATATATATTAGAAAAAAATGAACTTTGGATGTCAAAAACATTAACATGTCTAGTTATGCTGCACATTGTAATATAATACAAAATCTGCAAGAATGTTTGTGTGTGTATATGTGCCTGTGTGTGTCTATGAGTATATATGTGTGTGTGTGTGTGTGTGTGTGTGTGTGTGTGTGTGTGTGTGTGTGTGTGTGTGTGTGTGTGTGTGTGTGTGTGTGTGTGTGTGCGTGCATCTGTGTGTTTGTGTGCATGAGTGTATGTGTCCACATGTATATGCTGTATGAAACTACAGTACCAGGAATTTCAGTCATGAGGTCAGTAGCAGTCTCTGTGACGTACCAGCAGTGCATGAAATTGTTCACATGCTTTTTTAACCAGTGACTGGATTCTGAGGGGGGTTTATGCTTTCTTATTGTCCTGCAAATCACTTATGCTGTACCATGAAATCCTTATTACACCTTATACAAGCCAGTTATGTGCTGTGGGATGTGTAAAGAGGCACAGTTTGTTTTGTAAGGAAGTATCTGCTGCCTTACAAGCACAAAACTGGCAATACAACTTAGCAGTCTGCAGTATCATTTACTAGATTAGGGCAAGGAGCTATTAACTTGGTCTCATTTGGGGCAGGTACATCTATGGTTTTTGAAATCAAAATTAGAGAAAGTGGAGCTGTTATATGACAAGGAAGGAAACTTATCTACAAATACCTCCTACCAAGTGAGATGCATCTGTGAATATTACACCATCCTTGATAACACTAATATTTGACTTGAGAATCCACCCTATAACACCTTAGACATCTAAAGATAGCCTTTTTGTTAGCAGTGGTGTAGTTTGCTAACTTATTATATTTCCTTCTTAGCCAATGCTTAAATCAATTCCCAGCTGTATAATATTAGGAATTTTCTTAAACTTCTGCCAATGGGCTTTCACTTTTCTCCCTAGCCTATCGCGTTTTCCTGTCCATCGTTCTTCGTGCTTCTTTAGGCGGTTGGTATAAATATCCCCTGTAACAAAACGATCAATAAGAGAAAAATATATGCATAAAAATGTCCCAGCAAACATCATTTTTATTTTACATAGCTACTTGCCAATTCCACTTTTTTAATTCATTATTTATATCAGAATAGTCATGCCAGGAAAGAGCACTACAGATGCGGTTTGCTCTGAGAGTGTTGATGGAGAAGTACAGAGAAGGTCAGAAAGAGTTGCATTGTGTCTTTGTGGATTTAGAGAAAGCATATGACAGGGTGTCTAGAGAGGAGTTGTGGTATTGTATGAGAAAGTCAGGAGTGCCAGAGAAGTATGTAAGAGTGGTACAGGATATGTACAAAGGTAGTGTGTCAGCGGTGAGGTCTGCGGTGGGAGTGACGGATGCGTTTAAGGTGGAGGTGGGATTACATCAAGGATCAGCTCTAAGCCCTTTCTTATTTGCAGTGGTGATGGACAGGTTGACAGATGAGATCAGACAGGAGGCCCCATGGACTGTGATGTTTGCAGATGACATTGTGATCTGTTGTGAGAGTAGGGCACAGGTGGAGGAGACCCTGGAGAGGTGGAGATATGCTCTAGAGAGAAGAGGAATGAAGGTCAGCAGGACTAAGACAGAATATATGTGTGAGAGGGAGGATAGAGGAATGGTGAGGATGCAGGAAGTAGAGGTGGCGAAAGTGGATGAGTTTAAATACTTGGGATCAACAGTTCAGAGTAATGGTGAGCGTGGAAGAGAGGTGAAGAAGAGAGTGCAGGCAGGATGGAGTGGGAAGAGAAGAGTGTCAGGAGTGATTTGTGACAGACGAGTACCAGTAAGAGTGAAAGAGAAGGTCTACAAGAGGGTAGTGAGACCAGCTATGTTATATGGGTTGGAGACAGTGGCACTGACAAAAAGGCAGGAATCAGAGCTGGACATGGCAGAGTTAAAGATGTTAAGATTTGCACTGGCTGTGACTAGGGTGGACAGGATTAGGAATAAGTATATTAGAGTGTCAGCCCAGGTTGGAAGCTTTAGACACAAAGCCAGAGAGGCGAGATTGCATTGGTCTGGACATGTGCTGAGGAGGGATGCTGGGTATATTGGGAGAAGGATGCTAAGGATGAAGCTGCCAGGTAACAGGAAAAGAGGAAGGCCTAAGATAACGTTTATGGATGTGGTGAGAGAGGACACGCAGGTGGTTGGTGTGACAGAGCAAGATGCAGAGGACAGGAAGAAATGGAAACAGATGATCTGCTGTGGTGACCCCTAATGGGAGCAGCCGAAAGAAGAAGAAGAAGATTAATAGCAGAAAAGTCTGCTTGATAATATTTCAGTGTTGAAGGGTTATGCTTTAAACCAAACTCACTTATTCTTTTTTCAGCTTCCCAGTGGACACATACATTATCAGAACCTATAAGTCCATATTCAGACTTAACAACAGCTGGTTATTAAATCATTCTTTTTTTAAAACACCTTTATTGAACTATCACTTGTGGCATAGTCAAGCCTATATTTAAATAAAAGAAAACAAACCATACTGTCATGCTCACATCACATATATTCTTGTGTACAATATAATCAATCAAACATTACATAAGTTGGTCAGTTCCTGACTTCCCTTAAACCTCATTCCTCCTCCAAAACATTTTTCTGCATGTATTGTTCCCATCATTTTCATTTTTTCTATGCAATTTACTAATATACTTTTCTAAAGATCCCACTTCCAGTTCTTTTATCTCTGTTATAATGTTCACTGCATCAAATATGGTTGGTTTAAACTTTGATTTCCATTTTCTAGTAATTGCTTTTTTGGCAGCCCCACAGAATTTAACGTAACAAGACTTTACTATGTATAGGCTATTCAGATCTTGTACCCCAGTTCAAAGCAATCATTTCCTTAGTTACACTCATCTGCTCACCCAGTATTTCTGACAGAGTACTCTGTAGTGAATTTTACAACTCTGTCAACTCATTACTCTCCCAAAACGTATGTTCCCACTAACCTCTTTCTTCCCCATCACACCCCCAACGTTTACCATCTAGCTGAAGAAAATTTCTTTGGAGCCTGCTTGGGGTATAAAATACCTATGCAAACTCTTCCAAGCAAACATTTAAAATCTTCTAGACTTTGTTTCATATTTGGGAGCTATATATATATATATATATGACCTCCCAGTTTTACTTTGTGAATTACTTATTCATTCTTTTCACACAATCTTTTCTAACTTCCTCTGATTGATTCCTGTAGTTATCGTGCAATATTTTATATGCCCTGCTAATTATCCCTTTTCTAACAGCAGATTCTGTTCTAGAGTTTTCTAAAAACTCTACTAATGCAGGTCTTTTACTTAGGATTCCCCCATCCCTTTCTCTTTGCCTTTACTCTGATATTAATCCGTGATAGAGAAGACAGTCTCTAGCCTGCAGTCCATATGTCTTCTTGGCCTGTTCCTGTTCCATTATCTTTCCATCTCTAATTATTTTTTCCCAAAACCTTGGTTCCTTTGCCAGTGCCCTCCAGTAAATTCCAGCCCTATTTGTCTATTCTCTACACCCCTAATTGCTGTCATCCTCATCAGAAGAATCTCCTTTCTCCATTCCTGTTTTGGCTTAGATCTTAAAATACTTTCTGCTACTTTATGAATATAGTATTCTTTACAACTGTTGTTATTCTCTTTAAAGATATGCAGCCAAAGTCCTCCCCTCTCCTTATTTCTTGAACCCCCCCTCCTTCATCATCATCCCTTTCTATTTTGAATTATAACTTTCTGCTTCTGTTATGTGTAAGAGCCTTAACTGTGTGGCTATATTGGAAGGATCAACTTATCCCTCTTGACCTTTGCCCTCCCCCCAGAGATAAAATCCTTCGACTCTTTATTAATTACTATCAACAACTTCTTTAGTTGATAAAAATATGCCTGATGTGTGTATAAAACTAAAGACTAAAAACATTTTCACTGCTTGTATCTTGCTATCCACATTCATAGACGGGAACATCCAGTTTCTCAGTTTTTGTATTATCTTTTGTTTATTCTCTTCCCACATATCCTTAGCTGCCATAATAGAATCCTTTTTATCCCATACTCCTAAATACTTAATTTTATCATGTCCCCACAAATATCGGTATTGCTGAACCAATTCATGTGTGAGTACATAGCTTACAGCTATAGCCTTTGTTTTATCTTCATTAATTTTATATTGCAAAAAAACTTGAAACTATCTCAGAATGTTCCACAAGACTGAGATGTCCTTTTCTGGTTTTTATCAGGTAGAAAATAATATTGTCTGCAAATAAAGCCAACTTTTCTTGATTACCAAATATATCCTTCAGCTTCTTAGTCCCTTATTTTCCTTGCCAAAGGTATTAATATAACACAACAAAGGGGGAAGAGGATACCCCTCCTTGGTTCCTCTTTTCAGACACAACTTATCAGAGAGGAACCTCACACTTTGATTTTTGCATTCAATCCCTCATATAGCTTCCTAATTAACCTATTATTTTGTCAGGGAATGCAAATGCTTCCATTGCGCTATGTATAAAATCCCAGCTTAATCTGTCAAATGCTTTCTAAGTATCAAGACCCACCAACGACAGAGGCATTTTCTTGCATTCTGCTTTCCTCTGTATTATCATTGTTCTAGTAATGTCAAATGTGTGCATCCCCTCCACAAAGCCACATTGATTCATATCTATAAATTTTGGCATCCCCCTTGCCATTCATTTAGTTATTATAAACATAAACACTTTATAACTATGGATAAAAATTGAAATGCGCCTATTCGAGATCATTTGAAAAGCTAGTGCTGTATTACCTTAAAGTATCTTTTAGACTTGGCAATAGTGACTGACAAATGGTTATGTTCAGTGCCATATGCATATATTTACTTCATTTTGTTTCATATGATTAAAGTTCATTGGATTCATAATCCTTTCTTATAAGAGTCCCATGATGAATAATACAAACATCACATTGGAAAGGCAATGTAATGTAGTATATAACTAGACAGCACATAACGCTGATATAGTATTACAAAGATATAGCAAGTTACAGATGCAAAACAAACTGCACTCTAATGACAGTCACTCTAGTCAGCAGTCATGTTAGTGGATAAAGCTTTAAAAATGAATTAAGTGGGTGATCAGAAGAAAGATGTGCTAATGATCAATAATTCTGAAAAGGCAAAAGAGGATACGGGGCTACACAAAGTCATTAGCAGGCAAACAAAGTTCCTCATTTTATGTATGCAGCAATAATTCTATCCATCATAATGCACACTAGACAGAAATGGCAACAATCCAAGTAAGTTTTTACTCACTTGAAAATGGGATACATAATTTTTTTTTTATGTAGGGTTACTAATAAGCCGCAATCAGGGGATTCAATATCATTTATAACACATGCAATTTTTCTTGCAGTCCATGGACTAAATATTTTCCAGATTTTTTTACACAGCATCAAGGGAATTTGAGAGTCTTATTTATTTTCTTGTGATGCTTTTTTTTTTTTTTTTGCTTCATCTGTTATTCTTGTTAACGGAAGCTGCTGCTAGGAGACAAAACAGTCTGTTGTTTTGCTCCTACAGGTCACTTTGGTTGATCAGCTCCATACCGACCAGGTGTATTTAACCAAACATTTACACTCATGTGGTGGAAGTAAATGAATCTGTCTCATTTAAGCCTTAAAGGTCACATTAGGCATATCCCACTAAGAGATCAGTTGTAGTTGAACATTTCAAATAAAAAAATGAAACTTGATACAGTTCAGTATTTCTCTTGATGGACAGCCAAGATTATTATGTCATAGTTATTCAGAAAGATAAAAATAGGCATGCAAAATGCATTTTTAATTGCTGTGAGTCTGTTCTTAGTCACATATATTGTCCATGCCTTATTCTTCCCTTTTTGCATTTTTTTCTTTTAGCTTATATTTCAGTGATGTTGTTTCTCTTTTATGTTACTTTCTGCAGTATTGCAAATTATCTTTCAGGACAGAATAGGAAGGAAAGGTGTATGAGATGTACAACTTTGATCCCAGGCCAGTACCGGCCACTAGGGCTACATCCACTTACACAGTCTGTAAGCATGTGACGTACACAGGAATTTCCTTGCATGAAGATCAAAATCAAATTCTGTTCTAATGATGAGGGATATTTGTTCTCCGACACAAAGGTAAAGTCTGGATAAATGCACGCAGGACTTTGCACAATTCACAGAAATTTAACTGATAAATACTTTACTCTAAATGTCTTCTTATAAAGAAAAGTAACCTTTACACTGACAATTCTTTCCTGTTTTCTGAAATTGTTATATTATATGTACAGACATTTCATGCTCTCAATACTTTTTGTAGATATCCTTATAAATTAACCCCCTTGTCTATTTTTGATGAAAGGATGAGGTAAAGATAAAGAAAAAGGTCCTTCTGCACAATGCTTCTGAGTGTTGGGGAGGTCAGTGAATGTGACCAAGAGGTAGTGTGCAGAGTGTGTAACCTATTACTTCACAGATTCATAGATTTGTCCTAGGCTAATGCCCACAAAGGCCTTTTTAAGCCTAACCAGCATCCCAAATCTCTGACAAGTTCTGGTACCCTTGATAAATGTAAACAGCGGCTTGGGGGATGAAACATTTACAGGCAGGGGCCTGGGAAATGAACCATTTACAGGTTGTCTGCATTCCATGAGACATAGGTGCCAAGCCAGGGATGAATTTCCGATTCCCATCTAATTGTCCAAGTTAGACTTGAATTGGATTAGGGAGGAACTCTGGTTCACACAGATGGATATACTATACTTGAGGAAATAAATAGCCCTCAGTGCCCCAAAAGATTTGCAGAGTTACTGTGTGGGCTCACCACCTGCAATGTAAAGAGTAAAAGGTTAGTGTGATGCCAGACTAGTGGCAAGTAGAAGCAGGCCAGATTACAATGGAGTATACCCTTGCTCTGGCAATAGGAACTGGCATTTGGAACATTGAGTGTCATCTCACTACTAGAGAAAGGTCTGGAACTCGTGGAAAGCTGAAAAATAACATCTAAATATGGCCAATTTTACTTCTTCACACAGATGTGGTAGAGAGATGATATCTTTTCTACTCTGGAGGTGCCCTGGTGAGAGGCCCCATCTGGATTTGGGGATACTGACAAACCCTTAGTTCTGTGCTGTACATATGAAGTTTGTTCTTGTAAGCAAGAGTATGTCCCAAATGTCACTGCTAATTGAAAAGAATGAAAAATATTTTCTCTGTGGTTTGTACACAGGCGCTTAACAGCTGTACAGAGTATTTGATCTTGTACATAGTAACTGCACTGCTTGACAGGGTATCTACCGCTTCTTACAAACTCAGTAGTTCTACTGCAGGCTTCAACACTCGTGTGTGAAATGAGATACCAGAGGGTTGCAAATGGGATGAGTGACCTGCTTGATCTGAACCTCAGTGGCTAGATTGATACTGGACTTCTGTGCTGGTCATGCACTGTCCTTAATGAACACCATATACACCATATTAAAACCCAAGGTTCATCAAAAACATTCCTGGTATCAGAGCAATATAGACTTATGAAGGTCAGTGTTTGACTGCCTAATCACATCACCAGATCTGAGACTCATACCTGTCAACTCTCATTGATTTTGAAGAATGTCCCTGATTTTACCTCATATTTTTGCTGTCAGTCATAAAATAATTTGAATTTCTGCTAATTCACTATAGATTTCAGTCTGTCAATAATGTTAGACATTAGATTTTGGAATTATTATTATTATGGACATGCATGTTAATGTAAAACCCAGTGTTCTATTAACTTTATTGAAACAAATTAGAGTAATATTTGAATTTTTTTCTGATTTTGGGCATTTGTCCCCTCATTGGTTTTGGCTTTTTCCAGAATTCTTGAAAAAGTAGTTGAGAGGTATGCTGAGGCTATCTGTTCCAGATATTCAAGTTACATGAGGTAATAATCTGTTAACTGATCGTCAGTTATTACTGCTTTGGCTTGGAGGTAGGCTGGGCAGACCCAGAAACATCAAGTGTGAATTGAATGTATCCCAGGAGTGTCCTAGTAGAGACTTTTGCATGGAACAAGTCCAGTTCCTATCTGTACAAGAGCTGTTATTATATATTATGGGTGGATAGGAATGTGATTCTGAATGGATACTTTTCAAGACTTCAGTAGTAGAAGTAGCAACTTACAACAATATCTCTCAACCTCTTAGTACAAGAGGCTGCAAGTTGCTGAGCATGAGAAGGAGAATTGTGCTTCTCATGGCGATAAACCTAGGATCTTCTGCTAGACATGACTGTTGAAGGAACCTGTAATTGTAAAGAAAAACATGTCTTTCCCTGCAGTGCTATTTGGTGGGGAATCATCTAGATCTGACTGAAAGATTTTTAAAGCAGGAAGGCAGTAGCTGTGGCACTCTGCAGATTGAAGACTTGAATGTGGGAAAAATTAGAGCAGCAATGGACAGTGAGTTTTGTATGATCTAAAACAGGTTCTGACAAACCATCTGTAACGCAGGAGGTGGGACAAGGCATTGCTCAGATTGTTTTCACTTAGGATGGAGAACGTCTAACTGCAGATGTAGGCACTATTAGAAAATACAAGGAACACTTTGAGAAATTCAAAAATCTGGCGGACACCTCCTGTGGGGATACAGTGCTAACAACAGCTTGTGGAACTAGGTCCATTGCTGCAGATATGATTACTGTGATAATTAAATAGTTGCAAGGTGGCAAGATTGTGGGAGTGAATGACATCAATCTGGAAATCCCAGAAATGTTGGTTATTATTGAGTAGTCATGATAAACATGCCTTTTCAATACTGCATGGAAGAGAAGGATATTATTTCTAGATGGCAAATCAGGTTGGTATTCTGCATTTCCTAAAACAGAAACAGGAACATGTGTTCTAATTATAGAGAGTTCGATAGTCCTTAATCTACATAGGAAAGGTTGTGCCAAACTTCTGAAAAAAAGTCTTCAACAGATCGCTGAGCATAACTCTCAACTTCTTAGAGCAAGACATCTGGCAAAGCCATACATAATGGTGGGACAAAGGCCTAAAAATAAGGACACTTTTTAAATATTGCTCTTACATACTTAGAAAGTTGACAGAATAACAAGTTTTACATTAACATGAATTTTCTGAAGTGTATGAAGTCTGAAATTCAGATGTCTGTCATTATTTTTCTGACTTCACCTCTCAGTGTTTTGCCAGTTATTTGTCAGAAAATCACAACTGTATGAGAAGCAAACCAGAAATATGAGACAAAAATCTGGACATTCTGCAAAAATCTGTATAGTTGAGAGGTATGTAAGCTGAGTCTCTGATTCAGGAATATTAATGAGATTGCATCCTGGCCAACAAAAGGTCTTACTTTCCTTGGTAGAGTGAGAATTCAACAATGTGGTTGGATCTTTGAGAAGAGTTGCTATTCCTCTGGGATTTGCAGGAATTTTAAGATGCATTTATCACCTAGTGGGGATTCTCCAGGGTATGTCCTGAGAAGAGGTCCCAGGACAGAACAAAATATATGTCAGAGAGATTATATTTCTCAGCTTTTCTCAGAATGCTCTGGAATCCCCTCAGAAGGAGCTCAGGAAGTCTGTCCTACCCTGCTCAGGTTGCTATCACTGCGACATTCACCAGAAAAAAATGGATTAAAATGGATAAATCTATGCAGCAACCACATTCCTCCCAATGTAACATGTAAACACCAATGATTAAAGCAGCAAAGACATCTCTTTTCATCCACAATTATCAATGCAGAAGCAGCAACTCACAACCAGACCTCTTAACTTCTTAGTACAAGAATTCTGGACAAGGCCAAAAATAATGATGGAAAAAGGCTAAACATCAAGGTCAGCTTTTAAATATCTCTCTTATAAAGTTAGAACATTGCTAGAATAACAGGTTTTGCATTAGCATGCCTTTCTGAAGGACAGGAGATCTGAAACTCAAATGGCT
Source organism: Protopterus annectens (assembly GCF_019279795.1). Classification (NCBI taxonomy): domain Eukaryota; kingdom Metazoa; phylum Chordata; order Ceratodontiformes; family Protopteridae; genus Protopterus; species Protopterus annectens. Next base: position 373,038,859 of record NC_056740.1, read on the forward strand.
GTCAATATTTAGTAACATCAGTCCTTGTTTATAGGAAAAACAAAATGAAAACTCCAGCAAAGCTAGAACTTCCACTGAGTGACCTCCCAAACCTCTTGTATCAGAGGCACATGGGATATATGCAAATGACCCTTATGAACATCAGGTGCTTCAGCTCATTGGCGATTCTAATCTTTAATTCTTTATTACACTTCACGAGCTGGCACCCATTGCACCAAAAGAAGGCACTGGTAAAAGGCCAATATGTAAGATTAGCCAGGATGGTGTCTGAACCTGATGATTTTAAAACTGAATGTGACATTATGAAGGATATGTTAGAGAAGAGAGGGTACCCTGAGATGTTCATAAATTACTTAGTGATTGAGGTTAAAAATAAAAGGACAAGTGGGCACTTTCCCCCCCTCTTAGCTAAGGAGAATTCTGACAGAAGAGGTGATGAGGGAATCAGGACACACAGTTTTGGAAGTGTATTAACACTGACTTTTACATCCAATTTTTATGATATTAAGAACATTATCAACAAATATTGGAGACTATTCCATATGGACATTGATGTTAAAGAAAAAATAGGGGACAAACCTGTTGTGGTCTATAAGAAAGATACCTCATTAAAAGGACTATTAGAAAGGAAAAACAAGAATTTTGGGCAGCTAGGTGGGAGTTTTAAGTGTGGAAGTTGCCCCCAATGCCCTTATATGATGGAATCTGTGAGCATTAAGATCAAGAATTTTGGAAATATAAAAACAGGGAAAAAGCATTATTGTTACACTAAAGGGGTGGTATATGTGGCACTATGCGACTCATGTGAGAGTTACTATGTGGGAAAAACAAAGAATGCACTTTATATTATTTATATTAACAGTCACTCTCAGCATGGGTTTAGATTTTTTGTTGTAGAACAGGTTGATTTGGGGCCACGGGGGGGGGGACCAGTAGAAGATTTTTTGGAATTGAAGTGGCAAATAAAACTAAATGCTCACCAGGCCCCAGGGTTAAATGACAATATTTCCTTGTGCCCTTTGTTAAGAGTTAAATCTATGTTCATGTTATGAATTATACATGAATTTATACATTTTATAATTGGGATATTAATATGCATTAATATCTGTATTAATGTTTTAACAATTTAAAATCTTTTGTCTGGTTTTATATGTATATTTTAATGCAATCTTGTATGCATTAATATTAATGACACTAAGAGGGGAAATGATGTAATGCATATTGTAGTGATTGGTCAAGGGGTATTATTTAAACTTTGTTTTTTTTAAACAGGTTGTATTCTGAAGAAGTCATTTTACCTGACGAAAGCGCTAAATAAAAGATTGACTGAACTACACTGGTGTCATAGCTGCCTGGTGGAGTGCTTGCCTTGGGATTACTATACCCATGAAGCACAGATGTCCATAATTTCTTGTCCCTTGTTGTCAAAATGTATGGTTGAGTTTCCTGACTGACTGAGAGACCTCATACCAAATAACTACTGCCTATACTGAGGTTCACGACAAGTAAACTGTCCTTCATTTAGAATACATGGTTACCTGGCATTGACATTATAACTGTCCTTACCAGCCTCTTGGTCTTTTTACATGTGTTCCCACACTCTGTGCATAATTGTTACTATTCTGCCCTGCATTTGAGCAATATACTGTATTACAATATAGTGAGATGCTTTTTCCTGATTCCAAGTCTCAATGGCTTGGTCAAGTAACCTCCTAGGATGATAACTATACAATTTCTACAGTGGAGAGGCCAACCCAAAGACTGGGACTCTCCTTAATAGAAAAACATTGAATAAAAAAATAGGAAGTTACAGCTCTTTCCATCATCATTAGTCACCTGGGGTGGTATGTTCCGCAGTATTTCATTAAAAATGTCCACATGACACATTACTTGCAAGTGGCATACTGAAATACTTTGCTAGATGTTAAACATAATGGAACTTTCTTAGTTCTGTCATGACATTAAACATGAATAGGACTGTCTGATCTATGAAACCCTCCTTCAGAATTTCCACATTGCTAAATGCCAATGCCAACTCTTTCTATAGACCTGGCATTGTTACCAGACAGTGGCATAGTCTAAGGATAGTACATAGCATAGTCTAAAGCAGACAGAATATATTAATGCCCTCTGCCTAATAATACCAAAGAGCTTACCAGGTTATAGCAATCCTTTGAAATAGTACCTCAACTAATGCTAGTGCAAATAGAGGGCAATGAAATGTCTTGGAAGGAGCAGTGAATTGACATTCTGGGTGTGAATAACAATGCTTTTGTAATTCAGTAATAACCTCTAGCCCATACAAATTTCTTAGTAATGTGTGCATTCTTTTTTTCCTCCTCTGAGGTACCCCACCTTACCACTACCATGTGGCTATGTGCCAGTTTCAGTGCTATTTTTCTTTTATTACATTTTTCCCCACCTACCTACTGATTAGCCATACTTATATTGCCAATCAAGTTATTCAGTCCTTCTTATTGGGGCAGCAAGATGCTGCAATATCCTTTTTGACAGGTTTCCCTCCTTCTCCAAGGTCAGAAGGTGCATATTGATGACCTCATTAGGCTCTTACAGAGCCTCAGTTAAAATTATTTCATTAGTCAGGTAAATGACATTGATGAATGAAGCCTGGTCTATACATCGAATGGCCTGAGTTTGATTAGTGGCTGGAGCACTGGACGAGAGTTGATGGGGAAAACATCATGTGCTCAGCTTGGCATACAATTCTTTGTGATGTTAGAGAAGGGGAGTCCTAACTGGAGTAAAGCATGTAATGACATCATGTGACAACTCCATCTCCCTATCCCACTGCTTACCATTTTGCAGCATGCCTGTTGCTGCAGGATCATAGGTTCATAGATTCATAGATATGTACTAGGTTAACAGACGCAGGGGTCTTTTTAAGCCTAGCCATGCTTTCCAAATCTCTGACAAGTTCTGGTGTCCTTGACAAGTGTAAGCAGGGGCTTGGGAGATGAAACATTTACAAGCAGGGGCCTGGGAGATGAACCATTTACAGGCTGTCTGTGTCCATTAGGGACATAGGTGCTAAACCAGGGATGAATTTCCTATTCCCATCCAATTGTCCAAGTTGCATTTGAAATGGGTTAGGGAGGAACTCTGCTTCACATGGATAGGGAGCCTGTTCCACAGACAGGGTAGTGTCTGGGATAAATACCCGTCTCTCCAGCAGGTCCTATTTATATCACAGGCACAGCTTAAGTATTCACTGAACAGTGATGTGGTTATGCATACCATCTCTCTGAGGTAGTATAACTTGTACTGTCCACTCATTCCTCTGTCCCCCACCCATGTCTTCCAACACCTGAGCTGCTAATCTAACTGAGGCTTAGTAATATGTTTGTGAAAGCTTAGGTTTTCAGCAGTTGTATGATTATGTCTTCTCATCTGTATTCTATACAACATATGATGTCAGTTTTCATAGGTTTATGGGTTCTTACTAAGCTTACTGCAAAGGAGACTATCAAGAAGCTCAGATGTCCCCCAGTAGTGGTGGAGACTAGCAGTACTCCCATTAAACAGAAGCATAGCTAGTTCAATCAGCACTCTGGGCTGCTATAGTGAACTGGTATCCCACCTCCTGCACTCTTCAGAAAGAAGTACTTTGTGGTAGTAAGCTGATTGATACGTTGTAAGCTGTTGGCTTATTACAGTTAGATCTACCCTCTAGCTCTTCTATTGAAGAACCAAAAAAAAAAAAAAAAAAAAAAAGCAGACATACTCTTTACTGGCTCACCAACTAGGCAGCCTCTCTCCTGCTTCAGCCATTCAGGTCCTGTTTATGTGCCCTGCCTCCAACTCTCCCTCAGCATAATTTATTTTAAAGTGTAGCAAACTGTTTGCGACAGTTAATAACCTGTCTGCATGGAGCATTACAGCATTTACGCTTTAATTAAAAAAATAAATAAATTATATTTCCCCTTTTTAAACTGAGCAAGCTGCTTGCTACAAATGTAGCATTAAGTTGATACAGTGTATACCCTGTCTGTACAGAGTGCTATGGTGCTAATGTTGTAGTTAAAAAAAAATCTTTTTAAACTGTAGCAAACTGCTTGCCACAAATATAGCTGCTACAATTCATACCCTGCCTGCATGGAGCACTACAGCACTCAGGTTTTACTTAAAACAAAACTGAATTTATTTTTTACTTTTAAACTATAGCAAACTGCTTGTTTACAGTTTACACTACACACTAAGCGCTACAGAGCTCAGATTTGACCATAAATGTAATACCAGCTTTTAAAAGCTGATATTGCAGTAACAAAAGATTGGTATCAGTTAATCATGCCCCCCCCATCACTTTGCAGTCAGGGCAGTTGCCCCTCTCGCCCTACCCTAGTGTGCTACTGCCATTAAGTAGACTTTCTCCACATATTCCTGGTAAACATTTATGAACTGTCATCCAGTCATCCTCCTGACTGGTTTTAAAGGTTGATAGGGAGGTACTCTGCTTAATAGGTAAGGGCAACCTATTCCAGAAACAGGAGCTACATGGACTTAGATATCTGTCATGCCATCTGGACTGGAGTTGATGATGCGACAGAGTAGACTTAGGTCTCTAGAATGGGTGTTTGCTTTACCACTTGTTCTATGTATGTTTAGGAGTTCAAAGAGTGTTGAATCATTCATAGCATGGAAAAGTATGCAGAGAACACCTCTCAGGAATCTGTATGACAATGAGAAGGGTTACAAAGCTTTGAGTCCATTAAAGTAGCTAAGGGTACTGAGACCTGAAATCCTTTTGGGGAACAAACATGGAGATCTCTCAAGCTGGTTTGGGTGCTTGGCAGGGTATACCTCAAATGTTCACATCAAAGTGGGGAAAGGTAAGCAGTTAGGTCTCTCTCAGAGTGGGTTCCTCCCGTTATGTACTTTTGAAGTTTATAGGGCTAAGTTGTAAATCTAGTTGTTGCCTTCATCTGAAATAATTTTTGTGGGATACCATTCTAGGCTGAAGTCTCACTCACTTAACTATGACGAGTGTTACATTTCTTTTTGTCAAATTGACTTTCCCCAAGGATTAAGTTTATAAAGTAGAAAAGATTCTCCAAGTCTTTCCAAACACTACCCCTACACTCGAACCCTCTACTGATTCATGTATTCTACAGTTTATGGCTGCCCATGGCAAACAACCCAGTCATATGCCAGCATGGCTATTAGATCTAAACAGTACATTAATATTTCACATAGTATAACAATAATAATTTCGGAAGTAGGATAATTCTGATTATATTTGCATACACACACATAACCTTATCTTCTTCACATGATTTATTTTGTTACTTAGGTTCATAGGTTCATACTAGGCTATCTGCCCGAGGGCATTTACAAGCCTAGCCCATCGTTTTGTGGCTTACGCCACCCCTTTAGTATGGGGAACTATACCCATTATTTTGCTGTGCCTCTGTCGAGCAGTGACACTGAGGTAATCCCTGGGGTATATCTGCGATCTCCCATCCATTGGTCAAGATTTCTCTTGAACAAGGCCAGCAAGGTGCTCTGCCTCACATGTACCGGGATTTTGTTCCACAGCATAGGGAGTCTTTGGGTGATGAATCTATCCCTCCAGCACGTCCTATTAATAGCCGTGTCAAGGTTTAAGTCTCCCGACCTTGTGGCTCTGATGGATCTAGATTTTCTGAGGTGAAGCATATTCATCAAATCTGGGTTTGACATGGCCTTGTATGTTAGGCAAAGGTCACCTCTGAGCAAGCGGTGGCGACTGAATAGAGCTGGAGTTCTTTCAGTCGGGCAGCATAGGACAGATTTTGAGACCCTTTATCCTTTTGGTGAGGAACTTTTGTGGCCTCTCCAGCTGCTGCAAGTGTCGGGTCAGATACATTCCGAATGGGGCATTGTACTCAATCATTGGTCTGATGAGTGATGAGTAAAGGGAGACTATGACCTCCCTTGATCTAGATGAGAATCCCTTCATGATAAGGTGGGCAATGTAGAAGGTCTTCCTAACTACTTTAGCTACATGGGTGTCGAATGACAGACTACTATCAACCTGGGTCCCCAGGTCCCTGATAACTTCTTCTGTGCTCAGTGGATTGCCACCTATTTGGTAGCTAGGGTAACCTTGTTTTTCCCGAAGGGTATGACTATGCATTTTTGGCATTTAACTTTAGGCCGTGGCTCTGGCACCAGTTATCTGTTTCTGTGAGACCCTTCTGAAGGATATCTGTGTCAGATGTGTTTTCTACTATGGCCCAGTTTGCAGTCATCTGCAAACTTTGTCAGCCATAACCCTCCTGTGTTTGCTTGTACTTGGAAAAGTAGATGCCAAACAAGAGTGGGCCCAGGACTGAGCCCTGTGGGACACCACTTGTGACAGGCTTTGAGTCTGACATGGCGCCAGCAGCTCTGACCCTGTGGGTTCTGTCACTCAGCCAGTTTGCAACCCATCTTGTGATGTATGGGTTGACATTTAAGCTGATGAGTTTTTCAATGATACCCGAATGGGGTATTGTATCGAAGGCCTTAGCCAGATCGAGGTAGGCTGTATGGACTGCCTTTCCCTCATCAATGGCTTTGGTGACTGTTTCAAAAGTCAACCAAGTTTAAAAGGCATGATCTGCCTTTGACAAAGCCAAACTGGGTTGGATCCAAAGTCTGCAAATTCCTATGTCTTTATTTATGAGGTCCATTATGATCCTCTCCATGGCTTTGCAGATAAGGCTTGTCAAGCTAATGGGCGGTAATTTCCAGGGTCGGTGGAGGCACCGCCTTTGTGAAGTGGTACCACAGTTGCAGTGCGCCACTCCTGGGTACGTATCCAGAGGTAAGACTTTGATTAAACAGCTGTCCTAGCTGTGGGTTTAATTCCTCATTGAGTTCATGGAGCACACAGCCGGGACACCATCAGGTCCCATGGATGCTGTGTTTTTGCTTTGGAGAGAGCAGTTCTCACTTGGGCTGGAGATGTTTGGGGGCTGCAATCGTTTGGTATAGATATCTCTCCTTTTGGGAGAAGTTTGCACTGAACCTGTCAGCCAGTATGTTGGCAATGTCTGTAGGATCAGTAATCTTCACATCATTTTGAACTAGCTCTGAGCATATCTGGGAGTTTCCTCCCAGGTTTCTAACATAGCTAAAGAAGGCCTTATGATTGTCTTTTGAGTCTTTAGCTATTTTCTCTCGAAATTTGCTTTGGATGATTTTATGAGAGCTCTTAGTTTTTACTTATAGTGATCAAGGGTGTCTTACCTTTTAAGGATTTTGCTCTATCTTGTAGTAGCTTCCTCCTTTTGTTGTAGAGTTTGTTTATGGCTGGGGTCCACCAGACTGGACGCTTGCCTTTGGTACAAAGAGTCTTTGTTTTGCTTGGGATTGCCTTATCCATGCAGTCCTGCAGGTGCTGGTAGAAGGCATTTGTAAGTGATTCAGCGGCTTGAGTACTGTTTTCCATGGCTCGGGGGCCTTAAAGGAGACCACACTAGTCTTTAGAAGTGTGAAGTCGGCTTTTGAGAAGTTCTTTACTGTGGTCTTTTTATTTCAGGTGGGGTGGGATGAGGACCTCCAGCGAGATTAGTTTGTGGTCTGATCTCACCAGTGAGGGTACACCTCCGGTGTTGAACATTGTGCTCCCATGTTCGTGATGATGAGATCAAGTATGTTATCTCCTCTTGTGGGGATGGTGACTAGTTGTTCCATGGCATTTGAGTTTATGAATTCCAGGAACTTTTGGGCTAGGGTGTTTGGGCTTGAGTAGTGTTCCCAGTCTATATTAGGGTAATTGAAGTCACCTAGTATGATGGTGTTTGGTGATACATTTATCCCCTCTAGTGTTTTCAGGAAGGCCATGTGAGGTTCCTGAGTTTGTGAGGGTGGCCTGTAACATGCTACAATTTGCAGAGCAGTCTTGCCTATGGTTAATTGCACCTGGATGGTCTCCGATGCATCGTGCGTTGCCACCAGTCTTGAGGTGTGGGTGTCCTTGATGAATATGGATACCCTCCTTTCTTGGTATTGTCCAGATTTTGGGGCCGGAACGCATGATATGAGGTAAAACCTGATAGCTGGGGTGCTCTCAGGAGCCTTGAACCAGGTTTCTGTCACAGCACAGACATCGATGTTCTCCATACTGAGAAGGGCCTCGAGTGCGTGCATTTTGAGATTTAGACTTCTGGCATTGAGCAGCATTACCCTTAGTTTTTTCCTTTTTGTGTTCTAGGGTGGTAGGTTTAGAATTTGAGCCTTGCCTAAAAGGCACTATGGGGTGGCAAGAGCCTTTGCCAATATCCGAATCCCAGGGTGACAGGTGCAAGCCATCCCTTGCGGCAGCGTGGCTTGTCCAGCATGTCATCCCAGGCAGACAGACACTGGATCCCCTTTGAATGACACCAGTGTTTAAGCCAATTGTTAAAGCTGATCATCTTATCTCTGTATTGTGGCATCATTCTTGGTGAAGGTAGGATACTGCTCAAGGTCAGGGTCATACCTGTCTGGGCTACATAATCAGAGAGCTCCTCAATGTCTCTTTTCATGTAGTCCAAGGAGGTACGTCTCAGGTCGTTTACACCAGCGTGGACAATGACTGAGTCATATTTGTACCTGCTGTTGAGAGACCTGAGTGCTTGCGTTATGTGGTGGATTCTAGCCCGACAGGCAGCTTACTGTGACCTTCTCCTTACTCAGTCTGGTGAGCGGGACGTCAGTGTGTCTGACTATGGAGTCACCAATGACTAGTGTGTCTGGCATTGTGTTTGGCCTTAAGGGCTGTGACTGTTTGACACTCTGACTGTGAGGTCTATGTGTTGCAGGTGTTGTGTTCTGAGGTGGTGGTTGTTTGGGTGTCTGCTTTGGTGGCCTCTGCTGTTTTGGTAGATTTTTGATCAGAGCCTCCGAGTATGTCTTTGTGTGTTTATGTGTATGATTTGAGGTTGTAATGGTAATATGTGAGACTGGGTCTATAGTGTGTGTGGTAACCTTCTCCTCCTGACTGGTCTTGCCAGTCCTATGTTGAGAGAGCTCAGCCTCCAGTTTGGCCTTGTCACTTAGGGAGTTATTAACTAACATTAACAATCTCCCAAAATCAAGTAACACTTAAGTCTTTATAGGTTCATAGCTAGGTACTAGGTTATCTGTCCAAAGGCATTTATAAGACTTGCCGGAATGTGTTGGCTTTCGCCTCCCCCTTAGATTAGTTCCCTGTGCCTCTGTCCAGCAGGGCTATTGAAGTGATCCCTGGGGTAAACTTTCTGTTTCCCATCCACTCTTCAAGGTTTCTTTTGAAGAGGGTTAGTGAGGAGTTCTGCCTAATGTAGTTTGGAATCTTGTTCCAGAGCATGGGAAGTCTCTGAGACAGGAATCTATCCCTCCAGCACATCCTATTTATTGCTGTGGTGAGGTTTAGATCCCTAGAGCTTGTGGCCTGAGGGGATATGGTTTTCTTTAGGTGGAGCATGTCCATCAATTCTGGGTTGGACATGGCCTTGTATGTCAGGCAGAGATCCACTCTGAGTAGGCAGTATACAACTGAGTACAGACAGAGTTTCTTCAGTCGAGCTGCATAGGGCACCTGTTTGAGGTCAGTGATCCTCTTGGTGAGGTATTTCTGTTTTCTTTCCAGCTGTTGCAGGTGTCTTGTAAGGTACATCCCAAATGGGGCGTTGTACTCTATGATAAGTCTGATGAGTGATGCATAATGGGGGTACAATTACCTCTTTTGATCTGGATGCAAACTCTCTTGTGATTACCTGGGCCACATAGATGGATTTTCTAACCACTTTGGCAATGTGATTATCAAAGGAGAGGTAACTATCTACTTGGGTCCCCAGATCTCTTATTACATCTTCCATATTTAGGGGGCTACCACCTATGTGGTAGTTTGTGGGCGCTTTGTTTTTTCCAGAGGGGATGACTACGCACCTTTTGGCATTTAGCTTGAGGCCATGGTTTTGACACCAGGTATCTGTATTAGTGATCACCTTTTGGAGGATGTCTGTGTCAGCCGGAGAGTCAATTATAGCCCCTAGTTTGCAGTCGTCTGCAAACTTGGTCAGCCATAGTCCTCCTGTGCTTACCTGTACCTCTGAGAAGTATATGCCAAACAGGAGGGGTCCTGGGACTGTGCCCTGGGGAACGCCACTTATAACTGGTTTAGAGTCAGACCTAGCTTCTGCAACTCTTACCATGTGGGTTCTGTCTGTGAGCCAGTTGGCAACCCATCTTGTGACACAGGGGTTTATGTTCAGGCTGGTGAGCTTGTCTATAATACCTGAATGGGGAATGGTGTCGAAGGCCTTTGCAAGGTCTAGTAGGCTGTGTGCACCACCTTTCCCTCGTCTAGAGCCTTGGTAATGGGCTCAAAGAAGTCCACCAGGTTTAGGAAGCATGATCTGTCCTTAACAAAGCCGAACTGGGTGGGGTCCAGTGTTTGGAGGTTCCCAATGTCTCTGTTAATGAGATCCATGATGATGCGCTCCATAGCCTTGCAGACCAAGCTATTCAGGCTTATAGGGCGAGAGTTACCAGGTCTGTTGTGGCTCCACCTTTCTGGAGCAGAATAACCATTGCTGTGCGCCACTCTTTGGGCACGTAGCCTGTGGAGAGGCTGAGTTTGAACAGTGTGTTTAGGTGAGGGGTTAGTTCATCTTTGAGCTTGTGTAGGAAGCAGCCTGGGACACTGGCTGGTCCCATTGATGCTGTTTTTGGCTTTGGAGAGGGCTGTTTTAACCTGAGTGTCTGTGATTTCAGGGCCACCACATTATGGGCCCTTTTGGGGGTGAGACGGGGGTTGAAGTTTGCACTGAACCTGTCCACCAGGATGTTGGCGATATCGGTTGGTACAGTGTATTTTGTGCCATTCTGCACTAACTCTGAGCAGATCTGAGAATTGCCACTTAGATTCTTGACATAGCTAAAGAAAGCCTTGTGGTTATCTTTGGAGTCCTTGGCAATTTTTCCTTTGAAGCTAGCCTTGGATGATTTTATGAGGGATCGTAGTTTCTTGTTGATACTTATCAGGGATGTCTTCCCTTCTTGGGATTTTACTCTTTTCTGTACTAGTTTCCTCCTTCTATTGTATAACTTGTTTATGGCAGGGGTCCACCAGACTGATTTCCTTTTCTTGGAGAAGTGAGTCTTGGTTTTGCTTGGGATAGCATGATCCATGCATTCTTGTAGGTGCCCGTAGAGTGCATAAGTAAAGTATTTTGCAGCTTGGACAGCGTTATCCTTTAGCATGAGGGCTTTAAAACTTTCCACCTCGGTCTTAAGTAACGTGAAGTTTGCTTTACAAAATTTTTTCATGGTGGTTTCTTTGACTGGGGGTGGGGGCGGGATGTAGATATCTGGAGTGATTAGTTTATGGTCAGATCTAATCAGCGAGGGGTTGATCTCCGGTGTGGAACACCGGTCCTCCATGTTGGTGATGACCAGGTCCAGTATGTTGTCACCTCTGGTGGGGGTGTTGACCAGTTGATCCAGGGCGTTTGAGTTTATAAATTCTAGGAAATGTTGGGCAAGGGAGTTAGTACTTGAGTAGTTCTCCCAGTTAATGTTTGGGTAATTGAAATTACCCAATATCAGGGTGTTTGGTAGAACCTTTATGTTTCCCAGTGTTTCCAGAAGTGCAGAATGGGGGTCCTGAGACATGGTGGGTGATCTGTAGCAAGCTACAATTTGAATTGCAGTTTTGTCCACTGTTAGTTGCACTCAGATGATCTCTGAAGCATTGTGCTGTGCCACTAACCTGGAGGTGTGGGTATCCTTGATGAATATGGATACTCCCCTGCATTTTGTATTTCGGTCCAGGTTTTGTGGCCAAAATGTATGGTATAAGTTGTAGCCTGATAGTGCTGGGGTGCTCTCTGGAGCCTTAAACCAGGTTTCTGTTACTGCACATATATCGATTTTCTCCATACTGAGGAGTGCCTCGAGTGCATGCATTTTGAGGTTTAGACTTCTGGAATTGAGTAGCATTACCCTCATTTTTTTGTTACTTGTGCTATTTACGGCGGTGGGTTTGTCTTTCGAGCCTTGCCTAAAAAAGGCACTATGGGGGTGACAAGAGTCTTGGCCAGTATTTGAAAGCCTAAGAGTGACAGGTGCAAGCCATCTCTAGTGAAGCAGCGTGGCTTGTCAAGCATGTCATCCCAGGCTGACAGATACTGGATCCCCTTTGAATGACACCAAAAGCTTAGTCAATTGTTGAAATTGATAATTTTTCTTTATACCACGGTATCATTCTTAGTGAGGGCAGGATGCTACTCAGGGTCAGAGTCATACAGGCCTGTGCTACACAGTCAGAGAGCTCCTCCATGTCTCTCTTCATGTAGTCCAGGGAGGAATGGCTCAGGTCATTCACACCAACATGGACAATGACAGAGTCGTATTTGTACTTGTTCTGGAGTGACCTGAGTGCTTGTGTTATGTGGCGGATCCTGGCACCCTGAGGCAGCTAACAGTAACCTTCTCCTTGTTCAGACTAGTGAGTGGGACGTCAGTGTGCCTGACTATAGAGTCACCTATTACTAGTGCGTTGGGTATGTTATTTAGCCTTAAGGGCTGTGATTGCATGGCACACTGGTTTTGTGAAGTATGTGTTTCATGGTTTGTGTTGGGGGTGGAGGTTGCTTGGATGTCTGCTTTGGAGGTCTCTGCTGCTTTTACAGATTTTTATTTAGAGCTTCTGAGTATGTTTTCGTGTATTTATGTGTGTTTTTTGCTGGTGCCAGTTTCATAGATCTATGTGAGACTTGTGGTGTGACACAAGTAATTCCCTTCTCCTCTTGACTGCTTGGTCCAGTCTTGGATTGAGAGAGCTTAGCCTCCAGTTTGGCTGTATAATTGCATCTCTCGCATGTATTAATATTTGGTGGTAGGAGGAGAGGGTTGTCTGTGTACATGATACAGTTGTAACATTGCCTCAAAATGCCCAGATTCACCAGTTGGACCAGAGGGTACACCTGAAACTGCCCTTTGGACATGCCTGGATAGGTACAGTGAACTGTTTTACTGATTGGCTGGTAAGGTCGAATAGAGAGCCTTGTCCTTCTCTACAGTATGGGGGGGTCTAGTGCTAAGGTTTATCAGTGCTTGCTATGAGTTTTGAGCAAGTGCTGGGTTGAGAGGTGAATGGTTTGAGTGCCTAAGTTGAAAGTTTGTCTAGTTCCAAGGGAAAAACTGAAGAGTAGACTTTGTGGAGCCAGGAATAGTTATACCCTAGCTAACCAGCATTGCCCGGTGTGCAAAAGTGTGCAAATGCGGGTTTTATAGCAGGGAAATGAAAGAGATAGAAATTAGTCCAAAATGGCCAATAAACTACTAATTTCTGGGCTGAAACCACTCCTCCAGGGACAGATAGGCTGCTCAAAGCTCCCCTCTCTCACAGGCGAACAGAGAAACTTCCTTCTATCCAAGTAAGATAAGGGGCCAAGGGCAAACACAGAAACTTGTAACACTGCCCTGAATTCAGCACTAACATGAAAACTGGAATATACTAGCTTAGAAAGGTGGGAAAACAAGTTTTTTTTTTTTTTTTGGTTTGTTTTTTTTTTGTTTTTTTCAGAAAATAAAGCAGATAAAATCAAAAAAAAAACTTTAAATACACAGAAATGGCTATCACACTTGAGTGTGTAGCCTACAACAGTTAAACAGGTAATTTAAACACAAAAATGACTTTCTTAAAGTACAGGCAGTAAAATAAGTGCAATATGTAGCTGAAACAAGCTTTTGAAATCACAGAAACTCTAAAAAATCGGCGTTTTAGGCGGAATTAGATAAAGGCAGCAAGAAAATACAGAAAAATGATGCTTAATCATTCCAAAGTCTCTCTTTTGTCTCTCTGCTGCTGTAGAACTTTGCAGGGCACCAGGCAGGAGCTTGATGAGCTGTATACTTATTCCATTTATGCAGAGATCATACCATTGGGGGTTTCAGTTGTAGTAACCAGTAATGTCTTTACACTTACAAGCATTGCGTCACATAGGAGTGCAAGTTTAATGTCAGCTTCCTGGCTGTATGTTGAAATGCAAAGCTTTTAAAACAATTTGGGGTATTGTCCAGACCGTGCTTAGACATTCTCTTTGAAAAGTACACTCGTGGAAGTATACTCACTATAACAGCGGATACTCATATAATATGATTACTTCTACTGGAATTCCAAATCTGAAATGAAATTTGAAACACGCAAACAGTGGTCCCCAGCCTGAACTTTTAAAGTAGTTAAATACCTCCAGGAGTATACAGATGCACGCTTATGTCATGGACATTAAGGGAAAAGCCCACATGCCCCAGTCTTTTCTTTTCTGTTGTCCAGGAAACAGTAGCGATCATAATCAAAAAATGCTTTTGTGGAGGCTAAAAGAGCCTCAGCAGCCTAAAATGAAGTAACCAGTAGCCACCAAATCAAATACATTCATCAAAATTTTACAAATATACATCTAAGTACTACCTATGAAAGAAAAAAAATTGCATGGCACACTAAATGGGTAATTATATAATGCTATAGTAAAGATACATAAAATGCAGATATATATATATATATATATATATATATATATATATGTATATAACAAAACTCCCGTACGTTGAAACGAGTCCCCGATGATATGTACAAAAACCAGAAAACAAGACGGAAGGTAAAATGCATATGCTGTATACACGAACAAATAACTGTTGAAGGCTTGACTTGAGGCAATATAGATAAAAACAAATTAGTTTATTTAAAGTAAGCGCTTTCGCGGTGTAATCCACACCGCTTCATCAGACAAACAAAAATGCATCACTCACAATTTAAATAGTGTGGCAGTTACAATAAACCAATTATCTAATCCCTAATCAGCTGAACCAAATAGCAAATCAATCACTGTAGAGCCTTGATACAGACTCTTTCAAAATGGTCATGAACCTTGGATTCTAAGTGCATACTTAACTGCAGACTAAAATACATGATGTAAATCACTACTTCGCTTATGAACAAAATTACCATCATGTTAAAATAATAAAACTTTTTGATATTTAAAACGTATAAAACATTTAAAACATTTAAAACATATCCCAGCATCATCACAAATCTGTATAGAGTGACTGGAGAACACACAAAAAACACAAAAATCTAAAGGTATGTTAAAATGCTAAGAAATTATCGTTACAGATAACTGTGCAAAATGTAAACACTATATGCAAGGCTATATGTGACCCGGTGTAAAACTAATATGAACAACAGTTAAAAACAGTTAAAAACAACCAACTATATGACAGATGATTATTAAACTAACTGTGTAGGTAAACTAAACTGGACCTGGAAGCACATAACAAAGATATAAAGAATGTGTAAAGAGTATATGAAAATATGTACAAAAAGTGTAAACATGATAACATTCATTGGAGTTTCCTAGCTAAGAGGTGGGGTTTCAAAGATATTTGTTCATTCATACCCCTACCCCTGTGAGCAGCTAATCTCAAAATCCAGTTAAGCTCAGCTTCCTCGGTCTTATTGACAATATTACCCAACCGTGGGTTTTCAGGCTCTATATATAGAACCTGAAATAAAAACTGATGTTCAGGACCTTGTTGCAAAAGATGTTTAGCTACAGCACTATACTCCTGTTTACGATTGTAGCAGTAATAGTGGTCCCTTATTCTCTCACGTAATGTTCTATTGGTTTTGCCGACGTAAAAATGAAAACAAGTGACACAATGGGCCACATAAACTACATTTTTCGTGCTGCAGTCACTATTACATCTGATGGCCCAAAGGCGTCCTGTGTCTGGATGCCTAAAGTAATGCGACTCATCAATATGAGTGCATTGTAAACACTTGTTGCATTTCTTTGTTGCTTCCAAACCTGTACTGATGGAAAGCTTGTTGGACATCGCTACATTTGCATGACACAATATTTGTTTTAAATTCCTCATATTTTTAAATACAAATTTAGGTCCATCGCCTACAATATTTCTGACTTTATCGTCTGCTGTTAATATGTTCCAGTTATCATAAAAAGCTTGTTGTATAACATGTCTGTTATGACTAAAAGGTAATACTACAGGCAATGTTGTTTGTGTTCTATCTAGAATGGAACTTGAATGACTACTTGCACTTTCTGGATATGAGAAATATGGTTTGGCACATGTGGACCTTAATGCATCCATACTCATATAAACTTTTTTGATTTCTTCCATCTTGTATCCCCTTTGATTAAAACCTTTCTGAAGTTGAAACAATTCACGTTTGTAGTTTAAATCAAGACAACATAGTCTGGATGTCCTCATTGCTTGTCCCCTAATGATATTAGGAAATAGTTTAGGATTATGCATACTGTTACGATGTAAGTATGCTGGTCTATAGCATGTTTTAAGATACATTTGAGTGGAAAAATTATTAGTACTTTTGGAAATGGTTACATCCAAAAAATGTATAGAATCTTCAGAAGATTCAATGGTAAATTTAAGAAAAGATCCTAAGGTATTAAGTGTAACAAAAAACCTATTCAGGGAGTCAAAACTACCTCTCCATAGAAAAAACAAATCATCTACGAATCTTCTGTAGAATAAAATATGTTCATCAATTATAATATGGGTTTTTTCAAATGCAACCATTACAAGATTAGCGTAGCTATTGGCACAACTAGTGCCCATAGCTACTCCCTGCGTTTGTCTATAACAGGTTTCATTAAACAGAAATACATTATTTTCTAATACTATTTCCAATAGAAGACATAATAAATCCACTTTGTCTGTGTTCAGATGTTCCATATTCAACATGAGTTCTCTAACATAAAGTATGCCTTCATCATTAGGGATGCATGTAAATAAGGACACAACGTCCATAGTCACAAGTAACAGGTCATCGGAATTATCTAGTTTTTCCACACATGAAATTAAGTCACATAAAAAGTGTTTGGTGTCCCGAAGTACATAGGTAAAAAGGTTCAAAACATTTTTTAATTCTCCATCTAAAAATATGGATATCAGTTCTGTTAACCAACCTG
This sequence comes from Protopterus annectens, assembly GCF_019279795.1. Lineage (NCBI taxonomy): Eukaryota > Metazoa > Chordata > Ceratodontiformes > Protopteridae > Protopterus > Protopterus annectens. The sequence continues at coordinate 373,055,820 of NC_056740.1, forward strand.
ACCCTGAGACAATGGGTCGCAGTTCAGGTTGTAACAAATTCTTGTGTACTTTGGGTAGACCAGTTATCGTGGGAATCAAAGGAAAATCTACCAAAAAATATTTATAAAGTTCTTCAGAAATTAATCCCATACACTTGCATTCATTAAGTGTGGAACAAATACTGTGTTGTAGCAGATATATTTGTTCCCTATTAATAACCTCATAAGAAGGATCATCTAGCATCTGTACCATTTTATTTACATAATATTCTGTGTCTAGTACCACAACTGGTCCGCCCTTATCTGCGGGCCTAATCACAATGTCAGCATTATTGCTTAACTCATGCATAGCAGTCCTTTCTAATTTAGTAAGGTTACTGTACTGAAAGTCATTGGCAAGAGTCATGTCTCTATATATCGATTGTTCAACAGCTTTAATGAAAACCTCCACATTAGGTGGTAAATGGGGAGTAAAAGTACTTTTACAGCGGTAACTCTTATGGGGTAAATCAGATGCACTGTCAGATTTATATAACAGTTTCAGTGCTACATTACGCGTAAACAAACGAAGAGAAATAATGGCTTGACTAATGTCCATGTTAGAAGTCGGCACAAAAGTCATACCTTTATTTTAGTCATAACAGACATGTTATACAACAAGCTTTTTATGATAACTGGAACATATTAACAGCAGACGCTAAAGTCAGAAATATTGTAGGCGATGGACCTAAATTTGTATTTAAAAATATGAGGAATTTAAAACAAATATTGTGTCATGCAAATGTAGCGATGTCCAACAAGCTTTCCATCAGTACAGGTTTGGAAGCCACCAAGAAATGCAACAAGTGTTTGCAATGCACTCATATTGATGAGTCGCATTACTTTAGGCATCCAGACACAGGACGCCTTTGGGCCATCAGATGCAACAGTGATTACAGCACAAAAAATGTAGTTTATGTGGCCCATTGTGTTACCTGCTTTCATTTTTACGTGGGTAAAACCAATAGAACATTACGTGAGAGAATCAGGGACCACTATTATTGCTACAATCGTAAACAGGATTATAGTGCTGTAGCTAAACATCTTTTGCAACAAGGTCTCAAACATCTGTTTTTATTTCAGGTTCTATATGTAGAGCCTGAAAACCCACGGTTGGGTAATATTGTCAATAAGACCGAGGAAGCTGAGCTTAACTGGATTTTGAGATTAGCTGCTCACAGGGGTAGGGGTATGAATGAACAAATATCTTTGAAACCTCACCTCTTAGCTAGGAAACTCCAATGAATGTTATCATGTTTACACTTTTTGTACATATTTTCATATACTCTTTACACATTCTTTACATCTTTGTTATGTGCTTCCAGGTCCAGTTTACGTTTACCTACACAGTTAGTTTAATAATCATCTGTCATATAGTTGGTTGTTTTTAACTGTTTTTAACTGTTGTTCATATTAGTTTTACACCGGGTCACATATAGCCTTGCATATAGTGTTTACATTTTGCACAGTTATCTGTAACGATAGTTTTTTAGCATTTTAACATACCTTTAGATTTTTGTGTTTTTTGTGTGTTCTCCAGTCACTCTATACAGATTTGTGATGATGCTGGGATATGTTTTAAATGTTTTAAATGTTTTATACGTTTTAAATATCAAAAAGTTTTATTATTTTAACATGATGGTAATTTTGTTCATAAGCGAAGTAGTGATTTACATCATGTATTTTAGTCTGCAGTTAAGTATGCACTTAGAATCCAAGGTTCATGACCATTTTGAAAGAGTCTGTATCAAGGCTCTATAGTGATTGATTTGCTATTTGGTTCAGCTGATTAGGGATTAGATAATTGATTTATTGTAACTGCCACACTATTTAAATTGTGAGTGATGCATTTTTGTTTGTCTGATGAAGCGGTGTGGATTACACCGCGAAAGCGCTTACTTTAAATAAACTAATTTGTTTTTATCTATATTACCTCAAGTCAAGCCTTCAACAGTTATTTGTTCGTGTATACAGCATATGCATTTTACCTTCCGTCTTGTTTTCTGGTTTTTGTACATATATATATATATATATATATATATATATATATACACACACACACACACACACACACACACACACACACACACACACACAGTGGGTATAAAAAGTTTACACACCCCTACTAAAATGCCAGGTTTTTGTGATTAAAAAAATGAGACCACAATAAATCATTTCAAAACTTTTACAATCTTTAATGTGACCTATAACCTGTACAATTCAATTGAAAAACAAATAAATCTTTCAGGGGAAAAATATAAAAAATAAAAAATGTGCAATAAGCTGGTTGCATAAGTGTGCACACCCTTAAACTAATACTTTGTTGAAGCATCTTTTGATTTAATTACAACATTCAGTCTTCTTAGGTAGGAGTCTATCAACATGGCACAACTTTGATTGGCAATATTTGCCCACTCTTCCTTGCAAAAGTGCTCCAAATCTGTCAGATTGCAAAGGCATCTCTACAGCATAGCCCTCTTCAGGTCACCCCACAGAATTTCCCTCAGATTTAGGTCTGGGCTCTGGCTGGGCCATTCCAAAACTTTAATTTTCTTCTGGTGAAACCATTCTTTTGTTGATTTAGATGTATGCTTGGGGTCATTGTCATGTTGAAATGTGAAATTCCTCTTCATCTTCAGCTTTCTAGCAGATGCCTGAAGGTTTTGGGCCAAATGTGACTGGTATTTGGAACTGTTCATAATTCCATCCACCTTGACTAAAGCCCCAGTTCCAGCTGAAGAAAAGCAACCCCAAAGCATGATAATGCCACCACCATGCTTCACTGTGGGGATGGTGTTCTTTTGGTGATGCAAAGTGTTGTTTTTGTGCCAAACATACCTTTTGGAACTGTGGCCAAAAAGTTCAACCTTGGTCTCATTAGTCCATAACATATTTTCCCACATGCTTTTGGGAGACAATGTATGGCTTTGGAAATTTTAGCCGGGCTTGGATGTTTTTCTGTGTAAGAAAAGGCTTCTGTCTTGCAACCCTACCCCATAGCCCAGACATATGGAGAATACAGAAGATTGTTGTCACATGTAGTACACAACCAGTACTTGCCAAAAATTTCTGCAGCTCCTTCAGTGTTGCTGTAGGTCTCTTGGCAGCCTCTCTAACTAGTTTTTGTCTTGTCTTTTCATCAGTTTTGGAGGGATGTCCAGTTCTTTCCAACATCACTGTTGTCCCATATTTTCTCCACTTTTTGATGACTGTCTTCACTGTGTTCTATGGTATAGCCAATGCTGTGGAAATTTTTTTGTACCCTTCTCCTGACTGATACCTTTCAACAATGAGATCCCTTTGATGCTTTGCAAGCTCTCTGCGAACCATGGCTTTTGCTGTAGCAGGCAACTGAGTAAATGTCAGGAAAATCCTACTAGGACAGCTGAACATTATTTGGGGTTAATTAGAGTCTCTTTAATTGATGGCAGGTGTGTACTCAAGAAGACTGAATGCTGTAATTAAATCAAAAGGTGCTCCAACAAAGTATTAGTTTAAGGGTGTGCACACTAATGCGACCAGCTTATGGTACATTTTTTATTTTTTATATTTTTCCCCTAAAAGATTTGTTTGTTTTTCAATTGAATTGTACAGGTTATAGGTCACATTAAAGGCGGGAAAAGTTTTGAAATTATTTATTGTGGTCTCATTTTTTTACATTTTAACATGGGTGTGTACACTTTTTCTATCCACTGTGTATATATATATATATATATATATATATATATATATATATATATATATATATATAGATATATATATAAAACAAAAAAATCATATCCCTCTACTCATTTCCCACCTTTCTAGATCTAGTAAAGTCCAGTTTTCAGAGTTTGCTGAATTCTGGGATGTTTGTAAGTTCCTGTGTTTCCCAGACCTTTATAAGATAGAGGGAAGCTTCTCTGTTCATCAGTGAGAGTGGTGAGCTTTGGAACAGGCTATCTGTCAGTGGAGGAGTGGTTTCTGCTCAGAAACTGTAGTTTTATTGGCCGTTTGGGGCTATTTGTATCCCTTTCATCTTTCTGTTTAAAAACTTGTGTTTGCACGGTTTTTGCATTTGTATTACCTCAGCAAGAGCCTGCCTGGGTGTCCTGCAGAGTCCTATGGCAGCAGAGGGAGAAAATGAGACTTTGAGTGGATTAAGTACCTCTGTTTTGCTTTTTATTGCTTGTTTTTGCTAGCCACATTGTTCCAACTGCTTTTTTATTCACTTTGATACTTATCTGAACTGTTTTTGAAACCAAATACCATTTGCACTTTAAAGTACCATTTTTAAGTGTTTTTCATCTGTTTAACTGTAAACGGCTGCACACTCAACTGCGATAGCCTATTTTCCATGGTAAAAGTGTTTTACTGCTATATTTGCTTTAACTTTAAAATAAAAAAATCCTATCCCTCTACTTGTTTCCCGCCTTTCTAGATCTAGTAAAGTCTGGTTTTCAGAGTTTGCTGAATTCTGAGCTGTTTATAAGTTCCTGTGTTGCCCAGACCTTTCTAAGATAGAGGGAAGCTTATCTGTTCATCAGTGAAAGTGTTGAACTTTGGAACAGCCTATCTGTCACTGGAGGAGTGGTTTCAAACCAGAAACTGTAGTTTTATTGGCCATTTTGGGCTATTTCTATCACTTTCATCTTTCTGTTTAAAAACCCGTGTTTGCATGGTTTTGTGCATTGCGCAGTGCCGCTTAGCTAGGATTAAACTATTCCTGGTGCCATAAAGTCTGCTCTTCAGTTTTTCCCTTAGAACTAGCCAGTTTGTTAATTTTAGCACTCAAATCTGCTTTTCCATGCTAGGCACTGGTTCGGATCTGTTGTAAGCACTAAATAAGCTACAAATTACTGATGCACCCAACTGTTCTCATTTCCTATTGGTTAACAGTTTTTGTACTTATCTTCCTCAAGTTACTTCCTGGAAAACAGCTCTAGCACTTACTTTCCTCACTTATCTAGAGGAAAATAGCGATTATCCAGGCATGTCCAAGGAACAGCTCCCGGGGTTCTCTCCTGTCTACCTGATGAATCTGGGCATCTTGGGGCAATGCAGTAATTGTCTCATGTACACTGACAGCCCTCTCCTCTTACCACCCAACACTACAACCTGTGAGAGATGCACTTATCTAGCCAAACTGGAGGCAAAGCTCTCTCAGCCCAAGACTGAACTTCTCAGTCAAGACTAGAAGGTAAACACTTGCACCACACCACCCATATCACATAGTCCCACTATACCTACACCACCAAAACCCACACATAGATGCACAAAAACATTCTCGGAGGCTCTCAGTAAGAATCTGCCCAAGCAACAGAGACCTCCAAAGCAGAAATGCAAGCAGCCTCCACCCCTCAACACAACCCAAAAGACATATAATGCACAGACCCAGTGTGCCACTCAACCACAGCCCATAAGGCAAAACAATGTCCCTAACACATTAGTCCTGGGTGACTCTAACATCAGGCACACTGATATTCCACTCACCAGAATAGATAAGGAGAATGTTACTGTCAGCTGCCTGTCAGATGCCAGGATCCACCACATAACCCATGCACTCAGGTCACTCCACAACAAGTACAAATATAACTCAGTCATTGTCCATGTTGGTGTGAATGACCTGAGACATACCTCCCTGGACTACATGAAAAGAGACATGGAGGAGCTCTCTGATCTTGTAATCCAGGCAGATATGACCCTAGGCCTGAGTAGCATCCTACCTTCACCCTGAATGATATCGCAGTACAAGGAAAAAATGATTGACTTCAACAATTGGTTAAGCTTCTGGTGTCATTCTAAGGGGATCCAGTATCTGTCGTCCTGGGACGACATGGTCGAAAGGCCACAATGCTTTGCCAAAGATGGCCTGCACCTGTCACCCCTGGGATTTTGAATACTGGCTAAGGCTCTTGCCGCCTCTATAGTGCCATTTTTAGGCAAGGTTCAAACGACAAACCCACCACTGTACAGATACAGGCAAGCAACAACTGAGGGAGGCACTCCTTAAAATGGAGAACATCAGTATCTGTGCAGTGACTGAAACCTGGTTCAAGAATCCAGAGAGCACCCCTGCATTACCAGGATATAACTCATACCATACCTTTTGGCCATCTATCCAGGACTGGAACACCAAGGACAGAGGTGTGTCCATATGCATTAAGGATAACCACACCTCCAGACTAGTTGCCCAACATAATGCATCCAAAATGATCCAAGTGCAACTAACTCTGGGCAAAACTGCAATCCATATTGTAGCTTGCTACAGATCCCCCACCATGCCATAGGATTCCCACTCCTCTTTTCTTGATATACTGGAAAATATTAGGGTTCAACCAAACACCCTAATAACGGGCGATTTCAACTACCCCACCATTAACTGGGAAAACTACTCATGTACCAACTCCTTAGCTCAACGCTTTCTAGAATTCATAAACTCCAATGCCCTGGATCAACTTATCCACACCCCCACCAGGGGCAATAATATCCTAGACCTAGTCATTACCAACATGAGTGACCAGTGTTCCACACCTGAAGTCAACTCCTTGTTGGTCAGATCCGACCATAAGCTAATCACCATAGATATCCACATCCCCCCCATTAAGGAAATCACTGTAAAAAATTTCTCCAAAGCCAACGTCATGCTTCTTATGACAGAAGTGGCAAACTTCACAACACCCATTCAGATGAACAATACAGTTATGACTGCCAAATCTTATACAAATGCACTCTATATGCACTTACATGAGTGCATGGAGCGTGCTATCCCTAGCAGAACCAACACGCTAAACTCCAAAAGAAAAGCCAGTCTAGTGGTCCCCTGCCATAAACAAACTCTACAACAGAAGGAAGAAACTGTTGCAAAAGAGACTAAAATCCCATGAGTGGAGGAGCTCCCTAGTCAGCCTCAGTAAGAAGCTGAGATCCCTCATAAAATCCTCCAAAGCCAGCTATGAAAACAAGATTGCCACTGACTCTAAGGATAACCACAAAACATTCTATAGCTATGTCATGAATCTCAGTGGCAACACCCAGATCTGCTCAGAGTTACAGCACAATGGCACAAAAATTATGGAACCAACTGATATAGCCAACATCCTGGCAGATAGGTTCAGTGCCAAATTTACCCACCCTCACCCCCTAAAGGGCCCATATCCATACCAAAAAAATGCAGTGCCCCTGTAGTCACAACTGAGCAGGAAAAAACTGTGTTCTCCAAAGCAAAGAACACAGCACCCATGGGACCGGACAACATCCCAGGCTACGTTCTACAGGAACTTCAGAATGAACTGGTCCCCCCCACCTAAGCTCTATGTTAAATCACAGCCTCACATCAGGATTTGTGCCTACTTAACGGTGCACAGAAACAGTTATACCACTCCACAAAGGAGGAGTCACCACGGACCCCAGGAACTATCACCCTATTAGCCTGAAGAGCCTGGTTTGCAAGGCCATGTTATGTATCATCATGGATCTCATAAGCAAAGACATTGGTAACCTCCAAACTCTGGCCCCACCCAGTTTGGGTTTGTGAAGGGCAGATCATGTCGCCTGAACCTGATCAACTTCTTTGAAATAGTCACCAAAACCATAGACGAGGGTAAGGCAGTTCACACAGCCTATATTGACCTCACCAAAGCTTTTGACACCATTCCCCATTCTGGAATCGTAGATAAACTCACTAAACTGGGTATAAATCCATATGTCACAGGATGGGTTTCCAACTGGCTCACTGACAGAACCCACACTGTAAAAGTTGCAGACTCCAAATCTGACTTCAAACCTGTGACAAGTGGAGTATCACAGGGATCAGTCTTGGGTACTCTCCTGTGTGGTATCTACTTCTCTGAAGTGCAGGCTAATACTGAGGGCCTCTGGCTGACAAAGTTCACAGAAGACTGCAAATTAGGTGCCAGAGTCGAGTCCCCGAATGACGTCGACATCCTACAGAAGGTCCTCACTGAGACTGATTCCTGGTGTCACAGCCATGGCCTCAAGCTCACTGCCAAAAAGTGCGTTGTCATGCCGTTTGGTAAAAACTTGGTACCCATGAACTACCACATAGGCAGCAGTCCACTTAATGCCGAAGGTGTGATAAGAGACCTTGGGATTCAGGTGGACAGTAGTCTCTCCTTTGGTAATCACATCACCACAGTAGTCAGGAAATCCTTCTATGTGGCACACCTCATCACGAAAGGGTCCTCATCCAGGAAAAAAGAGGTCATTGTTCCCCTCTACTTGACACTCATTAGGCCCATTATTGAGTACAAACGTGCTCAAAAAACACAACAATAATTAAAACTTGATAAAACAACAAAAAAGCGGAAGCAGGCTGGTAAAAAACGGCACGGACTGTTTATTACTGTAAGCGCTTTCAGCCAAGCAGATGCTCAGCCTTCATCAGACATAAAACAATTACCACAGCTCTTTATTTATATAAACACAGCACCTTATTTAGTAATTAATTAATTAACCAATCAAATAATAAATCAATAAAAAATATATAAAAAATACTACACCATAACCATTCTCAGAAAGTAAAAAGCTAGATTGTGTAAAAAAAACACACCATTTCGCAATCATTCTTTCTAATGCAAGGAAAAAATATATAACCTATTAATTTCCTAAAAAACTAGTCATAAAATAGACCATATTAACTAGACTAAAACAAATAGATTGCAAACAAGTATGATACGAATGCTTCAAGGTTTTAACTTACAAACACTACTATTTAGAAGGGGACATCTCACTATACATTAATACAGGTAGTTATAAGAAATAGTACAAAACCATCAACTTAAAATTTATCTAAGAAGAGCTTTTAGTTTAAGAATAAACTTGATAGAAGCATAATCATTCAACCCTGGGGGGAGATGTGCACATGTTCTAATCTGCCAAAATAATTCTTGCTCTTCTAAATGCAACTGCCAAGGGCCTCCCCTTATATACGAAACAGTGATCAGGGTATTCTAAAATATGTCTGGCAAGTGCGTTTGTCAAGTCCTTCCTACCTATGGCGTAAAGATGTTCGTAAACTCTTTTCTTTATTTTCCTCTCAGTTTTGCCTATATAGAAGGAAGGACATTTCTCACATAGAGCCACATATACAACTCCCTTTGTGTCACAGTTATAATTTCCATTAAAGAAATAATTTTTCCTATTAACATAAACTTTATTACCAGGGTGAATAAATTTGCATTGAGGGCACATACCACATTTTCGCATTCCCACTACTTTATCTTTAGATTTACCAGTAGCTGTTTCAACAAGATTTTTAGGATTAGTAACCCTCCTGTATGTAAATTTTGGATGTGTGCCTAAAACTTTAGCTAAAGCTCAATCTTCTAAGATGATGCTCCAATTCTTATCTACTATTCGCCTAATAATTTTATAGTCCACACTATATGTGAACAAAAACTTGATACTAGAATATACAGAGGAACTCGTCTTGGTGGTGCCCTTACTTGACCTACCCATCATGCCACCACCCAACAGAGGCAAGAAATGTCCATTATTCCTTTTAACCTGCACTTCCTGCATCATCCCTTTTATTAGACTATCAGGATACCCTCGACTTAAAAACATTTTTCTGATGTTGTCACATTCCTTAATGAAATCAATCTCATCTGAGATCATTCTGGCAGCCCTAACAAATTGCCCTTTTACTACACTTCTTTTTTGATGGAGGGGGTGACAACTGGTAAAATGAAGATAACTATTTGAATAAGTTGGCTTTCTGTAAATTAAGGATTTAAATTTATTATTAACTTTATCTTTACAGATTTTTACATCTAAAAAGTTCATTTCATCCACTCCTATATAATAAGTAAACTCTAGAAAATCAGTCATTCTAGAGATACTGTCTATAAAGTCTGGAATCAGGTTTTGAGGACCTTCCCAGATGAAACACGTCATCTTGGTATCTAGTATACCAAGTGACATGTTGTTGATACATTTCATTATTGAACAGCCAGTTCCGTTCCCAAAATGCCATGACGCTATTAGCAAAACTGCACCCACAGGGTGACCTCATGGCAATCCCAGTGTTTTGGAGAAAAAACTGGTCCTTAAACACCAAAAAGTTATTTGATAATACCAAATCTAATAGGGTCTCAACTATGTACATCTGTATATTGGTAGCATTTTTAGCCAACATGAAATTCCTTGTCCAGTCAATACCTAATTGATGAGGAATGACTGTATGAAGATCTTTCACATCTACTACTAAAAAGACAACATCCAAATTAAACTCAATTTTATTAAATTTCTCCAGAAAATCCCAGGAATCTTTACAAATCTGTGATTCCCCTTGGATGTATGGTTTGAGAATGCCATCAACATGGCACAAGCATAAGTAATAGATCCTCTTCCGTCCACTATAGGCCTTAATGGAGGATCCTTTAATTTTTTATGAATTTTAGGTGTGCCAAAAATAGTGGGAATCTTTGGTGCTGGCATAGACAAAAAATGAAAAATATTACAGTCAATGCTACCTTCTAAAAATAGATCATCCAAAACACCCCTAATTTTCTTATAGGCTGCATGAATTTCATTCAAATTAGATCTCAAATAAGTATCAGACTGTAGATGGTTTAACATATTATTTTCATAAAGGTATTCGTCCATGAAAACCAGACCTCCTCCCTTGTCTGGTTTCATGACTCTAATCTTACATTCATTAAGAAGTGAAATAAAATCTAACTCCTGTTTAGATATATTACTTCTCGTGCTCCAACACTGTATGTTGTTGTTAAGTCTAGTCCTTAAATCAATATCACATAACTTTTCAAAAGTATTCAACCCACAATGTAAAGGTAGATTAAAAACACTTGACACTCTAAAATAATCAAGAAGTGCAGGTGTATTCCCTAAACTAAAGAAACTGCCAAATTCAACTTCCAAACATACAATTCAAAGTCTATGAGTGTTTTAACAAGTTCACCCCTTCTATCTGGAATGAACGAAAGTCCTTTTGAAAAAAGTCAATCAGGGATTGTTCAACAGTTAGTACGGTATAATTATATATCTTAAAGTCACCATGTTGACTTATAAGAATCTCAGGTCCTGTCTCTGAAGGGAGTGTCATCTCCGTTGATTCCCTTTTCTCTTCCTCTGTGCTTGTCCCCTGTTGTTTGATCGGGTGTTGTTGTTGACCGGCCTGTTCCTGCCCCTGGGAAAACCCTGATCACTTTCAGCATATTCTTGATTTTGATTCTGACCTTGTCCATTGCTATTATTATTACTATTGTTATTATTTTGACCCCTAATACGTTCACTTCTACGAACTGGTGTTTGCTCTTGGTTGATATTAATGTCAGGCGTAGTAACTGCATTAACATCTTCACCTGCCTTAAGTAAGTTGTGTCCCACTAAAGGAGGAGGGGGATAGGCCTTGTTATTTGCATAATCCGAAAGATCTCTATCCATTTTATGTTTTTTGTTAAGTACAAGTTTAGAAATAGATGCTTCAATACTTGAGAAAATTCTCAGATAGTCATATTTGTATCTTGAAAAGTCATTATCTTGTACCGAACTAGTCTCCAAAACTTCAAGTTCCTCTTTAAGGCCTATAATGTCTGATCCATAAAAATTAATTAATGAAAGCAAAAATTCAAAACCCTGTTTATCCAATAGGGTTATCAGTTCTTGATGGTATAAAGAATTGCTAATCAAACCTGCAGGATAACGCCACTGGCGTAAACCCTTAGGAACTACTTTTTTCGTAACACATTCCTGCAGGTAAGCAACTTCCAATTGCAATTTCTTACAACGAAAGAGTTTTTGGTCAAAGATATTTAATCTGTCTACAAAATTACTCACCGAACGTTCACTGTTCATAGTTCTTGCCTCTGAGTCATTAGATGATCCAAAAAAATCTTTTTTACCCAAAAAATTGGCCATTGAGGATATGGCAGCTGCATTATTAACTCCATTAACCTGTTCAGGCAGTTCACTCACTTGTTCATGAATAACATCTACGCTACGCCTCCTCATGTTACCACTAGCATCAGGCTGCCCAAAAGAAACGTTAACGTTGTTTGCCAACTGAGAAGTAGACTGGTTCCCCAGACGCACAACAGGAACAACGGAAGTATCAGTGTTCCCTCTGGAAACCACTACTGTATCAGTATGGTTCCTAATATTGTTTAATTCCACCTTTTGCGATAAAACCTCAACTCTAGTTAACAGGAGGTTAACTAGAGCAGTCAAATTACCCAAAGCATTCGCTTCCTCCGAGTTGCCCATTGAGTTAGGTTCTCGCTCCATATCCTGCGAGAATAACGGCTGTGAATTAGTCCTATTATGACCGCTCTGCATACCAGCATCTGCATTTCCACTAGCCATCCCGAACAGAAAACAAACGTGCTCAAAAAATACAACAATAATTAAAACTTGATAAAACAACAAAAAAGCGGAAGCAGGGTGGTAAAAAACGGCACGGACTGTTTATTACTGTAAGCGCTTTCAGCCAAGCAGATGCTCAGCCTTCATCAGACATAAAACAATTACCACAGCTCTCTATTTATATAAACACAGCACCTTATTTAGTAATTAATTAATTAACCAATCAAATAATAAATCAATAAAAAATATATAAAAAATACTACACCATAACCATTCTCAGAAAGTAAAAAGCTAGATTGTGTAAAAAAAAACACACCATTTCACAATCATTCTTTTGAATGCAAGGAAAAAATATATAACCTATTAATTTCTTTAAAAAACTAGTCATAAAATAGACCATATTAACTAGACTAAAACAAATAGATTGCAAACAAGTATGATACGAATGCTTCAAGGTTTTAACTTACAAACACTACTATTTAGAAGGGGACATCTCACTATACATTAATACAGGTAGTTATAAGAAATAGTACAAAACCATCAACTTAAAATTTATCTAAGAAGAGCTTTTAGTTTAAGAATAAACTTGATAGAAGCATAATCATTCAACCCTGGGGGGAGATGTGCACATGTTCTAATCTGCCAAAATAATTCTTGCTCTTCTAAATGCAACTGCCAAGGGCCTCCCCTTATATCATTTTTAATCTGATAAACTACACTGAATACGAAACAGTGATCAGGGTATTCTAAAATATGTCTGGCAAGTGCGTTTGTCAAGTCCTTCCTACCTATGGCGTAAAGATGTTCGTAAACTCTTTTCTTTATTTTCCTCTCAGTTTTGCCTATATAGAAGGAAGGACATTTCTCACATAGAGCCACATATACAACTCCCTTTGTGTCACAGTTATAATTTCCATTAATGAAATAATTTTTCCTATTAACATAAACTTTATTACCAGGGTGAATAAATTTGCATTGAGGGCACATACCACATTTTCGCATTCCCACTACTTTATCTTTAGATTTACCAGTAGCTGTTTCAACAAGATTTTTTAAGATTAGTACCCCTCCTGTATGTAAATTAGACCCATTATTGAGTACAACGCCCCTTTTGGAATGCACCTCACAAGACATCTGCAGCAGCTGGAAAGGCCACAAAAATACCTCACAAAGAGGATTACGGGACTCAAACAGATGCCCTACGCTGACCGTCTCAGAAAACTCCAGCTTTACTCCATAGCATATCTCCTACTCCGAGGTTTTCTCTGCCTAACATACAAAGCTATGTCAAACCCAGAGCTGTTGGACATGCTACACATACAAAAATCCCAATCCTTCTGAGCTACATGCTCCAGGGACCTAAACCTTGTCACCACAGTAAACAGAACGTGCTGGAGGATAGATTCCTGTCACAGAGACTTCCCATACTCTGAAACAAGCTACCTGTCTATGTCAAGCAGAGTTCCTCATTAGCACTCTTCAAGAAAAATCTTGATCATTGGATGGGAAATAGGAGATTCACCCCAGGGATCACTTCTGTGGCTCTCTCAACAGGGACACAGGAAAATGACCTTCTTGGATGGTGAAAGCCAGGGAACCTTGTTGGCTAGGCTTACATAGACCCTTGGGCCGATAGCCTAGTACCGATATATATATATATATATATATATATATATATATATATATATATATATATATATATATATATATATAGAGAGAGAGAGAGAGATATTAAGGGTTATTGTTAGGTCTCTGTCTATATATATATATATATATATATATATATATAGAGAGAGAGAGAGAGAGAGAGAGATATTAAGGGTTATTGTTAGGTCTCTGTCTATATATATATATATATATATATATATATATATAGAGAGAGAGAGAGAGAGAGAGAGAGATATTAAGGGTTATTGTTAGGTCTCTGTATATATTTATTTATATATTCACTACCAGGAGACGAGGAGAATAGTGTCCTACAGCAGCGATCCTGTTATTCAAATATCTACTGTTATAGTGAGTATAATCAAATCCTTGTGCTATGTCCAATATAAGAACCATTTCTCCACTAATTCAGTATTAAATAGTGTTTCCTGGACTACCCAGCAACAGACGGATAGTTTATAAGATGTCCTGCAGGACAGACAAACCAAACTATGCTCCATCTTTAGAAGAGGCATCCAACTTATAATGTTTTATAAAATGCATGAACGAGTGGCCAGTTAGCAGCCCCAGAGATGACTTGGGCTCAGGCTTTTTTAATTTTATCTGCTGTTGCATGTGGTAACCTGTTGGAGTTAACCTTAACCTTACCAGGCTACATTTTGCAATATTTACCAGGACAAAATGAGGTGTAGATAACTAAACACTTGGAAAGGATCTCTTTAATAATTAGATGATCTTGTTTCCTGTTCAAGAGTGGCATAAAACCTGATCATACTTCCTCTGTGACAGTCCTTTCCACTTACTATGAAAGTAATCTCTGTATTTCCACAGTATGTAGAATTCCTTCACTAACATTCACATATGCAGGACAGAATACGGTAACTGTCAGGAATAGTTAAAAAATACTTCAGAGACATTATTCGTAAATGATAGATTTGTTTCAGAAAGACAACCTGTCCTTGTGGAAAATTGAATAAGGTTCTGCACAAATAAAGGTCTGTAGCTCAGCAATCCTTCTGACCTATACTAGTGTTTTCCAAGATAACTGCTTAATGTCAGCTGAACCAATGAGCTCAAATGAGGTACAGTTAGTTTTTATTAAAAATGTTACACTTCCAGGCAGGGTTTCCTGGATGTTTCTGAGGCCTCATTTAAAGGATGTGCTTCAATAACTCTTTCTCAGTAACCTGAAAACCTGTAGGCAGATATATAGATGTATAGAGCTGTAAATGCCAGACAGATGGTCTTTAATTAAACAGTAAGTCAATGATGAATTTATATAATGATGTGAGATACTGCAGAATCCAAGTTACTGCACTAGCAACTAGAACTAATCCTTTCTTTACACACCAGTAAGATATTCCGGTCCATTTAAAAAAGTATGAATTTTGGTTCTACTACAAGTACTCAGCTCCCAAGCACTGAAAAATCATTGTTACAAAGCCAGGAACTCAAGTGTCTTGCATCTTATTTAGGTTGCCAGTCACGCTTGTACTATTACACCATACCCAAATGCATTATTTGAGTTTTAAACAAGATAAGTATGTCGGTGGTGAGTAGAGCTGTAGGGGGATTTAGGCTTAGGGAGTGGGGTGCAAGTTTTACGGTTAGGAAATGGGAGGGGAGCTGTAAGACTAGGGATTAGGAAGGGGGTTTTGGGTTTAGGGAGTGTGGAGGGAGTTTTAGGGTTAGAGTTAGGGAGAGATTGGGAAATTTAGAGTTAGGGAGCAGGAAGAGAATTTTAGGATTAGGGAGCGAGGACTGGGGTTAGGAACTGGGTGGGAGTTTTAGTGTTATAGTTAGGGTCTGGTAAGGCTATACAGATTTGTAGGGTCAGGTGTTGGGAGAGCTAAGTCATTAAAGGAAATTGAGTTAGTGGGAGTTCAAGCACTTGCATTTTCCACATGTGGCAGTCAGCAAGTATGTGTCACAAGCTTCTAGCATGCAAGTACTTGTAGTAGACCCATGATTTTCTGGTGGTGGACTTTTCTGAGTCTTTCAAAATAGCCAACAACCCAAAAGGTGAATATGTTGTATTTATCATCATCATAGGATCATTGGAGGTTACTAGGCTAATGGCCCTAGAGCCTTTTTAAGCCTAGCCATTCATGCTCCAGTTTTCCCAATTATCAATGTCCATGGCCTAGAATGGCTTTGATATATGCTTCTGCCTTAGGGCATCTACAAACTGCCCCTGTCCAAAAGGGCCAGAGGCAATTTTCCATCCATTGATCCAAATGGCATTTGAATAGGCTTAGGGAAGACCTCTGTTTCACATGAATGGAGACTCTGTTACAGAGAAGGGGTAATCTCAGAGACACACACCTGTCCCTCCAACATGTTTTGTTTATATCACAGACAAGGTTTACATGCTTAGATCTGGTAATTCTTGTCCTGTTTGTTTGGCAAATGTGTAGAAGATCCATCAGGGCTGGATCAGAGAATGTCTTGTAGGGTAGGCATAGATCACCTCTCAGTAGTCTGTAGGAGACTCAGGACAGGTACAGGGCTTTTCCACATAAGACATATTATTTACACTCTGTATTCTTTTAGGAAAGAACCTATGTGGCTGCTTTAGCTGTTGCAAACTCCTGGCCAAGTGCATGCCGAAGGGTGCATTGTACTCAATTATTCATCTAATGAGGGCTTCATATAGTTGGACTATGATATCCTCAGATCTGGATGCCATGCCCTTACTTATAAGTTTTACCATGTAGAACAATTTTCTCACTACCATGGATACATGGTGATCAAAGTTCAGGGTACTGTAAACCTGAGCTCCCTTATCACTGCATCTACTCTTTAGCAGACTGTTTATGTGAAATCCTCTAAGCTGTTATGCTTAGCAAGATGAGATTAGTTTGCAGAATTTGTCTGTCTGTATCATGCTGAAAACTTTTAAGAGTAGTGTGCACAGTCTGACCTGTAGGTAATATGGTCTTACATTACAACTGGCCTATTCACCAGACTATGTTGGCCCAGCTCACAAAGGGACTTTCACATCTACTGGCATTTAGGTGCAACAACGATACATTGCAGCAACTCTATATACAGGGATGGGCTTAAGTGAAATAGCACCTTAGGCACTGCCTGCTGTTTCAGCCCCTCCACCACACACACACACACACACACACACACACACACACACACACACACACACACACACACACACACACACACACACACACACACACACACAACTCCCTGTGCTCCCCTCTGTTTTTTACCATTTTGGGCTCCCTGTACATTGCACATTATTTTTCCTTCCTTTTCTCACATTTTGCATTACTGTTCAGCTTTTACCAGAAACCATAACTTTTTATATGCTCTGAAGTGTATTTTAAAGTGGTATTTTTTTCTTTTTACATAATCTTTTTCATCCAATGATGGCTTGAACAGAAATTATGATTAATTTAAAGAACTTCAGTGCTGCTTTTCAGTTTTAGCTTTTCTTGCAGCCTTTCAACACACCTTTCCTGACCAAGTAATAACCATTTAGGAAATAACTCAGATAAGCCGGGGTCCCCAGAATCCAGAGGGGTTATAAATGCTCTGGATGCATTTTAGAGCATTTCCCAAACTTTAATCCAACAGTGGCCTAGACAAAAATCATGAATAAGAGAAGAATTTCAGTTTTATTTATTTATTTTTTTTCGTTCAAGAAAGTCATAGGTTGTGCAAGATTTAATGTTCAAAGCTGATAAAATAGTAGCTAACAATACACTAACAAACTAATTGTGAGGATACACAGGTTCTATCTGGGAATACTGCTTACCTCCTTAACCCCCACCCCCCAAAAAAGAAAAGAGTCCCTGTCTGTGCATCTCAATAGTGTGAGATTGAGATAAAAGCAGAGGTTCAAATTGCCAGTCATGCATTTAAAGTGACATACATATACACAACATACCTTCTCACTCCTCACCCCCGCCCCAAAGGCAGCCACCTGTATATGTGCCTGATATGTGACTGTGAGGAAAGTGAAAAAAAATAATGATTACAGTTATGCATTCTATTTTGTTGCTCCTAGACAGTACACTGCCCCTACACAAGCTATAGTAACCTTTTTGTGTGTGTGAAAAAAATAAAAGAAACAATGACCACTCTGTCCCAACCCAACACAAGCTATGATGACCTCCTGTGCACACCTCTAAGGTCTGATTGTGATGCAAATTAAAGTAATAACCACACAATCCCCAGCCACCCCCTCCCGACATAACCTAAAGAAGCTTTCCATACACACACATTTGAGCAGTGCTGGGTTTTAGAATGGGTATAGTTGAGAGCAGAGACCATTATCAGCTTTATCCTAACAGGGTCATATCACGCCCCTGTTCAGGTTAAAGAGTGTAAGCAGAACATTACTACATTTTTTTCTCTCCATCTTTCCCCAATCAGCAGCAGCTTTTGTGGTACCCCCACACAGTAAAGAATGAAGCCCCCTGTATCCATTTAAATAGTCTGGAGAGTGGGGCCCACCAGATTCCTAGGAAACTCTACATATCTGAATGTTCTTTGATATATTATATGCCTTAATTTTAAAGTATGACCCTTACCTGGTTCACCAGCTACATGAACAACAGACAACAATCTGTCTGATGGTAAAACAAGCAATCTGAATATCTGATTAATAAGACAGGAGTCCCCAGGGGTCAATTCTCGGACCTTTGCTTTTTAATGTATTTATAGATGTAGTTATGTATTTAATTTATAAATGATATCCACAAAGTCTCCATACAAAGTTCAATTATCCAATATGCCAGCGATTCAACTGTCATATCCTCTGCTGGCATCTTCCCTAATCTCCTAAAAATAACACAAAATGCCTTCACAACCATAGAAACTTGGCTAAATAGATCACAACTACTACTAACTCCCAAAAAATCCAAGCTACTACTGTTTTCATCTAAGCCACACCCACAGGACTTTAAAATTTATCGACAAAATAACACTGAAATTGAAATAGTGAAAAAAAGTAAAACTACTAGGCATTACTATAGATGACAAGCTATCTTTCAAACATCATATTCTTAATACAATGCAGAAAAAACATTTAAACTAGGCAAACTCTATAGACATACCCCCATATTTACTATTACTCCATGCAGGACTAGCATAGTCCTACACGGAGGCGGCCGTTTAGAACAGGATGGCAGCGCACCATGCATAGTAATGAGGCGCGCTGTCTGAACTCCTAGTCTTACATGGAGCATGTAAGAGTGCAGGGGGTGTGTCTGAGAACAGAGCTCCCAGAATATGCACACGTCCGCAATGAAGAACAGCAAAAAGGGGTAAGAAATGAACGAGACTGCTCATAGGTGTCCGCATATCCCCACCAACAGTCCCCCTTGTGTACAACAGCAAAAGTATACATAAATAAAATGAACAAACCCTTTTATTTTTTTTTAAACTCCAATTAAAGCTAACCATAGGTGCGCTGGTGTGCCCAACGCTTAGCTACAGTTAATACAGCTTAAATGGCTGAAAAGGATAACAAGGAAGATATATGCAAATGATGCAGCATAGCAGTAGTGTAGTGGGCAGAGCATTCGCCTTACGAGCAGGCATTCCCGGTTCGAGTCCTACTGCAGCACACTCAATTTTCCATGGCAAAGCACATTATGACTAATATTTATGTTGCATAACTCACTAAGTAACATATTTTTATGAATGGAGTACTGCAGTAAATGCACACGTGAGGTGTCAGTCTCAGAATGAATAAAGCACTAGTAAGCAGGTTTAAGCACCAATAAGTAGTAGTAAGCATATTTAAGCACTAGTAAGCTAGCTTAAGCCCATTTGTGAATGTGTAAGCAATGCGCACACAGGTTAAGCAATATTGAAGCTAACTCTCTGTAAGCATATGTAACCGGAGGTTAGCAGTGCTTACCCTTGTGCAAACCCATGCAAACCTGCTTACGACTGCTAAAAAGTGCCCTAATCACTCTGTATCCAATGGCCCTTGTTCTGTCCATCAACAAAATAAACAGCCTTGCAGGTCTTGAACCCAGGACCCTATACACTATAGTCACAGTAGTTAACCACCAAGCCATCACAGTAGTACAGAAAAATGAGGTTATCAGCAAACAAGTCTTCACTATAGTAAACTCCAACTGAACCTGTGAAAGAAATCAGTATACAGACATATATGCCTTAACCCACTACATAACATAAATATGTGAATCGGAGTACAGCTGTAAGGCCAGAAGTGAGGTGTAATTGTAATAGAGTGTTGAAGTCCCCAATAAAACACAAGGACCCGACAGAGTGTACGTACACATTAATCATAGATACCAGGCATACATATAATGTGTAATGAATAATAACTCAATGCCAAAAAGGAATTATAATGCAAAGTCTAATGTAAGCAACGCTAAGCATTGCACAGGCCAGCTTAGGAGGTGTAAGCAATATTTAGGCCAGCTAACTCACTGTGCCCAGTGTTATACCCCTTTAAGCAATGCCAACCCTAGGTAAGCAGGTTTGCCCATAGCCTAGCCTTTTCAAAACCAACCAATCATGGAAAAGTGTGGGAAATCGGCCCTACTTAAACCCAAGAGGCAGGAATACATCTCATAACTGGTTGTAGCTTCCCCTTGCAGACACAATGGCAGTAAGAGGAGAAGGTGTGCACTTAAGGGCGCAGCAATGGTGCATCCAGGAGTCCAGAGTCATGGCAGGACTCCTTGTCAAAGACCATGATCAGAGACTGCTGCAGGGCCAGTACCAGGGCTCCCAATATAAGGCAGAGGCCTGGGACTGAGACATACCCTGAACTAGTGAGCAGGTCAGGCATCACTATGCTGACCTGAAGCAGCGTAAGGGGGACCTCTTGGACCAGTGGATCCAAGAGGCTAGAGTAGCAGGAGATGCTCCAGTTGTGTGTAAGTATCACCCCAGTATGTGTGTAATAATTGCCAGCTCAGGTATATCATGGATAGGTATGGCTAAATATTCCTCTTATGTCCCCCACAGCTGCAATGGAGCGAGCTAAGAATCAGGAGGCCCATGTCAGTTGCCTGGCGAGGTTGCAATGCAAGGCAGGTCAGTAATATTCATGCATTTACTGTCATAGGAAATAAAACTAAAATTAGTAGTACATTAATTGCCTGTATAAAGTCTGTATTGGTCAAGGCAAGTACTGCATACACTAGAGAATATGGCAGGAAGAGTCTCATATCATTTGTATATTAATAAAAGTGTAATAGCCAGACAATAAAGGTCTAACTGCTGGACTGCATGTGTATACTCTGGTAGCATATGGTAATGTAGATTTGCAATCATGTAATAGTACTGCTGTATTAAGCACTGTTACCCACACTGTGCACCATAAATTGAATGTGTAGGAATGCCTGTATATGACATGTGTAATCCCCAGAGGCCATTTAGTGCAACTGAGAGACACATAGACAGTAAACAGGGAAGATGCAGACAACAAAACCCAAATAGCACATGCAACTGAGATGTGAACTGTTTTTTTAGCACACGCAGCCATGGTTCGAATCATGCCAGTGGTAGTAGTCTGCATACAGAATCATACCCCACAACTGTACAGATATGGCCAGAATGTCCAGTAAAGTGGCCCATATCTGTTGCCTATCAACCTGTCCCCCTGGGTAATCAGTGGGATGATCCCAGATGTATAGGCAGGAAACAGGAAATACAACTGATTGACACACATTTATGAGAACAAAGCTGGCACACTAGCAACTCCTCAATACCTTATGAGACTAAGAAGCCACGTATGTCCCATTTACACGCCAACTTGTCAAGCTGTGGTCAGAATGTGTACAGTAACAGAGTGAGATGTATGTGCATAATAGTAATGTGGACTCTGATACTGTGTGTGGGAACATTCAGGTAGTGCTAATAAACATTTCTCCCACAGGTCTGTCAGATACCAACACTGTGCCCAGAAATACAAGAATGATACCCACTACTGGTACTGTTTACATTGGTATTGTATGGCATTGCGACTGATGCAGTTGCTCTGAATAATGAGGTATTACACATCACTGTTGCCCACACTGTCCTACAACATATAACTGTCTAGGAAATCTGTATAAGAGTGTTGTAATACAAGGTCAGAATGCAAAAGCACAGGGGATTAATAAGACAGAAAGCAGATAGGAGATATACAGCAATATGTATATAGCAGACACAACTGTGATGGACAGTGTTTAAGTTGTAGCAGACACAGCCATAGTCTGAATCCTGGGAGTGGAAGTAGGCTGCATACAGAATCATACCCGACAACTGTACAGATTAGGCCAGAATGTCCAGTATATGGGCCCATATCTGCTTCCTGTCCCCCTGGTAAGTCTGTGGGATGATCCCAGATGTTTAGCCACCAAACAGGGAATACAAGTGATTGTAAAACTTCTATGAGAACAAAACTGTCACTGCAGCAACCCTCAAAACTGTTAGGAGGGTATTATTACAAGTATGTCCTATCTTCACTCCCATGTTGTCAAGCTGTGACCAGAGTGTGTACAGTAACAGAGTGAGAAGTATGTGCATAATACTAATGTGCAATCTGGAAGTTTGTGTGGCAACATTCAGGTAGTGCTAACAAACATTGCTCCCACAGGTATGTTGGATACGAACACTGTGCTGAGAAATAAAGACCATTATAACCTGTACTGGTACTGTTCACTCTCATATTGTAGGGAATTGTGAGTGTTTCAGTTTCTCTGAATGATAAAGTATCACTGATCACTGTCACCCACACTGTGCTACATAATATAACTGTGCAGGAAAGCATGTATATGTGTGTGTGTGTCAGGTCACTAAAGGTGGAAGAGGGCAATATGCTAGATATGTCCCGGAACACCAGCATGTGGTCAACACATGGCCAGAGTCTGTGCAGAAAGAGTTAGATAGCTATGTGCACAACATCAACCTGGAATCTGGGAGTATGTGTAGAAATAGTTAGTGTTACCAAACATTCCCCCCACAGGTATACCAGGTAAGGGGTGTATACTGCAGGTGAAATCAGTTCATGTGTAACGATGACGACAGCCATATCACTGTCCAAACTAAGGCTATAGGGTAGTGTAGTAAGACATGTAAGGTACAGATAACAGCACTGACTAGGAAAGTAATGTGGACTACAGGAATATAGTAGTTGTTAATTGACATCTTTCTCTCCCCCCAACCATATCTCTAACAATAATCAACATACCCACCCCAACTAGTATGTAATTTCACCTATGTTCTGATAATGTCCAATTGTTTGATAAATATTCTAATTGTTCCCATGCATGTGCTATATTGAATTATTCCAACATTGGTGGCATGGTGCCATCAATGTACCTGCATGCTCTTCTTATTACCACTGTGGTCCCATATATGCATGTGTTCTGTTTGCTATGCATCTGTTCTGTATCTGGTGTCTGGGTTAATGGTAATATCTATGCATGCTGTTATACCTAACTCTGGAATGTGTTGACTATTACTAACCCACATATGATGATGAAATCTAAACAATATAGCACGTTTGGGAAGGCCGGTCTCAGAAGACCCACCTGTCCCACCTCAGCTGGCCATGGCACCGAGCATCAGCATGTCTGGGGCCCAACCCAGACCTCCCTGTCCATTGGTCCTGCACCACCTTCGGGTGGAACTGCCTCAGGGGATGGGGCTCGACGGGCGTGGACAGGTACCTGCCACCCATCACCAGGTCCGGGTTGTGGTGCGTAGAGAGCTCAACCAGCAGCTTGGTGATCTTCTACATCAGCTCGAGGGCCATGTGTCACAACTAGAGCATCAATCTGGTTCTGCAACTCAGCCCCCAGCACAGCCACCATCGGGGCTGTGAAAGTGCAGTGATGACTGCCCGTGAGTGGGGACCTCAGTCCCACTGTTTCCACTAGGGGGCTCATGGGCTTCCGATTTCCCAACACGTCTCCCCATCAAGGTGTGTTAGAAAAATATGTATTAATGTGTGTATGCTTAATGCCAATTAATAATCAAATGAATTAATACGCTTTTCATTCTATTTTTCATGCACTATGTTATATATAAATTGAGTTTCATATGAGACTGAAAAAGATGCTTTTTGAAAACTGCAGTATGCTTTCTGAAACTTGCAAGATGCCCTCTGACCTAGTAACTGCTAGCACAGCAATATTCATGTTTATGCCTTTTGGAAATGTACTTGAGAAGCAGGTGCATATCTGCTAGGTCAGGAACGAATGAATGAACAATACTATATTCTGTAAATGTAATGATCTTAAACAATCAGCTCTGTTCGAAGCATGAGAACATGTGCAGCTGCAGTAACTTAGAGATAAAGTGGACAAAGGATTATTAGAGAAATGAACTGTCAGCATTGTGCTTGAATTAGCCATAGTACCTTGAATGGTAACATAACATGTATCTAACTGGTAGTAATCAAGGCCATGTTGTTTTCCTCAGGAAGTTTCACATAAAAATTGATAAATCAGCAGAAATTCATTGGAATGATGGTCAACAGATGATAATAAAAAGGTGGTAATCTGTTACGTCAGCTTGGTAGGCCATGTCTAGTTAGAAAATGTATAAAAATGAAAGTATTTCCTGTTTCTAGTTAGACAAACTCTGTAATAACACGTTTTTGTCTCCTTGCTGCAAGATTAAAGTGCCTTAACCTGAACCTACCGTGTTTTGATCATTTTTAAAGTATAATTTTCTTTTGACAGTTTGGTCCTTCGAGCCGGAAAGTACCTCTCGCTCTAGGCCTAGGTCAGAATTGGGCCGGTAGCATGCATCCGTATGGAGAAGAGGCCAAATCGGCTCTTCTGTTTTGAAAGACCTCCGACTGAATTGTCGTTCAAAAGAGGCCAGCCACTGTTTCTGATCTGGGATTGGAGGATGAGTCAATGATCCGGTGGATCAACTCACAGAGGGTCAGGTAAGGAGGAATTACCTTATTTCTGTTTTAAGATCAGGGACTAGTTACAGAACTGTTTTTGTCAGGAAGATTTGCATGTGCAGATCAGGGACAAAAAAGGGGTTACTGTTTTGTCATAGATCAGGGAAACAGGATAGGTAGGCAGTTATTCTAGATAAACTGTGAAAAGGTATAGAACCGTGGTACCACATGATAAGAAGGGTTATGTAACAATTTACAGCTTAGCCAAGGCAACAATGGGAAATCAGTGTACGAAAAGTTCCCGAGACCCGCCCCTAACTGAAGACGCGAAATATATGCAATTTCAGCGTGCCGACAATGTTAAGTATTATTCAAAATGGGTTGATAAGTATAAATTTGATGGTAATTTAGATAAACTCGCACTTATTAAACTCATCAGGCAACTAAAAACAGACGCAGAAGGTCAATTAAAAAAGCAACGACAATTAGGAGTCCCTCAGGTGCATAGGTGGCTTGAGGAAGCAAATCGCAGGGAACAAAAGATAAAAAATTCAAAAACGATGTTCTTAGACAAAGAAGATAATAACTTGGTAATAGCAACGGCCCCTCCTTCGCCCCCTCCGCTTTCCTTACCAGAATATGAAGCGAGTGGACAAGCTGATCCACCTCCGCTATACCCAGCTGTTTCCGCAGCATCAAAACCATTTGTCAGGGATCCTATTGAGACAATGTCTCGAACACGCGACTTGAGAAGAGAGATTGAACTATGTGAAATAAATAGGAAATCACAAGCTATGAGTGAGGAAGAAATATGCCTACTCATAAAAGTACCGAATCCTCAGGCAAGACAGGCAGGACAGGATCTGACTCTTTTAGTTTATAGGCCGTGGACACTGGAAGATATCCAGAAAGCCACGGAGGAAATTCCCCATCCAAAAGTGAATTTTCGAAAATTTTTAAAAGACTTACAGGGTATGAGATTAAGTCACCATTTGAACGGAGAAGAAGTAGAAAAAGTAGTTAGACAAATTGTAGGTCCAGATTGGCACATGATCAGTGGTGACTGGAATCCTCGTGACGCACAGCTTAGACCACTCCCACATACTAATGCAGAATTGGATGGCAGAGTAAAATGTCTGACAGACCAAATCTCTGAAAAGTGGAAGCCTAGGGCTGATTGGACTTGCATTAATCAGTGCATTCAACAAGAAGGTAAAACAGTTGATAGATATTATGCTAGATTATTAGAGTGTTTTAATAACCACTGCAGAATGCAGATACCAGAAAATCAGACACAAGATTCCCCTTATGAGCAACAGCTAAAGAATGCATTCTTAAAGGGTAGTATAACTCCCATTAGCAGCTTTATTACAAAGCACATGGTAGATCATCGTACGAGTAGATTGCAGCCATTACTCGAATATGCTAGACATGCAGAGAGACATTTTAATAGTAAAAAAAAAAAAAAAAAAACTCAAGTATTTTCAGCAAAAGATGGGTCAAAAGTATTTGTAGTACAAACTGGGAAAAAGGGTAAAAAAAATACCCAGGGAAATAAACAATCTGACAAGCGATCAGAAGATTTTGAAGAAAGGAAAAAAAGAGGTGAATGTTTTAAATGCGGAAAAAAAGGACATTTAGCAAGGGATTGCAGGCTAAATAAGAAGGTGACTACAGAAAATAAAGAGGATGAGAAATGACTATATGATAGTCAAAAATCACTAAATGGAAATAAACAGGAAAAGACAAGTACAAATGTAATAGCAAGGGTAGAGGATGTGACAGAAGGGGTAGAGAATGTGCATGAATTTGTAGACATTAAAGAAAATAAAACTTTGGACTTAGCTTTATTGAGCCTAGAGCTTTACTTAGCAGATACAAAACCGAAAGTGACGCTTCTGGTAGAGGGGAGGGAAGTCAAATTTTTGTGCGACTCAGGGGCTTCACGGACCCTGATACACCCTTCCAAATTACTGAAAAATTCAGAATCACCAGATTATGTACTAGTGAAAGCAGCTAATGGACAGCTGTATCGGGAGCCACTCTCCCATGACATAGTGATAACAGACCCCGTTTCAGGAATGACCCAGAAAAGTAAAATTGTAGTTTCTGCAAAATGCCCAGTAAACCTTTTGGGTAGAGACTTAATGCAGATATTTGGCATAGCCGTAGTTCCAACCATGCAGGGTATGAAAGCACAGCGACAAATAAATACTTTTGTAGTGCGACCGGAGGGTGAGACATATTATTGGTACAGCCAGGACTTGGTTATGACTGGTCCAGGGGCAGTAACCAAAGAACTGATGAACGTAGCCATCAGTAAGTCCCCCTCCCTCGACATTGACAAACAGCATTTGTTGCATTGTACTCTATATTACTGTAATAGACCAGAACCTGATAAAAAATATGAGCAGAAATTGTTTCAGAACCATGCAAACAGACTAGTGTTACGAAAATTGTACTGGGACGCAAAAGGAAACAGTGTAGTAAGCTATTCATTGCCCCAGGAATTTTTAGCACTTTACAAATCTAATCGATTGCCACATGTTAGCTTAACTAAAAATAAAAATTTGAAATGGGCAGACTTAAGAGAAAAAGTCACAAGGTGGGAAAAGCAGACAGAATTAAAACTCTCCGAACAAGGAGTACAAAAACAGAAATTAAATTGGTTAACACAGACACACCCAGCTGTGCACTCACAGGCTAGTGAAAATAGCTGAGTATTACTCTTATTGGAGGAAAAAAAAAAAGCCTTGCGAAACATACCAGAGACTCTCTGGCAACAGAAAAATCAGATGTAGGACTTATACGAACAGCAGGACCAGTTACTATTATGCCAAAGTCAGCATTTAGACCTCAGAAAAGACAGTATCCCTTGAGAAAGGATGCAGAGATAGGGATTAAACCTATAATAGCAGCCTTACTTAAAAAAGGAGTCTTAATAAAATCTCCTGATTCACCATGTAATACACCCTTATTTCCTGTCAGGAAAGCAAATGGGGAATGGCATATGGTCCAAGATTTACAAGCTGTAAATAATGCAGTTATACCCAGGGCACCAATGGTGCCAGATCCGCACACCTTACTGAATGATTTAAAACCTCAGCAAAAGTATTTTTCTGTGGTAGATATTAGTAATACATTTTTCTCAATACTGATACACCCCGACAGCCAACATTGGTTTGTATTTACATTTCAGGGGAAACGGTATACATATACGAGATTACCACAGGGATATTGTGAAAGTCCAACAATATTTGCATAAAAAATGGCAAGCAACCTGGCGGGATTTATACCACCGAAAGGTAGTCAAATTTTACTTTATGTAGACGACATTCTGCTGGCAGCCCCCACCCAGCAAGAATGCAAAGAGGACACCATAGCATTATTACAGCTTCTAGCTACTCAAGGACACAAAGTAAACAAAAACAAACTACAACTTTAGAAAAAACAAGTTAAGTACTTAGGATATGTAATATCCAAAGAAGGTAAAATATTAGATAAAGATAAAAAAACAGCAATATTACAAGCACCTAGACCAACTACCAAGAAGGAAATGATGTCCTTCCTGGGAACTACTAACTTTTGTCGGAGTTGGATACCAAATTATGCTTTCAAATCTGCTCCACTGGCTAATTTAATATTCAAAAAGCCGATGGCGGCACAGGATTTATTACAATGGACACCAAAAGCAGAAGCAGCTTTCTGCAAACTGAAACAACTGATAGCATCCTCCTTAGTTTTAGGATTACCAAACTATCATAAGCAATTTTTTCAGACTGTAGACTGTAAGCAGGGTTATATGACATCAGTATTGACACAGCAGCATGGGGACAAGTAACGCCCCATAGCTTACTATTCATCACAGTTAGACCCAGTGGCACGGTCTCTGCCCCACTGTGTACAAGCAGTAGTTTCAGCTGCAATGGCAGTGCAGGCTTCGGCCTCAGTAGTGTTATTCCACCCTCTCACATTGAGAGTGCCTCATGCAGTCGCAATTATTTTACTGCAAAAAAAAGTAGCATATCTTTCTCCTGCTAGACATCTTTCCTGTATGACTATACTGTTGAGCCAACCTCATATGACAATTGAACGATGCACAATTTTGAATCCGTCAACCTTGCTCCCAACCCCTGCAGATGGCAAACCACACTGCTGCCTGCAGGAGATTGACTAAAAAACATTACCTAGACAAGACCTTACAGATGTTCCCTTGGATGATGCCGAGGTGACATACTATGTGGACAGCTCATGCAGGAGAGGTCCTACAGGACAGATCCTAGTGGGGTATGCAATCATTTCTGATACTAAAACTTTAAAAGCAAAATCTTTACCACACAATTTATCTGCGCAAACAACAAAATTGATTGCCTTGATAAGGGCATGTACCTTAGCAAAAGGTAAAAAAGTGAATATTTATACTGACAGTCAGTATGCTTTTTCTACTGTACATGTTTTTGCACAGCAGTGGCAAAATAGAGGAATGATAACATCTACTGGTAAACCAATTAATCATGCACAATTCATTTTAGATTTATTAGACTATTCAGTTACCTCAAAAAGTAGCTATTTGCAAATGTGTAGCTCATACTAAGCAACAGGACAGGATTTCAAAAGGTAATGCGTGGGCTGATACAGCTGCAAAGCAGGCAGCTTCAGCCTCAAAAGCTTTTCTTTTGAGTGAGGAATTACAACCCTCTGAGATTTTAGATTTAAAAATGTTAAAAACAATGCAGACACTTACTATAAATGTAGAAAAACAAAAGTGTATAAAACGAGGAGCAATCCTTAAAAAGGGACTGTACATCTCAAAGAAAAAAAAAACAATTTTGCCATCTAACTTGTTTAGATATGCAGCTTTGCTGAGCCATGGGCAGAGCCATGTCTCAACAGGGGGGATGGTACAGTTAGTGAATCGAGTGTTTACAACCTATGGATTTACAAATTACACAAAAAAATTTTGTGCAGCATGCCATGTTTGTAGCAAGCATCATGCACAAGGGGCATTGAAGCCTAAGCAAGGGAGTTTCCCTACACCACCGTATCCGTTTCATACTATTTGTATGGATTTCATAAAACTAAATAAATGCGAAAATAAAAAGTATTGCCTTATCATTATAGATATGTTTTCCAAATGGGTGGAAGCTTTTCCAACTAAAAATCCAGATGCAGCTACTGTTGCAAAGGTCCTTGTTAAAGAAATTATACCCAGATTTGGTATACCGGAAAAAATTTATAGTGATAACGGTACATATTTTGTGAACCAAACAGTACAGCAACTTAGTCGTTATTTTGGAATATCGTTAAAAAATCACTGTGCTTACCACCCCCAAGCTGCAGGGTTAGTAGAGAGGCATAATGGGGTGTTGAAGAGTAAACTTAGAAAACTGATGAGCGAGACACAAAAGAACTGGGTGCACTGTTTGCCTTTAGCACTGTTGAGCATGAGAACTGTTCCAAATGCAAAGGGATTGACTCCTTTTGAAACTTTGTTTGGGAGGGCATATTATACACCTCAGTGGAAACCTCTCATGTCTGCAGAGCAAGAGGCTGACAGTTCACTTGCAGGGTATATGAGACAATTTTTAAACAACAAACTTTTGCAGTTAAATTCTGTTTCAGAAAAAGAGCAACCGAAATCGGAAGCACCAGTAGCCCCAGGCACCTGGGTCTGGGTGAAGATTGTGAAGCGAAAGAACTGGAGTTCTCCGAAGTGGGAAGGACCGTACCAGGTACTACTGTCGACACCCACTGCAGTCAAGATCGTGGAGCGAGCTTCCTGGATTCATTTGACGCACTGTAAACTGGTTAAGAACTTTGAATTGGACAAAAGCTATGTTACTGTTGTACAACAAGAACATAATGGCCAGGTACAGAGTGAATAGAGACATTGGGCAACCTCAGAAAACTTGTATGATCTTTTTAATAACTATGGTAATCACACTGTTCTTTTTGTTGTGGCCACTTCTTTTTCCTGCCACGAAAGTTGAACTAATTAAACGTAATGAACCAAACATAGACTGGCATCCGAACTTTAACACTTATCAGGCAATTACACGTGTGTATGCCGAGACTTTTAATGTTTCGAACTGCTGGGTCTGCACGGCCATACCAAAAGCATATGGGGGTTTATTGATGGCTGCTATCCCCCTAGGGGTCAATGAGACCTGGGAAAATCTGTTTTTTGACACAGTTGCTATTAAAGGTAAGATAAGATAAGGTAGCACTGTATTTGCCTGTTACACAAAAAAAAAATTGTATGTTTTTACAAAAATGATACCATCCAAGTGGGATGGAGTAAGTGTAACGTCACTGTACAGTATAAATGTTATAAAAAAACAAATGATTTAGGTGGATCTTGTAGTACAGATTATGACTCATTTCTGAAATCTATGCATAAGACTCTTGATCAGTTACAACGTAATCCTGTACTTTTCAAACAGTTATCTGTAATAGATAGGAAAATGTTTCATGCAGGGCAGTCATTTCGTAACAAAGTAACAACTAAAGTAGAGGACTGCTATTTTGTGTGTGGTAAAAAGGCATATAAATGGTTACCTGAGAATTGGTCTGGCAGTTGTTTTTTGGGGTACCTGGCCCCGGCTATCCGACACACTGCAGTTTTGCCTCAGGGAAATATTCGAAATACCCGAGATGTGACCAAAAAGAAAATGTGAGAATCCAGTGGGACAGATCGAAGCGGGCTGGAAAGACCATCGTAATGTGGAAACCAAACTTGCGCACATGGACTTGAGTAATGCTGTCATATCCTGGGCAGGTATATTACCTGCATATGGTGCAGTTAAATCGACATGGGAGCTGCGAAAACTGTCAAAACTTCTCGAAGTAATGAGTAATGCAACTTTTTCTGCTCTTGAACTGATAACTGATAAACTGAATGCCATGAGAACTGTAGTACTCCAAAACCGAATGGCTCTTGACTTCACCCTAGCGGCAAGGGGTGGGACATGCACTTTAATCAAAGAAAAATGCTGTGCGTTTATTCCTGATCATCAGCATGAGATTAACGATCATCTCGAGGTGATTCAGCAAGTGTCGGCCATGACCAAACCAGGCCCAAACCCTCTGATAGACTTTTTCCAGAATGTATTTGGGGAATGAGGTTCCATCCTAATGAACATATTGATTGCCATTGGGGTAGAATTACTCCTAATAGGAGTTTGTGTTTGTTGTGGAATCCCCTGTATGAAAAAATTAATCAAAGAATTCATAGATATATCAGTATCTGATACTATGTATCAAAGTACTGAATTTGAAGAGCTGCTAAAATGCGAAACACTTTCATAAAAGTTTAAACTGAATGACTTTCTTAACTGCAAATCCTGGTTGGAAAAGGTTAGAAAAAAAAGCAAACTGTTTATCCTTTTTTGAAAATAAAATTAAAAAGTATTAACAGGAGGGACATGTTAGAAAAATATGTATTAATGTGTGTATGCTTAATGCCAATTAATAATCAAATGAATTAATACGCTTTTCATTCTATTTTTCATGCACTATGTTATATATAAATTGAGTTTCATATGAGACTGAAAAAGATGCTTTTTGAAAACTGCAGTATGCTTTCTGAAACTTGCAAGATGCCCTCTGACCTCTTAACTGCTAGCACAGCAATATTCATGTTTATGCCTTTTGGAAATGTACTTGAGAAGCAGGTGCTTATCTGCTAGGTCAGGAACGAATGAATGAACAATACTGTATTCTGTAAATGTAATGATCTTAAACAATCAGCTCTGTTCGAAGCATGAGAACATGTGCAGCTGCAGTAACTTAGAGATAAAGTGGACAAAGGATTATTAGAGAAATGAACTGTTAGCATTGTGCTTGAATTAGCCATAGTACCTTGAATGGTAACATAACATGTATCTAACTGGTAGTAATCAAGGCTATGTTGTTTTCTTCAGGAAGTTTCACATAAAAATTGATAAATCAGTAGAAATTCATGGGAATGATGGTCAACAGATGATAATAAAAAAGGTGGTAATCTGTTACGTCAGCTTGGTAGATCATGTCTAGTTAGAAAATGTATAAAAATGAAAGTATTTCCTGTTTCTAGTTAGACAAACTCTGTAATAGCACATTTTTGTCTCCTTGCTGCAAGATTAAAGTGCCTTAACCTGAACCTACCGTGTTTTGATCATTTTTAAAGTATAATTTTCTTTTGACAAGGTGTTTACCCCCCACGTGTGTCATATACCGTCTCTGTATGCATCTTTTTTGTCTTGTCTGTTAACCTACCCAACCTACCTCCCAAAATATACCTACTACCCCTCCCCAGCATCCCACTCTCACCTGAAAAAAAAAGGGCAATCTGTTCCCACAAAAAAATCTTGCCCCATACATAGCTGTCTAATTTGCACACATGTCCACTGGACATAAGTAATCTGCTGTAATTTCCATCATAGCTTATTATTGTTGTCCTCACCCCCTCCCAGGGGTTTGAGTGCCCAAATCTACTTCCAAATTCAGTGTATATGCACAGCTGTTGCTGTAGAAGAAATGGGTAGCTATGGACATTCCCTACACCCTTCCTGCACATCTCTGGCTAGTTTCCCTACTGTCTTTACCTCTTTGTGTCCCTATTTTCACCACTTTCCTATCAACCCCTTTTTCTTTTCTTTTAAAGAAATTAGTGCAGGACTGAGCGGGAGTAAGCACTTTTAAGCAGCAGTAAGTGGGTTTAAGCCTATTTGCGTGAAGGTAAGCAATGCCTACACTGATTAAGCAATTTACAAGCTAATTGAATATAACAAACTGTAACTGTAAATTAGCAGTGCTTACCTTTGCGCAAACCCGCGCAAACCCTCGTACAACTGCTCAGAAGTGCCTTAATTACTCTGTATCCAGTGGCCCTTGTTCTGCCCAGCAACAAAATAAACAGCCTCTGCAAGGCTCAAACGCAAGACCCTGCACATCATAGACAAAGTGATTTACCACAAAGCCATGTCAGATATACATGACCCTGATGTATTCACAAGCATATCATCCAGCCCAGCCATTCAACAGCACAGAGAATGTATTCCAACATGCAGATGTATATGTGTGTGTGTGTGTGTGTGTGTGTGTGTGTGTGTGTGTGTGTGTGTGTGTGTGTGTGTTTGTGTGTGTGTAAATATCTAAACAGATACAGCATATCTATATATGTAGATATATATATATATATATATATATATATATATATATACATATGAACACATTTATTTTTATTTATCATTTGTTTTATATATATATATATATATATATATATATATATATATATGTTATATAAATGTAATATATGTATATATATATATATATATATATATATATATATATATATATATATATATATATATATATATATATATAGTGTTAAATAAAAATAAATTAAAAAAAAAAATATATATATAGTATATATAGGTATATACAGGCATACATCTGTAGATAACAATGGAGAAATAACAAAAACATATATGTCACACATGCACCGTTCATGGGGTTGAGAGGCCCCAAACAATATACTTCTTGTACGAATAGGTATACCCCCCACAGCCAAACACATCCCCCTATAATACACTACCTAGTGTTGCAGATCCCATAACCAGGACCAGACATGACATGGGCATCCCAAGGTTACATGTACACAGACACATATATGCAGATACAGATATACATACATATATATATATATATATATATATATATATATATATATATATATATATATATGTATACATACACACACACACACACACACACACACACATATATATATATATATATATATATATATAAACACACACACACATATATATAGATATATATGGAACTACACATACACACCCAGAGATATGTATAGTAAGATACATATGTAGTACGTGCACACAATATGGAACAGCCAATATTCCTACAGTTACCACCTTACCAACTGGCGACTGTATGAGCCACCCATACAAATTACAATCATTGCCTGCAACATATACCCACAGAGAAATCAAAGGATATAACACCACATACAGTTTTGCATAAATGGGAAAGCTTTACTTGTGTACTATTACAGTTGTATATGCCATGTTGTATAGCTGTTTAGTCACGGACATCCATATAAACAGGGTAATGCAACTGTGAAACAGTTATATTAATACAGTAGTTTGGAAAAGGTAACAAATGTTGCTGTCCAGAACAACACCATCACGTAGTACAATAGTAATGACAGACTGGGCCACAGGATACCAAACAATCAACAGTAAGTAATGCAGATGTATAGTTCAGCAGCCTCCATCTACACTCTGTAGACAATCCCTAGGGGGTGAAGACCTCAGCTGACACAATGGGATGTAACTGTTACATAACAAGGAACAACTGACACCATCATAAGCACACTGAGAAACAGAACAGTCTGTATGGCAGTTGGCAGTAGGCCTGCATTTAACCAAGGTGGATTGTATGGTAATGTACATCCAGATACCTTAAGGCACCTCATCCCTGATGGTCTTCAGGACTTTGGGCTTTCAGGATTCTGTAGCTCTCCCATATACATATATGTATATATAGATATATGTATATATAGATATACGTATATGTATATATAGCTATATATGTATGCACATCCTATGTGTACAGATATGTCTAGTTATGTTGGTATATATGTAGATATCAATAACTATATGTGCATACATATCTATTATGATATACCTAATACTATCAATATATATGTAGATATCCATACGTATATGTACATATGCATCTCTATCTCTGTATGTGTAGACATATATTGCTCTGCATATGTATATATCTGGGTGTTTATTTGTACATATACATATCCGTCTATGTATGTCAATATGTATATGTGTATGTCTATATAGATATCTGGATAAGTATATGTACATATATCATCACCATATGTCCTGAACATGGAGTGTAGCCCTACCTCAGCCCCTGTAGTCCCAACTTCATATTGCAAGGGGATGTCAGGTATGTATAGCAGGTATATTTGTAGAGTATTGCTACTGTAATAGGGATTGTCTTCACAGATGTGGTGATCTTCCACATCAGCTTGAGGGCCATGTGTCGCAACTAGAGCATCAATCTGGTTCTGCAACTCAGTTTGTGTGTGGGAGGTCACATCTGCTTTTAACATGTGTGCCATTGGCTACTGACAGACATTCTAAAGACATCATAGTACA
Organism: Protopterus annectens; assembly: GCF_019279795.1. NCBI lineage: Eukaryota > Metazoa > Chordata > Ceratodontiformes > Protopteridae > Protopterus > Protopterus annectens. The sequence goes on from NC_056740.1 coordinate 373,091,865, forward strand.
GTACCACTGCTAGCATGTAATGCTCCTGTGGACTACAGCAGAGATAATGGCCAATATATGTGGACAGTCTGACACACCCTGGACAGTTCAGAGGTATACACATAATCCCTTAGTGCAAGACATGTGGACCAATCCTGGAAATGTGGATGTTAACAGCCATGTAGATGGGTATAATACGTAACTACTGATATACAAGTGCCCCCATAGGATATGCTGTCACACATCCCTGTCTGTCCTGCCACATAATAGCTGGTACGGAGGTGCCATGGCCACATACCACCCACTTGATATTGACATACATCTGTACAGCATCCCACTGCTCTATCTGACATACATGACTGTTATAGTACCCAGCAGCAGTACATCTAGCAAGTATCTGGACATTACATCTCACTGGGTAAGTACACTAAGCTGCTAGGCGTGTAACAAAGCACTGTGCAGGCTACAAGCAGACCGGCTCAACACTGGCCTACATTTCCTATGGGGGAATGCACATGTACCTGCATACATAGCAGGCTCTACAGGCATGCCACAGCACACAGTAACATACACCTGTATGAAAGTGCATAACCACAACCAATGTGAACATAGCCACAGCTACATATGGCATGTTAGCATATTATTACAGTATATGGACTATCTGTTCAACACCAACCTCATATGTGCCACTCACACACTAACCTACATATACTGGGCCACTACACAGTGTGGTCCGATGCCTGTCTGTGTTATATGACATGTGCATGTATGGCCCTACAAACATGTAAACCGATAGGATAACATACAGTGGAGCAGCATGTAACATCAGATAGAACAGGACCAAGAGCAATGACATCTACCACAGTCTGTACACAGGCCAAGGTAAATATTAACAATATACACACTGCCAACAATCACCATAAGTACACATACCTCAGTACTGCACACACAACCACAGAATGTCCAGGTTATGACATCATATATAACTCCTATCATACATTACATGCGTAGCAGTCTGATATCTCACTGACTTGTTATCAGATATGATGTCACTAATTATGGTGTACAGTACATATGCACCCCTTACTGCATGACATATATACAAAGGGTGACAAGGTTGTGGCTGGAGGCACATACACAGGGCCAATATTGAGATGTTGCTGTGATAACATCATACATTTACTGTTGTAACAGGGTTTGTTGCTCCATATGTCCTATGAGGGATATGAAGTCAGTAACTCTCATGGCTGTCACCATCTACAGACTGCAATCCTCACACTACCCTCTGCAGTTCACAGATAGGTGCTCTGTGGGTAACACCTGAAACAAAAGGCACCACACACTGATCAGTCTGCAGATGGCCCTACAGATGGGTGTTCCCTCATAAATATAGCATTGACATGGTAGGTATGAAAACATGTAGGACAGCCATATCCACACACACCCTGTTAAACCAACATTACTCCAAATGCAGTATAGCAGCACTTACAATCTGTAGTCAGGTTAGGCACATCCCTTTCCTGTGTGTTGGCCTGTTTCCACAGTGTATGTTGTTAGAGGTAAACCCCAATCATTCTGAGATGCTGTTTGCCAAACAACAGATTAAGTTCCTACTCACAGTGAATGAAAGTCCCAACACCAACATGATATTCCTAGATATTGGTGTGTGTTTCCATGCAATTGGTTATGGGAATGTTACCACAGCTGTTCCACATGCAATCAGCTAGAGGAGGGCTGCAGTTCATGCAGAGGCCATCAGCTGATCCTGAGCATCACTTAAGATACACATGCTGCTGCCTAAGCAAAGCAAGTGTATGTCTCCACATCCACCAGAGAGGGAGTGAGAGAGACAGACAGAGGCACAGAAAAGCCAGGGAGGGGTGGGAGACTAATATTTAAGCATGTTTGTGTCACACACCTACTAGTATAGGGTATCAAACCCCTGACGACTATGTAGTGCTATCACATGTCTATGCAGTTATTGGATGCACCACATAGATTACATGTTGGGGAGTCCTCAGAATGTATATGTGATGGTGAGTGACATCTGCAACAGGGATATGGAAGCTATGTGGTAGGTGTAGTACATGTGCCTGTCCACATGAACAGGTGTCACTGTCAACACAGTCACACTCTGACAGGGATGCACACACAGTGACACACTTGGCAGGGCCAGGAATACACCTCATCACTAGTGGGATTGCCACAACCCATTACTGTGCAGGTATCACATGCACCACAAGGGTCGTACTGAGGTTATATGTGCAAAGGGTATGTGTAGGTGTCTGACATTGGACAGCATGCTTTAGTATGCCAATGGCGGTTGTAGTGAGTGTGAATGGGGTCATACACATCATACACCACACACACAGACACGGGTACCAGTACTGACATGCATGGGTGCACTGATTCATGGGAGAGTTGTGGTTGACGGTGCCAGATAGCTATACAAGGCTAGGTGATGGATATACCTTGGCATCAGGCCACATGACAATGGTCGGCATTGTGGCTCAGGGGTGTAGTGTCCTGGGTTGCCCACACAGGTGGGTATTGCATTCACCATCCAGTCAACTGGGTGACTATTGCATGTGGCCATGTATGTGTTCCTTAGTCCATGATATGGACAGTGTCTGGGATGTGCACACCTCCCACATGCACATGTACAGTGATATGTGGAACTGTATCCGTGGTGTCTGGCCCATGTTGTGTACACGATTATCATCAGATGTGCCAGTCCTGGCCTCATGTGGCAGGAACTGTTACTGAACAGCAAGTTGACCCTGCACCTACATTGATAGCATGATGCCAGTATTCCCTGGTGTCAGTGGCATCTGTCCATACAGGGCTTGTGTTTCAGGCATGGTATGTCCCTTGTGGGTCACATTTGATAGCACCACAGGTGTTGCAGGTGTCCAGTGGGGAACATGGGGGGAAGTACACTGTCAGCATGTACATGCCTATTGGACTGATGGACAGGATGCCATGCCCTCTGTAGCCCACTGCAGTCACACCATGGTTACTATCAGTGGGCAATATGCAGGGTACTACCAACATATCAGCTGTTGCCTAGGCAAGTGTGTGTATGTATGAGACATGGGTTGAGAGTGTTCCCTGGGTAATGCAAGGGTTGCTAACATTGTTCAGCTGACATTGATGTCACATCTAAGGGTATGGATTTGCATCCCAGCCTCTCAGCTATGTCACATCTGTTATCCCTGTAGGGTGGACATTGTGATATATACTTGGCCCACCATATAAAAAGTTTGCAAAACCCGCTCCACATTGAGTCCAGTTGTTACACACTCACAACCACCGCCACACAGGATACGAATGACAAACACACACACACACACACACACACACACACACACACACACACACACACACACACACACACACACACACACACACACACACACACACACACACACACACCTATCATGTCTGGGATTAGAACCCCTACCCAACTAGGATATTACACTACACCGAAATGGGATGCACCACTGAGATTACTGGGGTACTCCTTCCCCAAAGGTATATTTCACAGTGAATGGCATCAGCAGGATTGCCAAAGTAGGGCATTTGAATTGTACTGGGTGTGACTAGCCTAAAATGCATTGCTCCCTACACAGACATAGAAACACATAGAAACACACACAAAACATCCACAACTGCCATGTGTGGGAATAGAATGCCTACCAGAGTTCTATATCATACTACAGCATGATGCTGTTATAGGACACACCACGGGGATTGCTAGAGTGCCCCTTCCCCAATGGTGTATTTCACAGTAAATGACATCAGTAGGATTACCAAAGTAGGGCATTTGAATTGTAGTGAGTGAGACTAGCCTAAAATGCATTGCTCTCTACACACACACACACACACACACACACACACACACACACACACACACACACACACACACACACACACACACACTAAATACCAAGTCTGGGATTAGAACTCCTACCTAACTATGTTATCATACTACAGCAGTATGCAGTTATGGGACACGCTATGGAGATTACTGGGCTACAAAATTCCCAGAGGTCTGTTTCTAGGTGGATGACATCAGCAGCCTTGCCAAAGTAGAGCATTTGAATTGTAGGGAGTGTGACTACCCTAAAAAGCATTGCTCTCTACACAGACAGACACACACACACACACACACACACACACACACACACACACACACACACACACACACACACACACACACACACACACACACCATGTCTGGGATTGGAGCTCCTACTTAACTAGTTTATCACACTACAGTAGTACGCAGTTATAGGACATGCCACAGAGATTACTGGGTTGCAACTTCCCCAAAGATGTATTTCACAGTGGATGACCTCAGCAGGCTTGTCATAGCAGGGCTATGGAGAGGGAAGTGTGTTTGCATGGGCCATAACCCATTCATCTAGATGTTGACACATCACACGCAGGCACACACAGGGTCATATTTCACAGGTACGTGTATACAGCTGCTAGGTGACTACTTCCTTGTACAGTCATGTTGCACAGCTAGCACTTGCACCACATAGTCTGTAATGCTGACACATACTGGTGGCTAGTATCTACAGTGAGTGACATCTGAACCTCATGTGGTTGTGGCCCTTTGGCTGTGTGCTGGGTGGGACAGGCCTAGATGGCTCCTTGTCACAGTCACCGTCTTCCACACATCTATGTATGACTACCTTTAGCTTATTATAGTGTGTTGTCCTTAGATACATGTTTTTATTTTATTTTATTTTACATTCATTGACTGGGCTAGTCTGGCTGGATACATGTCCATTTTCAGCAGAGGCCCGAGGAGAAAAGCTCCACTATATACTAATAAATAAAACAGCACATTAAGAGACTAAAATGTAAGTAACTACAGAACTATTTCAGCAATTTAACAGAACAGTAGCAATTTAACAGAAAAAATACAACGAGGATCCCTAATCCCATACTCTTTACAGCAGCAGGAATTGTAATGAAAAAAATAAACAGACACTAGTCTATACAATATTTACAATATTAACAGATATAATAAACATTTTGTGCCAGAGCAAATAGTTTTAAGACCCAGACTTGTACAGTAGGAATCAAAATACAAGGTTCAAATAGAAGGTGAGATAACAGGTTGCAGTAATATATCTAGTGTAAATGAGAAAGTGACATCATAGGAATAGTAATATCCATGTGGATGCCAGGAGAGCTGCAGAGGAGGAGTAGTAATAATGAGAGAGACAAGTAGAAAAGATGGATGTGTAGCAACAGGCAAAGGAGGGAACTATAATGGAAGTTGGATGCTGGGGTCAGTCAGGATTTGAGCAAGGGCAAAGCCAGTGAGATTTGAAATAGTTCTTTATTTGTTTCTTAAAACGTTGTGATGAGACTAAAGTAGTCATTTCAATGGGAAGTTTATTCCAGTACGAGCCAACAACATTTGTGAACAAGGAGTCACTAGATTTATTGTGTGATTTGAGAGTAGCTACTAGCAGTTTGTTAGCTGAGCGAAGGGAAGTAAGATTCCTGTAAGGAGCAACAAGGTTGTTACGTATGGGTGTATTAGTAGGGTAATAGAGAATTTTATGGGTGATAACTAATTGATGTAGAAGAATAAGATTTTGACGTTCAAGCCAGCCAAGTTATTTGAGATTAACACAATGATGGGTACAAAATGGGGAGCCTGTGGCAAACCTGGCAATGCTATGGTAGGATGTGGCTAGTTTCTGAATGTTAGATTTTGATAGGTTGATAAAAGATGGAGAGGCATACAATAATGTAGATATGAGATGAGTTTGGGCTAGAGACACCCTGGTAGTTGCTGAAAGAAAGGGTTTAAGTCTGTAAAGGGCACCTATCTTTTTATTAACAGCTTTGATGGTTAGGTTGATGTGGGAATCAAAGTTTAGTTGATTATCTATTGTAAACATGTCTGTATTCCTATCCACTGTGTGTGCAACACATGAGTGGTGCCTACTGAGGAGTGTCTGCACAAACATCTGTGAATGCCAGATATGTCTGGTCCACTGGTGTTTGCAGCCAGGGCCTTCATTTGTTTAAGTGTGTGAACGTGCCCAGTATGACCTTTCAGTATGATGTTGACTGACATTGCCTACATTTCTCTAAGTGTGTGAGCATGCCCAGTATGCCCGTTTGTATTGAATGTGTGAATAGAATCCAGGTAGTGCAGTGCAGACCTTTGTGTTGTACACCTACAGGTAGCATACTATTTCTGCAAGGTATCCGTCAATCATTTGGCAATATGTGGACAAACTGTGCACTGTAGATGATTGTGTCTGTGCTGCTTCAGCTGCATGGTGCTGCTGTTAGCAGATATATTCAGACATGTGTACTGTTATACACTGTGATGTTTTCTGTCCTCGTGTACTGTCAGGTGGACATTCATGCTCACAGTGATGTCTTGAGGGACAAGGGTGACTGCGGCTGTGTCCGGTATTGTGGGCAGACACCTATCTATTCATGGTAAGTTATGCCATTCTTGAGGGGGAGCTGCAGACACCTGGTGCTGGGTTTGTGTATCCAGTTCAGCACCTTGGTACAGTACTGGCAGAGGATCCCATACTTGTACACCCATCAGCATGACAGTATGGGCTTATCTTGCTGTGGCAATGCCTCACAGTTGTACGGATTCACACAGGTCAGCCAGGGGCAGGGGCCATGGGTCTGGACATATACCCTATTGTGGTGTATGGGCTGGTGTGTAGCCACCCATGTATGTGTTTGCAGCCAGTGATAGTGTGTGCACACAGCTTGGTGTCAGACCCTGCACATTCCATGCTGCCCATGCTCCCACCCCCCTCTGTTATTCTAACCTCATCCGTACATTATGCATACATTCTGTGATACTTTCCCTAAGGGTATCACCCCTTCCCAGGTGTGTGTTAGTGTTGGTCCACAGTTCATGCAGTGAGACATGGTGGACATGTTACTGTGATTTGTCCATATGGCCTTTCTACATATTTCTATTTCTACATATCTACACAAGATTGGGGGGGCACACATGACTGTTACTACAGTTCTACATAGGATGGGGGGGCACACCTATTTCTACATTTTTACACATGATTGGGGGTACACCTGACTGTTATTACATTACTCCGTAGGATGGGGGGGGGCACACCTGACACTTGTACACATTTGCTATGACTGTACTGGTATGTCAGGACCTCCATTTCATTCTGTATTCTAACCTATCATGCTGACTAGAGGCATACCAGTGTACTACAGATCTTAGCTTTGATTTACCTACATATTAATTTCTGACTTCCTACCCTTCAGAACTAACGTCCCACTGCCTGACCAGCTGGGTCTGTCTGTGTAGGCCTGGGGGGGAGGTTTCCCATAGGCATCACTCAGTGGCCATAGCACAGCCTTTGTTCGTGTTTGTCTACACCTATCTTGCTGGCTGTGACTGTTGTTGGGTATGTGAACCCCTCTGACTGATATGTGTGAGTCACTTACCTTGTGGGTGTCTCAGCAGTAGTGAGGGTGGTGCTGCAGGGATGCCTATGTCGGATGCACATAGTACACCCTACACATGGTTGAGCACAGGTAGTGTCATGTTTGGCATCCCTTTTACTGTATGTGAGAGTCAGAGAGAGGTGTTATTCCCTGGGTCCCTCCTGTGTCAGTGTATGTGCTATGCATTGCCTCTTTGAGAAGGCCAGGGCATACTGTGTATGCCTCCTTCTGCCTATTGGGGCAGGCTCAGGTTGTTCCTCCTCTGAGTCACTCTGTGCCTGTGCAGGCCTTGGCAATGGTGAGGAGCTGTGTGGCCCTGCCCTGTGCTGTTCATGCTGCAGCTGTTTCCGCAGGATCATATTGTGTATCATGGCACATATGATGACAATTTGGGTACATGTAGCTGGTGAGTACTGCAAGGCTCCACCAGATGTGTCCAGGCACCAGAACCATGACTTGAGCATCCCAAACACACACTCTACTATAATTCTGGTCTGTGCGTGTGCCTCATTATGGTGTTCTTGTTTGGGTGTGTGTGCATTTCTGATGGGTGTCATCAGCCACGGCTCCAGTGCGTATCCAGCATCCCCACTAGGTGTCCGTGAGGGATGTTCCCATTGGCAAATCTCAGGTACAGCTGCATCAGATGCCAGATGTGGGAATCGTGATAGCTTCCAGGGCAGCCAGCACACGCATTCATTATCATGCCCTGGGCATCGCACATGACCTGGCAGTTGATGGAAGGGAAGCCCTTGCGGTTAATGTAGATCCTACCCCGCTCACCGGCTGGTGCTTTGATGTGTATGTGCGTACAGTCTATAGCACCCACTACCTCAGGGTATTCTGCTATTTGGTGGAACAGTTGCATATTGCAGGCCAACGCCTCACGGGTGTTGGAGAAATATATGTGCTCACAGACATGTGCTGACATGGCATCCAGGAACTGGTGTAGTACCCTGGATGCTAATGCCTGTGAGATCCCCATCATATCCCCAGTTGGCCTTTGGAAGGTACCTGTAGCTAGTATTCTTAGGCATGCACATACCTTGTTATCCACTGGGATGGGTTCCCCTCTGTTAGTTCTGTGTCAGGCGTGGCCAGCACAGATCAACAATTTGCTGTAGGAGGTCCCTGTCCACCCTATAGCGCTCCACTATCTCCAGCTCATGTTGCCCCTGGTAGGTTACCCTGGGTCTGTACACTCTTCTCTGTCTCCTCAATGTGGGTTGGTCGACAGCATTCACATCCTCACCACCCTCAGCCTCTTCCACAAGTTGTTGTATGATAGCTATTGCAGCCCCTATCATTTTGTTGTTTTGATTGTTAAAAGTTCCCAGCTTGTATACACCAGTGGTGTAAAGTGTGGGAAAAAAACAGAGGAGAAGGCATTTGCATAGTTTATAGTAGTGTTCTGGGCTGGGCTGGTCTGCTGCCTGTGTAATTGGCTGATTCTGATACATTTCATCTGCCAGCTATGCTAGTTCTCCTTGATTACCTTCCTACTGCTGTTTTCCCTTCCCATTGCCTTCCTGTTTAAGCCCGGGGGCGCACTGCACAAACAGAGTGCTCAGATGTGCACAGTGCTGCTATTTCCTGGTTTAACTTTTTTTTTCTTCCTTTAAAACCCGGTGCGTGGTTTGCACACCCGCTTAGGCAATGTACAGAGTGCTAGGCAGATTCAGACAAACCCCCTAGCTTAGCTGTGCTAAGCTAAGAGCAAACCCAAGCCACAGGGCTCTAATCCGCTTACAGTATGCCTGACACACCCCGCTATGATGTCAGCTAACTCCTAGGCTTGCACCAAGATATTCCTACTCTTACACTGTTGGGACCTGACTAGCATGCTAGGGAAAACTGGGATTCACTATCATTCCCTTCATTTGCATAGGATTGGATGTTAATGCATAGTTACATGTCTCACACTGAGCCTCCCCCCTTAGCAACCACTACTCACTGGCCATGTTGGCCTCTGCCTGCCATTGACTTTCATGGCAGAATAGTGATTTTACTTAGAATGCTTATTTTAGGTTTATTTTATTATTCCCCCCCGCCCCGATCCCATTTGTGCACCGCTGCCCTACGCTTAAACAGCCAAGATCAGCTAAAAAAAAATAAAAGTTGATTTTTTTATTTTTTAGGCTGTTTGCAATGCCAATGGCCTTATACTTGGCCATTGGCATGCTTCCTGACTGATATGCAGCCTTTATTTGGAGCTGTCACAGCTCCGTTTTGGATTTTGAAGAAATGTACTCGGTTACTAACAGAGTACATTTCTACAGATTGCACTAGTCCTGCACGGCCAATTTCAAGCTTCCTGGATCACAAATTCACCTCATTTGCATGTATTTCTCCTGCAGATTGGGTGATTTGCATACAGGGGCTTAGGCCGTGCAGGACTAGTGCAGTAGCGCTCGTGTACACCCCTGCAGACATATTGCCTGCTAGAGCTCCTGCACTAATCCTGCACAATGTGCAAGGCATGCAGAATCTGGGGGATAAACTCTACAAGGACCAGCCCACAAAAATAAAACTGGCAAGTACCCTCTTACTTCTTTCCCTCCTCTATGGTTCTCCGATCTTTACCGACCTACACACAACTCTAATTAACAAATTACAATCGTGCTATTAGCCTCAGGTTTGCCAAACTGTACACACCACTGCCAGGCCATTAAGGTACTGAAATGGTTTGAATTCCACCACTACCTTCATTACACCCAGCTAACTCTTGCTCACAAACTAATATATAACCCAGGAAACTGCCCTGCACTCTACTCCACCCTACAATCCTACATACCATCCCAGAATCTTCGGTCCACTTATAAACAACTTTTCATAGTATCCAGGCCCAGCAAGAAAACTGGACAAAGCCTGTACTCCCACTCCATAGCAAAATTATGGAATGCCCTACCTCCCTCTATTACACAACTGGAATCCATAAAAACCTTCAAATTCATCCTAAAAACACTTCCGTACCAATCAAATATGTTATTGTGCTGAAAACTATAGACCACTATAAACAAATTCTAAGACTTAGCTGAATAGTATGCGTAGCCGGCTTTAGGTACCAGCAAACCCTGCGGTTGCTGGGAGCCCCCTGTTTCTGGGGGGCCCCAACCACAGCAAGTTATTTTATCTTGATATTTTGTAACATGTCTGTCAAACCAACAAAAGCTAATACAGCAACGTTGTATACTTAATACACCAGCTGTGTAATAACTCATATCTCCTATAAAATTCAAATACATCTCTGGTTATATTAACAGTGTTTTATCAAATAACAGGCTTCATAATTCCATTAAATATTTTACCACAAACATAGTGTCCCTAGCTTAGTTTAACCCTATTGGTGGACGTTCTTTCCACTACAATTAACAACATAGCCATCTTTAGGTACCTGCAGTACCTGTGGCTGCAGGGGCCCCTTAATAATCCTTCGCTGTGAGGGGCCCACAGAAGCTGTTACTGGTTGGGGAAAAATGAAGAGGAAAAAATGTATTCATTTCCTTACTTTGCTCTTTAACCTGAACAGGGCTGTGATGTGACCCTAATAGGGTAAAGCTAATGATGAACATGAGCAAGGCAAGCACTAGAGAGATCAACTGCCCAGCGTAACTGATCTCAGTGCAAACCTTGGATTTTAAGAAGAGCTGATTATTCAAATTTTCAGGGATGATTTTCTCTTTCTGGAAGTTTTATAAATACTGGCAGAACACCAGATACTATAACTCACAACTTCTTTGCTGAATAATTCAGCCAATGCCATAAATAATAGCAGAATAAAGGCTCAAAATCAGAAACATGTATTAAATATTACTCTAATTCACTTAGAAAATGAATAGAATAACACCTTTTGCTTCAACATGCATTTTTGGACAATAAGAACTATAAAATTCTGTCTGGATTTATTGACTGTATGTAATCCTGAAAGATTTTACAGCAAATCAAATATTTTATGATGGACGGAGCAAAATTATGAGCAAAATGTGTGAAATCAGGACAGCGACATGTTTGCATTACTCCTCAATGAGGTAAATAAAAATGACTTAACCCTGCTCCTGTTTGGTAATGCTAAACAGCTGTCACTGAGCTGGTCTGGCGGTACCAGTACTGCACAATGTACTGCTGCTGGTAAAATAGGTATGAAACTGGTGTTGTTATGGCTTGTGCATGTCTAAAAATATCAATGATTTTTATCTGTGTACACACCAAGTAATGCCAGGACATGTACATTATTATATTGGGTATCAGTAAAAAATGCAGATAAGTCATTTTATTTATTTATTTATTTATTTGACATTTGTTAACTGGGAAAGTCCGACTGGGTCAAAAACCCATTTTCAGCAGAGGCCCGGGGAGAAAAGAAAAGTTCCACAATAGCACAACATCAAGAGTACAGAGTATTATATTTCATTTTAAAAGGTATGGCATAAAACATATCACAGAATATTTAGACAGATCTTCTAGAAGTTTGGTGCTCCCCACTCCCCAAACTGTATAAATGGATTCAAGGAGCTCCCTTAATCATCCTTGACTGTGTAGAGGCCCCACAAAAGCTGTTGTTGGTTGGAGAAAAAATGCATTATTTGCCTGATTATACTCTTTAACCTGAAAAGGGCTATGCTATGACCCTGTTAAGATAAACGTGATAATTATCTTTGCTCTCATATTCTAAAACCAGCCCTGCTCAGATGTGTGTGCTTACAGAAAGCTGCTGTAGGTTATATGGGGGGGGGCTGGTGATTATGTGGTTATTGCTTCTTTAATTTTCATCACAGTCAAACTTTACAGGTGTGCACAGGAGGTCATTTTATCTTGTTTTTGGGTTGAAGACAGTATAATCATTGTTTCTTTTACTTTTCTTGCAGACATCAGAGGTATAGCTTGTGTAGGGCACTATACTGTGTAAGACTAACAAAGTAAAATACATTACTGTAATCATTATTTTTTTTCACTTTCCTCAAAATTACCTTAATCATAATTTCTGTCTAAGCCATCATTGGTGAAAAGATTGTGTAACAAGAAAAAAAAAACTTTAAATTGCATTTCAGAGCATATAGAAAGTTACGGCTTATTGAAAAAGCTGAAGAGTAAAGCAAAATCTGAGAAAAGGAAGAAAAAAGTAATGTGCATGGTGTGAGGACCCCAAGATGGCAGGTAACATAGGGGAGGACTAGAGGGTGTCTGGGGGGGGGGGTGAGGGGACTGAAACCGTAGGCCTAGGGCTCTATTTCACCTAAGTCTAGACCTGTACATAGAGTTGTTGTAATGTATCACTGTTGCAAGTAAATGCCAGCAACTGTAAATCTCCCTTTGTGAGATGGGCCAACATAGTGTGGTACACAGGCCTGTTCTAATGTAATAGTATTGTTGCTACAGGTCAGTCTCTGCATACTACACCTAAAAGTTTGCAGTATGAACTAAAAGGTTGCTTAGAAGGGGTGGCAGTGACAGGGTGATACTTGGACAGGAAGTGCCTAGGGGGCCCCCAAATTAAGATTTGCTGGGGGCCCCAAAATGCAAACACCAGCCTTGATAGTATGACTGTTTCAGTTACAAGTAATAATTTGTAAATCCACCAAAATCCTTTGTCTTTTACACATCAGATCAGTATGTGAAATATTGTATTGTCTCTATAACCATTATTAGGATAAATCCTAACTTTCCTATGTATTGAAGTGCATAACTGACCTACTTATTGTGAATGTATATTCTGTCTTCTGCCTACATGCAGTGAATGCCATTAAGAATACTGTATTTGTATTATTAACACCTAACTAGATTGTATAAAGCTTTCTACTGTGTGTACTACTAATCCTTTAGAAATGTAGAGAAGCATGCAGAAATGCACAAAAAATTGTAAATAATCTTATCGTAAAAATCTTATTTCTGCATCTGGAGCTTTTCTCTTCAGACCTCCACTGAAAATGGGTTTCTGACCCAGTGGACTTTCCCAGTCAATAAATAAATAAATATGATTACTTGTTAGCTGCATTTTTTACTGACACACAAAAGAATAAGGTATGTGTTCTGGCATTATTGAGTGTATGTACAGATAAAACTCAGTGATATATTTTGCGCACACACACACACACACACACACACACACACACACACACACACACACACACACACACACACACACACAGATAAGCTACAGCAATGCTAGTTTTGTACTTATTTCAGCAAACAGCAATGTATTGTGCAACACTTTTACTGCCATAGCAGATCAGTGACTGCTGTTTAGCAGCTGTCAAACAGCAGCAGCAGGTAAGTCACCTACTTACCTCAATGAGGAGTAATGCATACCTGTCACTGTCCCTGATTTCACAGAACATCCTTAATTTTGCCTCATAATTTTGCTGGATCCTTCATAAAAAGTTTGATTTGCTGGTAAATCATTCAGGATTACAGACAGTCCATAAATCCAGACATCAGAGTTTTCTACTTCTTATTGTCCAATAAAGGCATTTTGATACAAAAGGCGTTGTCTATTAATGTTTTAAAATGAATTAGAGTTATATTAAAAACATGTTCTTGATTTTGAGCCTTTATTCTCTTATCATTTTTGGTAATGTGCAAAATTCTTCAGCAAATAAGTTGAGAGTTACAGTATCTGGTGTTCTGTCAGTATTTATAAAACTCCCTGAAAGAGAACAAACATCCCCGAAGATCAGAAGCATCAGCTCTTCTTATAATCCAAGATAAGCAGTGAGATCGGTCACTCTGGGCTGCTGACCTCTCTAGTCCTTACATGCTCATGTTCTTTATCAGCTTTATCCTAGCAGGGTAATATCACAGCCCTGTTCACATTATGGAGCTTAATCAAGAAATGAATACACTTTTTCTTCTCATTTTTCCCCAACCAACAGCAGCTTTTGTGGGGCCCCCACACAGTCAAGGATGATTAAGGGCCCCTCTGTAGCCACACATATTGTAGACACCTAAAACTGGCTGTGTTGTTAGTTTTAGTAGACAGAATGTCCACCAGCAGGGTTTAACTAAGCCAGGGGCACTATGTCAGTGGTGAAATATTTAATGGAATGAAGCATGTTACTTGATAAAACACTGTTATTGTTAACCAGAGATATCCATGAATGTTAAAGGCGATATAAATAAGATGGTTTATTTGAGTATACCACATTGCTGTACTGGCTTTTGGTGGTTTGGCAGGCATGTTACTAAATATCAAGAAAAGATAACTTGCTGTGGTTGGGGACCCGAGGACTAGGGGGGGGGACTCCAGCAATTGCAGGATTCACTGGTGCCTAAAGCCGGTGATGTAGAAAAGGCTCTAAAGGTCTTGATGGACTAAACGGTTACTTTCCATTAAACATTACTGAAAGTACTTCAGGTTGTTTGCTGTTCTTATTTCAAAAATCCCTATAACCTGGCCATGTTCTTGAAATCTGGAAGAAGGCAACTGTTGTACCAGTCTATAAAGAGGGAGATGCAGCTTTAATAGATAATATCAGACCAATAAGCCTTACATGCATTCTGTGCAAATGCTTTTAGAGAGTTCTAAAGGGATTACTAAGAAAAAAACTATCACTAGGTACTAAACTCTATCAGCAAGTATATTGTTTGGCCGTTGGCCATGTGTAAACTGTTTACTTCCTGTGTCTTACTCACTTTATACTGCGTGCTCTCTACTCCTGTTTTTTTCTTCTGTACTAATGAGGCAACTGCTACTTCTTATTTCAATTCATGCCTTAAATATTTAAGAGCATCTTGTATTTTATGTAGTTTAAAGTTTTAGTTAAGTTGTTTAGGTGGTAGGGATATTTATTTTGTTTTACATATTGCCATAAGTAGCCATTTTCCCTAGCAGTACATGGTTATGAGGCACTTTTAAGATGCCTGTCTGGTTTGGGAGCTTTTGATCGTAAGTATGGATGACAGAGGACTATGGGATAGTGAACCACATATGTGGTTCAGGATTAGGTGTAGAATATTTTGATGGGGCAATATTTTTTATTTTAGGATTAAAATGCAGAGAAGAACATTTCTTCATTCAGGAGTTTGTCAGTAGAACACTAGGCAACAACTTTCACTAATAGGATCATTACCATTAAGGAAGTGGGTACTCTGGTGCCATGATAATTTATGATAATTGTGGGTGGTTAACTGCAACTATCTGATGGAAAGATTCAATTATTTTTAGTCACATGACTGCACCTTGATGAGCACAAAGAGGCACTGATTTGTCACACAGAGCAAACATAACACATGCAGTGATAATATCAGGTTGTCCTGGTCAGTACATGGACAAGGCACACTCCGCATCAGATATTCCCACATTTACCATACAGGAGGGTGTGGAAGGCTCCCTAATGAAACCCCGATATTTTTTGTGATCTTCTGTCTTAACATTGATCACAAGAGATTAACATCTCTTTACTGCAAACCCTAGCTGAGCTCATGAGCATTTTTGGAGGGTGAGGCAAGTTCCCTACACCTGCAAACTTTGTGATACTTACATATACGATTCCTGACCATTTCAAGAAAAAGGAATCCCTGAGATACTTGGATCAACATTTTTAACAGAAAAATGCCAGAATCAGACATTACTGATTACACATTAACATGTCAGTCACAAGGATGTCAATCACAAACTCACGTTCAGCATGGAGTGGGTCACAGTCCTCATTATGTGCACTGCTGGCTAGGGAGACAGTAACACATGTCTGTCTACATACAGTGGATGGGATGATGCATGTGTAAGGAGGTGAAGACAAGGGTTCTTGAGGGAACAGATACTCTGTGTCACGATTTTCTCCTTAAATGGGGTTAAGATGCCAACATTTTACGGTGCCCTCAGGCCATGATATTGATTTGTTGCACTAGGATTTGGGGTTCCCCCTGGAAGGGATGGGCTAACTGCAAGATTGTATCCTGGATTGAGTCTGATATACTGTGCCCTAAATAAGAATGTAGCGAAGACACAAGGCAGAGTATAAAAAGAATTTAATAGGTTAGCGCTTTCACATCCAAACTCAATACTTCATCAGACCATAAAACAGCATTGCATTACTTCCTATAGATAGAGCTCAAGCAATCAATTAATCAATTAACTAATAATAAAAGCTTAAAAATACAGGAACACATAAAATCAAGACATATCAAAAAATATGTAACATTTATCTATCTAACATCAAGAACTCAAATTATTTAATCATTTTAGCATACATGCTTTTAGATATGGTATTATTGATGCCCTATCGTTTAATCCTGGAGCGTAAGTCAGCCTGCAGCTCCAGTATCCACCTCAATTCACGTTGCTGAGTCAAGGTCTTGATATCACTTAATCTTGGACTTGGAAAATACATTCCACTACCTTAAACACGAAATCACGACCTATACCACATTGAATAATGTGCTTAGCTAATGCACTTCTTTATCCTTCATTATTTCTAATTGCAGCTAAATGTTCTCTTACACGTTTTCTTAAGGAATGATTTGTCATCCCTACATAGAAAGAACTGCACATATTACATATAGCAAGATATATTAGATTCCTTGTGTTGCAGTCCGCATTTGCTTTAAACTTATAATGTAATTGTGTTCTAAGATGGAGAAAAGTGTTGTCACATGTAATGACATTACAAATATTACACTTCGCACAAGGTAATACTCCATCCCCGCTAACAGGAATAGTTTTGTTATGAGAGTAACATAACAATCTTTTTAGGTTCTTTTTGTTTTTAAAGCCAAAATACGGTTTATCACTTATGACTTCACTTTTCTCTTTGTCAGATTGCAAAATAGACCAATTCCTATTAATAATCTGACATACCTGTCGTATATTATTAGAATACCAAAGTCTAATAGGTATAAAGTGCCTATCACATCTAATAGCTCGATTATGCTGATCTAAGGCATGCTCAAACATGTATGGTTGTGCTCTATTATGCCTCAGTGTATCTGTCTCCCTCATCCCTTCATCTACCTTATTAACATTATATTTACGATCTAATAATTCATTTCTAAATAGCTGAATATCTTCTTATTTTCGTACACCACCTCAACCTTGGACAACACTGGCAGGGATGCTGATTCAGGAAATCCTGTGCATGTTGGTGGAAATGAAAGCAGTCCATGCCAGTATAGGCTTCATAAAACCAATTAATAATGTTTCCCTAAAGTCAATGTCCTTACAGAGTTGATGGCAAAGCTGTTTGACATCTTCATAAATGCCACACAACACAGCAGTCAGTTGGAGTGGGTTGCAGCAGAGTGTACCTGGATGATAAAATAACACATCTTCGGATTGAGTCTGAGTCCTGTCCACATGTCTGAGGGTAAATCTGACAAGTAAAAGCATCAAGCATGCTTATGAGGTTGTGTAATAATGGGAATACTTACATCAGATGCAGTGCACACATATGTCACCACAGCTGCAGGGGGAGCATCTCTGGTGCTTGTAACCATGGGAGAAATCTTCCACCCTGGGGGCAGTGAGCATTCATGCTGTACAGTCTCAGGTTCATCTGTGGGGAAGGGCACACCTTCACCTTTTACTGTGGTTGGATGTCCATTCAGGATAGAAAGGGACAGTGCCACTGTGTCACCAGACTGTGACTCAGATATCTGTGTCTCATCATCATAGTCATCATCATCATCACCTGCTCAAGTGCCGATATCAGCCTATTGTCCTTTCCAATCCTGTACAGGTGTCACAGTAGCAGTTCTATGCTCTGTGAATGCAAAACACAGATCAGACTGAGTATGAGTACCTGTGCTACACCTGTGTGCTGTTTTCCTGTGAAATGCATGCTGAGGGTGTGTCTGCTAGATATATCACACAACTCCAGCCTTCCTCTTCTTCCATCCTGACATGGCTGAATACTTGATGTTGTTATAAAAAATCATGGACAACACATGCTGTGGTCAGCCTACATTCTATATGTGTAGTGCTGCTGTACAGAAAACTACTTAATGTGGTGTTAACATAGTGCATCATCCAATGAGGCATTCTGGGAAGGGTCAATCCTCATGCCAGTGTTTACACCTCTAGGAATGATTCACTATCATTTCCACCTTGCAGGTCACCAAAAACTCCTCTGTTTCTATTAACTTGCTATTCCTGGATACTCCCACCCCATGCCTATGATATGGGATGGCATAGCGTGTTGGTAACATGCTTACAACACTGTTGTAATGTGCAGTTGGTACAGTTGTGACCCCTCCCCATGGCATTTTTGACATGAACTATCTGCCACACCCAGTGCTATAAAAGCTAGTCAGTCTGAACCGTTCCCTGTAAATCTCTAGCTTTTTTAAACATGTGTCCTGCATGCCCATTGCAAGACATGATTTTCAGTGTGGCTGAAATTATCCAGCCTGTGCCATCTGTCACAGCCTCTTTACATGTAGGCACCTGTGAATGAATGGTACAGAGCTATAGACTGCATACTGCTAAGATATCTAGGATGACAGATACAGACAAAGGGGTAACTTAGTTATAGCTTACTTTTCAAAGGGACAGCTATGTGCGTATGCTATATGATAGTTGTTAGAACAGATATGGAAATACGTGAATGAATGGTACGGAGCTATAGACTGCATACTGCAAAGATATCTAGGATGACAGATACAGACAAAGGGGTAACTTAGTTATAGCTTACTTTTCAAAGGGACAGCTATGTGGGTATGCTATATGATAGTTGTTAGAACAGATATGGAAATACGTAAAGCAGGTGTACTTGATACAGTTGGTATATATACAATCCCCACAGATCTCATACAGTTTATTGGAGCCAACATATATGTTGAGGGTAAGGCAATCATCCCTGCTGCTAACATTATCGAACACTTTGGTAATCCTAATAACATGGCACTACCTTATTACAGCACAAGATAGACATGTGTATGCATAGGACATATGTATTTACCACGATATGCCACTATATAACCCTTGCCATGAGTAGTGACAGAGATGTTAAAGGCCAGGTTCTCCTCATATCATATCATAGGCAATGTTTTGATTACAGTCTGCATACAATATACACATGCAGGCATACATATTCATATTGCTAGCCTTTTGTTATGTGAATTCTTTATTCAAGAGTGCACATACTTAAGAAAGCTGGCTAAAAAATGTACACTTTCAGAGTACTGTGTGTCTCCACAGAGCTATGTATAAGTCTGGAAAGTGCTACTTTTCCTCCTAATACTGCTGCCTAGATATCAAATATAGATTCCCAAATATGCATAATAAGCATACAACATGATAGCACACCTCTAAAACAATGCAATTTTGTACCTGTTTACCCACCATGTTGGTGAATTAGGACAGGTTGCATGAGTGTCTGTAAATTGTTCTATTTTGCTGCCCTGCCACTCCGACTTAAAGAGCTACTTGTTATCTCTGCTTGCCTCTGAAAGCTCTTGGCCATGAGTTCGTGTGGAGATCTGCTAAGGATGAGTGTCACACTGCCTCACAGCTACGTATTCTGCTACCTGGGTTTCATAAATCACATTGTAAATATGAAAGTGATATGATTTTCTTTGGAGATTATTAGATGATGGCAGCTTCTACTAGTTCTTCCTGGACATTGTGTGAAAGACAGCAAGACTGTTATCTGTCTCCTTCAAAGCAGTTCATGGAGCACTTACTGTGTCTCCTGCAATGGTGCATTCAAGAAAACGGATGCCTGTTGAGACATGATTGAAGTGATGATCTCAGCTGTGGGCAGTGCCAGGACAGGTATACATTACAGGCATTGTTATGATGCCCTGTTTGCAGCAACCCTGACTATCTCCCTGCATAAGAAGCAGAGGTTAGGCAACATCACCCTAAATGGTATTGAAATGTTTTGCTTATGTATACACAGCTTTCAAATGAATACAGTTTTCAACACAGAAGCTCTTCAACAACAATACCAAACATTGATTTTTCACTTTAAACACAGAACAAGTCACAAATGCAAGAAATGTTGCATTCATGTAAGCCATATTTTTTCATTGTTGCAACACCACATTCTAAATTGCTTTAGCAGCTTGTTAAAACTCTACTCTGCATACTACATAGCTACCAGAATTATACTCAACAATGTTTTCTTTCACTGCAGGTATCTCACCCCACTGGGTTCCTTCCATCTAACAAGCACAGCCCTCCCACATTCAATAAAACTTATCCAACAGACCCTTCCATTTAGTCACAGGGAAACAGAGCACTGTAAAAATATTTCTGGGTTTACATCTGTGCATCAATACTTTTGAACTATTTTAGAATTATCAAACTATTGAAAAACATAAAATATACAATAAAGGCTTGTTACTATTCAAATCAAAATGAAAAACAAAACAATGTTCTGTGCCTCACCAAAGTCCAGTCAAATAAACCATAGTAAATATCCAAAAACAAATAAGACTGGACACTGCTCGAATACCAACTCCTTCTGTTTATTAAAAATAGACATACAAGTGATGAGCGCTTTCGGGCCTTTGCCCTTCCTCAGATAAAGCATCTCCCAAAACCAAACATTTTAAAACAAATACAAACCAATAGAAAATCAGTAAAAATCAGTAAAAAACCCGCCTGTTCTTAAGGGCGGGTCTCATAGGAATGACTTCATTAAGCCCAGGACTCCTGTGTGCCATTAACTCAATTATCCATTTAGATTCAGCTAGCTCTGTTAACTGTTTAATGTCTCCCCCTCTTTTGTTCAACTTCACATTCACTATCACTTTAAACTTGAAGCTATGTGTAGGATGAGCTACCAAGTGTCTATATAATGCATTGCATGTGTCTCCATTTCTAATCGAAGAGAGGTGCTGCAAGACCCTAACTTTAAACATACAGTTGGTCTTGCCCACATAAAAACTTGTGCAGGATTGACACTCAGCCAAATAAACCACATCAGTGGTTCTACAAGTTGCTCTCCCTTTCAAATCAAACAATCTTCCAGTCACTGGATGTACAAATACACCCCTACTATCTACATAAGCACACGCCTTGCATAGCCCACATGGAAAAGTGCCCTGTTTAGTGTTGGCCAGATTATCCATACTGGTCTTTGTCTTATCCCTACAAAGTAAATCTTTCAAGTTTTTATTTCTTTTATATCTAAAAACCGGTTTATCACCTAGCATACCCTTCAAACTTACATCACTAGTCAAAATGTTCCAATTCCCTCTGATCAGTGCACAAACATCACCTATATTACTGCCATAAGTTAGTGTCAACCTAGAATCATGTCCACTGGCCCTGTCATGTTGTGAGCTTATGCCTGTATCAACGGTTCTCAGCCATGGTTTATACCTATCCTTCCTATAATTTCTGCCAAACTCCATCCTGTTTTTCACCAATTTCCTATCATAACCCCTGGTATGAAAACAGTCCTTCAGGGTCCCCAACTCTTGCTCGAAGCATGCATCATCATTGCTGATTCTAGAAATCCTAGCAACCTGTCCCTGCACTATATTAGGAAATATGTGTCGAGGGTGTTTTTGTACATCCAGTGACTGGAAGATTGTTTGATTTGAAAGGGAGAGCAACTTGTAGAACCACTGATGTGGTTTATTTGGCTGAGTGTCAATCCTGCACAAGTTTTTATGTGGGCAAGACCAACTGTATGTTTAAAGTTAGGGTCTTGCAGCACCTCTCTTCGATTAGAAATGGAGACACACGCAATGCATTATATAGACACTTGGTAGCTCATCCTACACATAGCTTCAAGTTTAAATTGATAGTGAATGTGAAGTTGAACAAAAGAGGGGGAGACATTAAACAGTTAACAGAGCTAGCTGAATCTAAATGGATAATTGAGTTAATGGCACACAGGAGTCCTGGGCTTAATGAAGTCATTCCTATGAGACCCGCCCTTAAGAACAGGCGGGTTTTTTACTGATTTTTACTGATTTTCTATTGGTTTGTATTTGTTTTAAAATGTTTGGTTTTGGGAGATGCTTTATCTGATGAAGGGCAAAGGCCCGAAAGCGCTCATCACTTGTATGTCTATTTTTAATAAACAGAAGGAGTTGGTATTCGAGCAGTGTCCAGTCTTATTTGTTTTTGGATATTTACTATTCAAATCAAACATGCCGATTGGACAGTCCAATCAATGAACCCATTGTAAATCGAGTGCATACTAATAGAAAAAGAGCAAAATATAAGAAAAATCAGTACCTTCTGCAAAACTAAACAAAGAGAAATCTATCTGATTTTCCTTTTATATTTGCACCATTCCCTGTAAATCCCTATCTTTTTTTAACAGTAAAATTAAAAAAAAAAAAAAAAAAGCAAACAATGGAGATTCTGTTTTCTCCATTACTTCTCTTGCACTAATGTACTGTGCAAGCATGGGAACTTAAGTCCCATATGCATGCACAGTGCATTAGTATAGAATGGACAATGCAAAAGAAGACTGAAGTGCTCTTACATTTCTTTCTTAAATAATGTAATTGTATAATATCAATAATCCTGTCTTGTTTGTGGATATATCAGGATTTACCCACGATTAGGCATGTAATTGGTCATGGTTTGATTTGTTCTACCCCGGTAAATAAATTTAAATAATAAAAATAAACAAACCTTCAGTGTAGTCAGCATTTTCCAATGCACACAATTCAGAATTTCCTGACTTATTTTTTTGGAAAGCCAGTGCAACAATTTTCAATATACAATATACAATAGTTTCTGAACACAGAACTTTGTATTGCCACAAAGTTTTGCAGATAGTCTCTAGATCAGTTTCTGCTTTTTTTCTTTAAGCAGACCACTTTTCTATACTTTGCATATACTAGCAAAACTTCCTTACATCAGAGAATTTCCAGCATCTAATTTCATATCACATTGCTTCACAATTAATTAGCTTTATTTCACACTTAAAATGCAGTAAACTATTTTTTGCAGTTTGAAAATTAAACACAATTTTTCAATACAAGCTACAGTAATTTATTTCACCAGTATTCTAAAGCAAATGCTTCATGCTGCAAGAACATATTCACAATACATTTCTTTCAGCAGCTTGGTACATTCACTATGCATACTCTAAAACATAAATGTTTAGGAACTTGTTATGCACTTCTTTTGATAAGCAACCTTTTGAGCAATTCAATATCACTCTGTTAACACATTCAGCAATACTTATCATTCTACCACTGTTTTATGTAATTCTTTAAACTTTGTTTAATAATTATTTCACTTACTTCACTCTCAGAGTCCAGCTTATGTTTCAGGTTATCTGCTTGGGTATGGAAAAAGAAACTTGTGACTCTGTGTAACACTTATTTTGGAATTTGTATAACAATACCTCCTTAATTTGTTCCCCCATCTCTATTTC
The DNA here is from genome assembly GCF_019279795.1 of Protopterus annectens. Lineage (NCBI taxonomy): Eukaryota > Metazoa > Chordata > Ceratodontiformes > Protopteridae > Protopterus > Protopterus annectens. The sequence continues at coordinate 373,115,612 of NC_056740.1, forward strand.
AATGTATTCCAAATTCACTTATTTACTTAGTTAGGCTCACAGTAACTCAAAAGTACACAATTACTTCTCTTGCTTTCTCTCTCTCTGCAAGTGGGTGTGGTAACACACAGCAGCTGCTCTCTCTTTCTGGTGCAGAAATTTAACTCAGATTGGTACACTAGCAAGCAGTGAAATGGTAGCACATTCTTTATTTTATTTATTTTATTTTGCTTTTGTTTACTGGGTTTGTCCAACTGGGTTTAGTCAAAAAATTAAAAAATTAACATTTTCAGCAGAGGCCCAGGAAAAAAAGCTCTAACATATTACAAACATTTTTAAACATGCATTCAGTAATGCACCTTTGTAGATTTTATGGAATAAATATTCAAAGATTTTAGACTTCACTGTCCTGTTTTGAGGATTTTGGGAATTGAAAATACATGAACCCAAGGCATCTAAATTGTGGTTATCACATCAACATTACCTAAAGTCCTTATCCCAGGTGTCATCTCCTCTCCTCAAGAGATAATAATTCTTCCTTCTATCTCTCTCTCTCTATGAAGGCCACATCATGTGCATCTCTCCAAAATTTTTTATCCTGGTTTTGGGCCCCCATTTTCAACAAAAGGAAGAGGTGACTTCTACCATTCTGGGCAAGTGTGCATCCTTCTCACAGATTGGTGCAAGACTGCAGCTCCCAAAGCTAACAGACAGACCCACAGTCATCACTAAGGAACACACGCACACACACACACACACACACACACACACACACACACACACACACACACACACACACACACACACACACTTATATGTATCTATATGTATCTATATATATATATATATATATAGAGAGAGAGAGAGAGAGAGAGAGTCTTGTCTGAACTAATGGATGGCAAAAATAAATATTATGTATGCCAGTGAAGTCAGCATATTTCAAAATGGTAGAATATTGCTAAATAAAGGTATGATAACAACATGACAGTATTCAAGGATACTGGGTGAACAAAACAAAGACAATGTAAGGATGCATTTTTTCACACGAAGAGTAGTGGTGTATTTGTGTACCCTTTTTGATAAAGTAATGGATTCAGAAACAGAGAGGTATCTTGAAGAATTCAAAGAACAGATATTAAGGCAGTTCTGAGAAGGATTTGAAACTTTGTTAACAAGGATCTTCAGCTCACCTGCTATGTCTGGAAATGGGTATTCTTTATGAACAAATAACCATTATCTGTTCTCATAGCTTTTGTTTCTGCCTGCTATAATTTTTTATGTTTGTCCTCATTTTGCTTTCATTAAGAATACTTTGTCATCATTATTCATCAATGTTCCTCAGTAAAGTGGTAGGTTTAGTAATAGTTAGAACCAGTACAGAGAAAGGTATCTTGCTACAAAATCAGTGTGTGACATTTACTTTATGACTGGCTTCCTATGCATGAGTGCATTGCCCAGTGACCACCTGCTAGACAGGACTGGGCATGTTCATTCAGAACTTAGACCCTGTACATAGAGAAGTTTGCAATACCAAACCCTCCACTACTTACATTGGCAATACACATAAACACAGATGACCCCAGTAAGTAAGAAACAGCCACAATATCTCTCTACTTGCATGTTTCCATGATATAATGCATGCCGAAATTGCATTGCCTCCTAATTCCCTTCTGAGATCCTTGTTACTATAAACACACACACACACACACACACACACACACACACACACACACACACACACACACACACAGAAAAAGGCTCTGTATCTGATATTTTAGGTCTCCTCCAATGATCCCTGAACTTGCAAATAAAATAGTGAAGAGCCCAGCAATCCATGCATTCATTAATAAAGTACCTCTTGTATTAATTTCCCCTTCACAATCAACAGTCCAATTGATTGTAAAAACAAACCCATGTTTTGCTTTATGTGATTCCAGCATTATCCCAACAAATGTTCCAAAGTCTCATTCAGATCTATTACAATAAAAGAGAAAAGCCATATATTAGAACAATAACCCTAGTAAAGTCACTGTCATTTGCCCATCAGTGCATGCCACCATCATTCAGAGCTATCATGAGGCACCTGCCTCTGAAAACCTTGTAAAGGCTGCTCCTCCATTGCCACTTCCCTTCTGTGTGAGGTTTGTGGGACTCCTCTTCTGTTGTGTGAATTTTGTTGGATTTTCTTTATGGGTTAAATATTTTTGGATGGGGATCTGAATGTCATTTTCTATGTGATCAGCAGATTCAAAATCTGTGTACTATGTTTAGACAACACAATAATCCTACAGAATAATCCTGTCTGTGATTGTGAAGATCAATTGTGATGATGCAGGGGAGCAGACTCCAAGTATAAGTCCTAATAAATTAACCTACATGGCTGAAAGGCCATGTCAGCCTGTCCAATGGGCCATCATGGGTGTTATAGACCATTTTCACAGCTGAGACAATGTCATTTAATAAAAAGTGTCACTTGTATGAGACTAGCCTTGATAAAATGCTTCTGCAGTTTGCGTTCAGCGACAGGTACCAAAGACAAATATAAAAACTAGCACAAGTATTATATGTTGAAATTAGCATTCCATAAGGACTTACCTTACCTAAAGTTGACAAAAAAGCTGTGACTTTCAGGAAATGGGATATAAAATTCCAAATCTAACATGACGTTGGACATTATTTAACTACATATTTTGGACTTTTTTTCTTGTAGTTGCTGGCTTCATCTGTTTTTGATGAATAGCTTAATTTGTTTTGATTACCTGCTTTTGGAGAAACAGTTTACATTTTTGAATAAGAAACATTTTTCAGAGTGGAAGCAGTAGACTAAATGTTTTTGTTAGGAATATACTGCTGATATTTTGTCTATACTTTTTTCAATAAGGATTGGTTTGTCTAATTTTTCTGACTACTGTTTAGATTTTAAAGACTATAATGCTAGGGAAAAATCCATATCATCAGAAACCAACTCATCAAATGTTTATTTTGTCATATGGACTCCCTTTCCCAGAAGTGTTGTGAACCTGGATTTGGAATATTTAAGCAAGGATGTGCAGAAGGTAGGTAGGGATATAGCCCCCTCCACAAAACCCATTGATGTAACACATTCCTCTGATGAAAAGGACAAAATCTCAGCACTGTATTAGGAGAATTCCCTGGGTACTGATTTATTTTAACCACCCAAAGGTGCAGATCATGCTGAAATCAACTTGTGAATAATGTTAAACACATGATCAGATTCAAACCATCTTTGAATATTTCTTTGCAAATTCCACCACCTTAGGGTAAGTTATTGCATCTTTGCAATTGTCACTTTATTTTCTTATTCAAAAATGTTATTAAATGGAGAAATGAACAAAACAGCAACTGAGATAAATGATCTATACAACTGCAGCCCTTTAACAATGTGAAAATAGAAATTCTAATAAAGGAATGTAACTTGAGTCCTTGATAGAACTGACAGACTGTATAAACTGGGCATTTTGCACCATCTCCATATTTAACTCTGCATTATTATCTGACTGCTTCATTATGTATACAAATATGAACTTGAACTAGGAACAGAGCCAGATCATGGCCAAATGGGGGGCCTAAGCAGGTAATAGACCACCCCCCCCCCCGCCCACAGCCACTGCAGTGTCCCATTACTTGGCTATCTCTCCCTAGGTACCATTAACACTGTTCAAAACTGTCAGTGTGCAAACTATGTTGTTTATTTTACAATGATTATAGAAGCTTGGATTCAATTTAAAACTTTTATTTCAAATTTTATAGATAAACACTGCTGGCCATTTGCTAAACAAAACAAAACAGTCTCACATTAAAAACAGACTTAGCATAAGCAACCATGAATTTCTCTTCCCATGAAACTCAGATTCATTGGAAGTGCATGGAAAATCCCATTAATCAAAAATGCATCTGTCCATTAGTGGATTAAGTGTATCTTGGGCACCAGGCTGTTTTCAAACCATGGGCACTCCTGCAACATTTTTAGGACTATGAAATAATATAGCAATAACCCATGCCTGGGTGTGGGTAATGTTGGATTTACCCACGGTTGGTGTGGTTTGGTCACGAGGCTGAAGCCCGAGTGGCCAAACAAAGCCAACCGTGGGTAAATCCAGCATTCACCATACCCAGACGTGGGTTATTGCTATTATACAATGACATTATTTAAGAAAAATAAAAATTACTTTTCTTAAATAATGGCATCATATAATGCCTCCTTGCTGCCCTTCCGCAGCTGTCTGGTATTCTGTGGCTTTTCTGATGCACTGTGCATGCTTATGCCTACGCAGTACATCAGAGCTGTGGGCAAAAGCAACGGAGAAAGCAAGATCTCCGTTGCTTTTTACAAACTGTTTTGCTATGTTAAATGGGTTTAACATAGCAAGACAGCTCTAAAAAAAGCAACGGGAATCTCCGTTGCTTTTTTTAAAGCTGTCTCGCTATGTTAAACCCATTTAACATAGCGAGACAGTTTTGAAAAAAGCAACGGAGAAAGCAAAATCTCCGTTGCTTTTTACAAACTGTCTCACTATGTTAAAGAAGTTTAACATAGCGAGACAGCTCTAAAAAAAGCAATGGGAATCTCCGTTGCTTTTTTTAAAGCTGTCTCACTATGTTAAACTCTTTTAACATAGCGAGACAGTATGAAGCGATGGAGATCTTGCATTCTCCGTTGCTGTAAAAAAAGAGTTATAGTAATGGAAAAAGTCCAGGCGACCGGACCTTTTTCCATTACTATAACTCTGATTTACAACGTGCACGCTGACCAATCAGCGAACACGTTTTTGAATATTAATGGGGGTCGTATAATGTGTGTTCATTGATTCACCTTTTCTATTGTTTTAAATTAGATTTCTTGTTTAATACAGCAGCATTTTTTAGAGTGTGTTTTAAATTTGTAGTTTTTACACTTTTTTTAGTAAGCAGTAAAACAAAATTTATGAACCAATAATGACAAAAGTGCCCATGTGAAAACATTTCAACCATAAAAGGCCACTCAGACTGGTGTCAGCATAATCCACAAGTATCCATATCAAACAATTATGGGTCATTTACAGTCACTTCATCAACTGTGCACACATCACATGTCTGACTGTGATATAAAGGGCCAGTGAAAGTATTCCAGTCTTCTTTATTCAGTTGCACACTAGCCCTGCAAAGGTACAGTAATGATTTTTTAAACTTTACCAGCTCTGCAGAGGCAGTCATTTTTATCTACAGACATCCCCCAAACCCAGGAATTATACTTATGTTGTTCACTGCATCATTCTCAGATGTCTGTGTCAAAAAATGATAATCATAATGACTAAAATCACATATTTAAAATTTGGTTCACACACACACACACACACACACACACACACACACACACACACACACACACACACACACACACACACACACACACACACACACACACAATAGAATGGCTGGAAAGCAATGACAACAGGTTCATAGTTACTAGGCATGCAGTCTTGGAGACCATGAAGGGCCAAGCCCAGATTCCCAGTTGCTTCAAAGTGCTGTCTAGTTAAAAGACTTTTCCTCAATGTCACTCAAAAGGTAAATGAGGTGGTAAGGTTAAAACCCTGCACCCTTGTCACAGGAAGGAACTCACTTATAATTCAGAGCTTTAGTCCTCTGTGCTTGCTTCCAGAGTAACAGATTTCAACTAAATGCAGAAATTCTTTGAAAATACAGTCTTGTAGAGAAGACTGTACCACAATAATATGCAACAATGACTGCATAATGGATGCCAAAGATCAAACGGTTCTGGTCATCACTCCAAATAAGGCAGACTACATGACCTGACAAATGTCTACCTCTCTGCAATTGCTGGAGGCTGTAAAAAGATAGTAAAAAAATATATTATTAACATACAACATGTTTAGACTACTAAAATGCAACATGTTTGGACTATATTACACAATCCAGATATATTAATGAATTAAGCTATTCTTTAGTTCTACGAATAAAGCAAAATAGTTAAAGATAATATAAATGCTGGAGCAGTTTTTGTTTAACAACTTACAAGTCATACAAAAATCAAAAACATTACTGCATACAATGTATTTTTTGGGAAGGGGCTTACAGGCTTGCAGGATACTTACATCTCATTTTGGATTTCCCTATATTTTCTCTGACATCAAGAATAGCTTTTGTCTCTGACATCACTCAGTATAGGTCTGACTTTCTTGAATTGCATGTCTATGGGACAATACCACACATGGTAAAAGATTTGTGGGAATTCTTAAGTAGTCTCACTCCCAATGTTTGAAAGGAAGGGCTTCTTTATATCACCATAGATGTTATAGATTTATTTTCTTGTATTCCTAAGCAGTCAGGACTAGATGGGTTTTGCAATAGTATTAGACAGCATGCCTGTTTAGATTGGGAATTTGTCACCCTTATCTTGGAGTGTATGTCAATGGTGCTTGATAACTTTATTTACTTTGAGGGTGAGTATTACCGGCAAACCAGGGGAGTGGCCATAGGGGCAGCTTGTGCTCCCATGTTCGCAAACCTGGTTATGTTGGATTGGGAGAATCAACACATCTTCAAGAGTAAATATTACAAGCACATATGACATTACACCAGGTTTTAGGATGACATTTTCCTTTTGTGGGATGTGTCTTATGAACTATTTGAAGAATTTATGAAGTATATTAATAATTCCACTACATTTTTATGATTCACCCACACTTGCAACTCTGGGGGTATTACATATCTAGATACATATATATCTAATACCAACTGTGGATTTAAGTCTAACACATATAGAAAGGAAATGTTTTCTAATAGTTATTTAGAATACACCAGTAACCATCCTAGAAGATTAATGAGGAATATTTTCAAGGGGCAATGTATACGAGCAGCCCGTATGACCTCACAATACTCTTGACATGGTTAAGGAAATGGAATTTATTTGGACTCTGTTTAGGCAGAGGGGATACCCCATACATATGTTAGATGACGTTAAGAGGTACGTCATTAGTGAATGGGGTAAGAAATACACCCATTCTGGGGAAACCCTTATCTAAATTAATACCTAGCAATAATGACAACAATGAAATGAATTACCAGAGAGCATGTATTTTGGAATATTCACCCTATGTTAGTAAAGTAAAGCAGATAATGACCAGCAATTGGAAAATTTTATTGGCAGATATGACATAAGGGACATGGTGGGATCAGCACCATCATTTGTTTACAAAATGGGAAGTAATTTAAAAAGGAATTTGGAACATTGTATGACAATAAACATACTGGGAAATGTGGACATTGTAGGCAATGCTATGCTATACTTGAGGATGAGGTTGTGGTCCTTGAAAATGTTAATAAAACTAAGATCACCTTCATGCAGGGGAATTGCACTTTCAAATATGTTGTATACATGGCCAAGTGCATGGCTTGTCCGTGTTATTATATAGGCAAAACGGAGAGATGCCTTAAAAACAGGATATATGACCATATGTACAACATTAAAAAGAAGGATAGGATTAATGTCCTATATAGGCATTTGGAAAAGAAGGGGTATAGACATAACTTTAAGTTTGCAATTCTCGAACAGGTTAAAACGAACCCGAGGGGGTTAATAATAAAGTACTGTTGGGGTATAAGGAGACTATGTGGCAACTGTTGCTTTAAATATACCGGGTCTGAATGACCATATTACAATCAAGCCTATTTTGCAGTTGCAAGCATAGGTAGGCATTGTGTTTGGATGGTTCATTTCATTTTATTATGGGTTACAGGACATTATTTGGGTATATTACATCTTGGAATGGTTCACATTGATTGAAGTGCTCATACAGATTCATTGGTAAGTAAGTGCATTATTCTCATTTTTAATACCAAGGTTTGAATTAGATTAAACAGTATGCACTGATACATTAATGTATTTCAACATATTATTTTTAATTTTTTAGTATATAACAGTTTTGATTGAATGTATTGTAGAATATTATTATATATTTTGAGATTTTACAGATCAATAATGTAGGACATATTAATGTGATGACTGTCAATAGACTATTTGTTTTATATATATATATATATATATATATATATATATATTTTGTTTTTTTTTTGTTTTTTTTTTCTACATATACTATTTCATTTATATGGATGTGCTTGGGCCTTTAAAAGTATGGTATGTCTTTAATGAGGTTGTTTTGGCGCCTAAAAATGAAGATAAACGCATTGATTAGCTAATTGAATTTATTCTGATGAAGTCCACATTACTGTGGATGAAAGCGCTTAATCGACTGTGTTTTATAATAAAGAATATTCAGTTTTAAGTGTCGGTGCTACTATTTTTCTTCAGTGGAGTCTGTTGACTTTTTGGCTTGATTGTGGTGCATAGATTTCTTTAGTTGTATTCACGCTATTTATGGAGAATTCATTTCTTGAATTGCTAATAAGGCTGTATTGTTGCAAAATACACTTCCCGAGTTTACAGAGAAATGAGACCCTATGCCAGGCAATGACTTAGACCCCCACCAGCTATACCGCTATCCCATTACTTCTCTGTCTCTCCCGTTACCTTAAATAAAGTTCAAACCTGTCACTATACGTACTATTTTCTTTTTTACATTTACTAACAGTTATCCCAGGGATCTGGAGTTCATTTAATACTTTTATTTCAAATTATACAAAAAAAAAATGGCAGCTATTTTCTAAACTAAACCAAAACATTATGACATTTAAAACAGGCTTATCTTCCATTAAAAGTCGCACTTGGTGAAAATGTACCTGGCAACTCTTTAAATTGCAAGAGATGTGCTGTGATTCCTACTCAGATAGCATACAGTGAAGTACTAATTAGCATATATGTGAAGGGTGCAGGAGTTCAAATGGCAAAGTGCCACTTTTCAGGGGCAGCCTGGAGTACTGTCTAGCGAAGTAACTTGGTAGAGTCACACAGAAGACAAAGGCTGAGAGAATCAAAATGTACTACAGGAAGCGTTTCTTAAAAGGCACATGGCCTTGCTCATCTGTTTGCTCATCTGTATTCATCTGTACTAAGTGATAGACAAAGTTTTGTTTCATTGCAAACAGTTTACATCACAGACACCATTGAAACAGTTGTAGCTGTAAACACTATATATCACTTATAAACCATCCAGTCATTGTCCGTTAAGCATTATATAGCTCATTCAAATCCTGCCTCTTAAACCTCGTTCCTGCTCTGCATATATTGTTCCCAGCTCCCATTTTTTCCTATGCAGTTTGCTCCTTCCCTTTTCTAATTATCCCAATTCCAATTGTTTTATCTCTGTTTCTATATTCACTGCTTCTAGTAAAGTTGGTTTAGACTTTGATTTCAATTTTCTAGTAATTGCTTTTTGGCAGCCACCATAATTAGACTCAGCAAGGCTTTACTGTGTCTATCCAATTCCGATTCTGTAGAATAACTCAAAAAAATCATCTCCCTAGTCAGTCCAATCTGCTCACCCAGCATCTCCGACAGAGCAGTCCACAGGAAATCCCAAAAGTCTGCCAGCTCATCACACCTCCAAAAAATATGTTCCCAGCTACCTCTTTCTTGCCTGTCGCACCTCCAACATTTACTATCCACCTGAGGAAAAATTATTTGTGGAGTCTACTTGGGGTATACAAATACCTATGTAAACACTTCCAGGCAAAGATCCTAAATCTTCTAGACTTTGTTGCATATTCGGGAGATATACAGTGGATATAAAAAGTGTATACACCCCTCTTAAAATGCCAGGTTTTTGTGATATAAAAAAAATGAAACCACAATAAATCATTTCAAACCTTTTCCCACCTTTAATGTGACCTATAACCTGTACAATTCAATTGAAAAACAAATCTATCAGGGGAAAAAATATAAAATATGTACAATAAGCTGGTTGCATAAGTGTGCACACCCTTAAACTAATACTTTGTTGAAACACCTTTTGATTTAATTACAACATTCAGTTTTCTTAGGTAGGAGTCTATCAGCATGGTTTTATCAGGCAGTTAAACTCTTTTATGGTTGGTTGCTGGAGGGTATAGAACAGGCTGGAGATGTATGTGAGTTTCAGGAAACTGAGCTTTCCTTTTACAGGAAAGGTGGAATTGCCTCCACCTTTGAACTGAATGAAAGATGTCCTATCACAGAGGCTTCAGGGTGGTGGCAATCTGTATTCTTACATGTTTTCTAACTGTATCTGAAGACCAAGGGGAAAGAAAGATTGAAGAGTTATTGCTTAAGCTGTTGGACCAGGTTATTCACTGCAGAAGCTTCTGACTTTTCTAAAAGAATGAGACTTGTGGGGAGGAGGTCTGCATCTCCTCAAATACTTTTGCTGTATGCATGGGGTTACTTGGTCATTACAAGGTTATCATCAGTGAAATTTAAATTTTATCATATCTATTATGTAACTTCCCTCTGCAAATTATACCTGTTTCTTCAAACTATATATAACTGGGGTATGATCATTAAGGAAGAAAAAAGAAGTGTCACTAGATACTGTTGTAAGGCCAGTGATGTAACAGAATGTCTTTGGGTAATAGCTGGGCTGATAGATTACTAATACATTTTAGATGAAGTTAATCACTTTAGACAGGCATTCTGGTTGAATAAGATATACTATCAGTAATCTCATTCATATTTTTGATTTATTTATTAACTTGTTATTGACTGGGCTAATCCCACAAGGCCTATGGCTTATTTTCGTGAAAGACCTGAGGTGGTATTTAGACAGATTAAGGGAGATTCTGTTAGACCACCATGGAAATTCTATATCACTGTTCCTATTAATGTACTGGAAAGTCTTCCCTGAGGAGAAAGGTGGTATGCAAGAAAGGTGGCAAAAGTTATGACAAATAAGGAGGGGTTCCCAGGTATCTTCCAATTCAGTAGGCAAGAATGCTTGATGCAGAAGGAAATGAGTGGGAACATTTATAGTATAATGTAATGGAGTGAGTAAAGGAGAAAGGTTAACAGTTTGTAGACAGTGGTGGAGAGCAGCATAAATACGAGCAAGAAAGTAATGCAAATTCAGAGACTACTATAAAAAGGATGAGAAAAAAATAACAGATGGCAGCAAGAGGTGAATTAGAATATGAAAGTGCCATACAGACCAAAGAGCCAGTTGAAGTGTAAAATATGCAGGACATGTAAATGCATCCCAGGCATTTCATATGCAGTACATAAAGGGGCTACAAACATGCTCAGCAGATGAAGAGACTGTAGTTGCCTTTAATATTTAAAGTGCAAGAGATCTGAGCATTACTTCCTGTGGGACATGAAATGCAGTGTGATGTAAGCTTTGAAGAAGGTAAGCTTCTTGACAAACATTCTCAGAACGTTAACATTCTCAGGCAGCCTAGCACTAATATACCGTGACTCCTATACAATTCCAACCTTTCAAAAAATGGTCCCCTCCTTTAACAATCTAGAACTACTTATAAAATTCTTTCACATAAATAGAAATAAGAAGATATGTGTCATCATGGTCTATATTCCCCTGGACACAATATTCCAACCCTGGAAGCCTTTCTATCCTGGGTAAACCATAACATCCCTTATGAAACAATCATTCTCAGTGACACACCAGCATAAACTGGCAAAGCTTAATCTCAGACTCCCCTCAAAATAGTATAAACCTACGCAGCTTTGCACAGCTAATTACAAGTCCAACTCGCTCTCCAACACCTCAAGCTGAAACTATCATAGACTGGATCCTCATAAGTCATCCACTCAATTTCTTAAATAGTGGTACCCTCCCCAACACTTTAAGCAATCACCGGCCAGCCTTTACCCATAGATGGCACTTGCATATCCTAAAGCTCATATGTATAGGACATCAAGAAATATCGCCCAATTCACCTCCAAGACTTTTGTAAACTCCCTAAAGTCCCACAAGTGGTCCCCCTTAAAAACACTTCCTTTAGATGAAGCTGTGGACTATTTCAATAAACATTTCCTAGACACACTCAACAGGCTAGCACCAATATGTACTAAAAGAATAAAAATCAACGACATTCCCTGGCTAACAAAAGAAACTAGATAAGTCCTCCTATCTAGAGATAAAGCCTGGAAACAATGGCAAAAAAGTAAAAATCCAAATCAGGAACTTATCTACAAGCAGCTCCATAACAAAACCAAAAAAACTAGTTATAAATGATAAGAAAAACTATTTCTCATTACAGCTATCCAGCCAAAGACACAATCCAAAAAATCTCTGAAAATCTGCCACAACCATTCTTTCCCCTGGTATCATGTCAAACCCATCCCCTTCACCAGATGATGACCTACGGCAAATTGCCCAAATGTTCAACTCACACTTTATCTCTACCATTCAAAACCTGCTCAGAAGCCTCTCTTCAACAGCTAACCGTAATAACAACTCCCAAACCCCTACAAATCCCATCCAAGAAAACATCAGCTCTTACACCCAAATTCCAGCAGATAAACTTAGCAGCACTCCCTCTACCCCACCATTTTCTATACAACCAGTGCAAACCTCACTAGTACTTAAACTCCTCAAAAAACTAAGACCCTGTTCTCTCTCCACTGATAATCTACCTCCAGAATATCTCAACTTGTGGGCACAGCAATTGCCTATCCATTTAGTATATTAATAAATCATTCCATCACAGAGTCATACATCCCCCTACTATGGAAAAATCCATTATTGCCCCACTACACAAAGGTGGCAACATCTTTGATCTCTCAAACTATCAACCAATTTCTATTCTCTCCTCATTATCAAAAATCCTAGAGAAAAGTATACATGGCCAATTTCTAAAGTACCTCCTAAACCACAACCTACTCGCCAGTACCCAGCATGCATTTTGCCCAGCACACAGCACCACTACAGTCCTACTGTCATGCACAAATACTGTTTTAAAGCCTTGGATGCAAACCTTATTACTTCTGTGATCCTATTAGATCTATCCACGGCTTTTGACACAGTATCACACACCAAATTACTGGAAAAACTAGAAGCCATAGGCTGCTCCCCTAATGCACTTACTTGGTTTTCAAGCTATCTACAAAATAGGAAACAAGCTGTAAAATGGCAAACTAAACTCTCAGACCATCTTGACAATAATGCAGAAGTTCCTCAAGGCTCAATTCTAGGACCACTTCTCTTTAATATAATCATAAACGATCTCCACAAAGCATGCCTACAAAGCAACCTTGTCCAGTACGCCAACTCCACCATAACCTCCACCTCCAGTAACTTATCCAACCTACAAAGTATCACACAATCCACTTTTGCATCCATTGAAGCATTGTTAACTGATGCCCAACTATAATTGAACCCCAAAAAATCAAAACTCCCGTTATTTTCTTCAAAAGCACTAGACTCCAACTTCAAAATCCTCTCTCAGAAAAACGCAATTATAGAACAGGTCAAAATAGCAAAACTACTAGGACTAACAATTGATGACAAACACCTTCAAATCCTATATTTTGAATACAATAAAAAAGACCCACTTCAAACTAAGTAAACTCTACCGTCACAAACTTTACCTAGACAAACCTACAAAAGTAAAGCTTGCAAACACTCTGTTACTTCCAGCCCTACTGTATGGTAGTCCCATTTTCACAAATCTCCATACATCACTGAGAAATAAACTTGAATCATGCTACTACAAAATAGCAAAATTTGCCTCAGGAATGTCCAACTGATCACATCATTGCCAAGCCATCTCAGAATTAAACTGGCTCGAATTCCCTCACCTCTTACACTGCACACAACTCACTCTTGCCCATAAACTTATTTACAAACCTTATAACTGCCCATCACTCCAACATATCCTACAGACCTGTGTCCCAGCATGTAACCTTAGTTCCTCACATAAGCAGCTTTTATGTATGTCCAAACCCAAACAAGAGAGCCAGATAGAGCCTATATTCTTATAAGATTACTAAGTTCTGGAACAACATACCTCCCCTCATCATTCATCTAGACTCCTTAAATACCTTCAAAGTTACACTAAAGTCTCATTATGTTAACAATCACATCTGCACCTGCTTAAATCATCCAAAACCACCTTAATTCCAAAATAAGCCCAGTCCTAATCTTCCTCCACTGCCTCTTTCTCTTTCTTTTGCTGCAGAAACAAGTTGCCATGAACTACCACTCAATTCTGTTATATCTACGGCCATACTTCCAAGTCACCGTGGCTTAGCTGCAGTCCTTTTTCACCTTCGGGACAACACTTACACCCAACAGTCAAACTTCATCACTTTTTTTCCTCTCTTCCAAATCAAACGTGAAACAGGCTGACTATCCTGGCATTGCATTTGACCTTTCACCATCTTTTTATTATCTTTAAAGTGATATGTATCAATCTACTGCATTAACTTGTCTATTGTATTTAATATTTAAACTATAATATGTATAATTTGTCCTGAAAACTTTTACTTGCTATATTATATGGGGCTTTTTCCCCTGGGCCTCCACTGAAAATGGGTCACTGACCAAGTGGACTTTCCGGGTCAACAAATGTCAGTAAATAAATAAAAAATAAAATGTATGAGGTGGAGATAAGCATGAGGTGGCGATGTGCAAGAAATACATCATTCCAGCGAATTTTGCACTGAATCATAAACAATGACTGAGACTTTCACTGAGGAATGATTCAGATACTTTCCTTGTGGAAATGATGCAGTCACAGAAGCACAAATAGTGGAATGGTGAAGCTCCTGTATGCTACTAAGGGTAACTGAAGAAAGCACAAGACAATTTTGGAATTTACAGAGGGGGTGGGAAATGGACATACTACCTTCTGTGGCTAAAGAAAAATTAATGCACATACCAAATGTATTTTGTTGGGAGGAATAATTAGTGTGTAAGAAGTTATGTTAGGAGCCAGTAGTGTTATTTTTGTAAGAATGGGGGACTTGCAAGTACTACCCCCCAAAAGGTTTGTAATGTAGTGGATAGAGGCAACATTTGGCAGGGAGTTGTCTGGAGGAAGCTGCATGGTGTAAAAAACATTATTTTTTACCCATATTTTCAGTATAACATAATTATGATGTTACAAAAAAGGGGCTGCTACAGTGCAACAGAGACCAAAAGGAGAGAATAAAGTGATACTTGAGTCAGGGTACTACAACAAGATAGAAAAGAAGTTGTATAAAGACAGTTTTGAAATTATGAAAAAAAAAAAAACAGTGTCTTTCTCCCAACTGAAGCCGCGGTGGTGCAGCGGTTAGCGTTGCCACCTCACAGCAAGAGGTTCTCCCGTTCGATTCTCAGCTCGCGCGCCTTCTGTGTGGAGTCTGCATGTCCTCCCCGCGGTCGAGTGACGTTAAAGACATGCAGGTAGGTGTGAGTGTGAATGGACATGCCTTCATTGATAGTTGGCCGTCGGGCTGGCAACTCTGCACCGTAAAAATCCACTGCCAATCATGAGTGGACCGGAGTTCCGCTGTGGTGACCCCTAACCGGGAAAAGCCGAAAGTCAAGTCAAGTAGTGTCTTCTCCCAACTGTATGAGCCAACAGATATATATGGTTGGCCATCAATACACTATCTAAGCTTTGAGAAACATTCTGTAAAGGATGAAGGAGATAAAAAAACACAGCTATACCAGAGAGACTTAGCAAATATAGAAGGAATTGCAAAAGTTGTGTGTCAGAATCTCCATAAAACATTTTAATTCAATGCTATATTTAGGGTCCATCAAACTGAGCAGTTCAGAAGAAACACTTACAGAAGGCTAGCTGCAGAGAAAGAAAGAAAGAAGAAAAAATAATAGAAAGTCTAAAGCTGAAATTATTTGTTTGCAGGGCATTATGAAGAATTAAAGGAATAGGTGTGGCAGCAAATCAAAAGGTTTTGAAGCAGGAAACATAGTCTAGAGAGGAAAATGACTGTACAGCAGTTCTGGTATTGGTTGTGGTATATTCTAGAATTAGGATAAAACAATAAGTATCAGTGCCTGGAAGGGTCCTGAGGTCACATTTGGAAGAGGAGTGGTCAGCTTCACACTGAGTGAAATATATCTTCCAATAGTTAATAAGTCTAGAGGAAGCATGTTTTTTCAAAAGGTTAGGTCTTGTTTTGGAAGTAAGAGTTTTGGGTAATTTGAATGTGTGATTGTTAACTTTAAATTGAGAAGGTTAAATGGTATAACGTACAAAAGAAGATGGGTGGGAATGTAAAACTTGGTAAGGGAATTACAGAATCTTTAGGTTTGGCAAATGCAAGGGGAATAGATATAGGATCAGGATGTTAGGACACATATTGATTTGGTTTTCTTTAGTAAACATTTCCAGGCCAATCAGGTACAAGAGTAGCAGACATTTTGTGAGATCAATATGCTTTGAGTTTCTATTGTAGAGTAAAGCAAAGGTCTTAATAGGTAAACAAGTTTTTCATACTGGATGTGAACCCATGCAAGAAGAACAGGAAGAAAATGTATTAACTACATTTGGGGAGGATCTTATAGACAGGACAAAATGAGATTTGGATGGAACTGTCTGAAGTTTCGAAAGGAAAGATTATGATGGGATAAAAAAAATAGATGCAATGTTACAGAAGAATATAGGAAAAGAGAATGCAATGAACAGTGACCAGGCTGCTCAAGGCACTGGAGAGTGGAATGAAGACTGTATGGTAAGAGATAAACATCATTTATTAGTAGAAAATATCAGAATTCAAGGAGATGGACAAAATAAATGGTTGTGAAATGGAGGGTGGAAAATGGTATCCTTTTTAATCATGGCTGTTAAAAGGAAATAACTAATTACGGAAAGAATATGTGGAGAAAGTATTTGGGATGAGGGTTCAGTACAAGACAGGGTACAGAAAAATAGAGGAAGTATAAAAATTTCTGCATGCAACATAATTTTTTTGAGAGTCCATCATTTTCTCCTTTGCTATACCATACAGCATACCGTTGGTGACCATCTGTACCTATGGCTATCCCAATTCCTTCTTCATTGGGCCAAGAGTAGAAAAATGGCTGTGAGAGCTGTTTTCATCTGCAGACTGGACACATTTCTGTTTGCATGATGTACTCCATTACACTGTCCAATAAGCATGGTCATGCTAGGCCTCTGACCTCCCAAACACATACATTTCTGAATGCGTGGGCACTTTTGAGAACAGATATGCAGACTAGATTACCAATTGTAGCATTACCATAAATCACTAGGAGTCATTGCAGTGACCATATAATCCTACTTTCTTATGACAGATGTGTAAGCTGATGGTTCATGTTCAGGAGGGGAATCTTGGTGGCCATGTTGAGAACACATAACAGCAGGTTAGAATTGGGGACCTAGTCTAATTCTCTGTGGTGTATGGAGCTTTATCTTCTTCATATGCTACTAGTTACAGTAAAAAAAAAAAAATACTAAGTGTTTTGTCTGCTTTCAAAGCGATAAAGCACTTAGCGAGAGCTGTCAGAAAGGCGGTATAACATGGTCCCTTTTGTTTATATTCATCCTGCATGCCTCTCAAGTGTCCAGATTTTTGCTTCATATGTTTGGGCTGTTTTTCATAAAGACTGTGGTTATTTGTTATTCTGCCATTGCCATTTGCTGGCCAGTACTGGCAGATTTTACTGCCTAGTGAGAGACCTGAACTTAGCAACTTAAGCAGGGGGTGCTTAACATTTGTTAAGACTGGTTGTCACTCCACTCAGGAACACCAGCTTCCTGAATACGCTCAACACCTTTACTGTGTCATCTGTGCCCCCCAAAACTCAACTTATTTTGGTTGTGGCAGTGATCTTGTAGAGTGTGTGTGTGTATGTATGTCTGTGTGATATTGGTTACAGTTTGTGGTTCTTTTTTCTTGATCTCTTTCTTGATTTTAAGGAGTCTCAACCAGCAATTCAAAAAGTACCATTTTTTTTGTGGCTTAATGTTTTTTCATTAACGGAGGGAGATATCTTACCCCCTAAGGTTAGAAAAGTATTGCAGTTGATTACAAGGCTCTGTTGATATGATTACAAGGATTGGTTCATAGGTTCATAGGTGTGTACTAGGCTAATGGCTCTGGAGCCTTTACAAGCCTAGCCCCAAAAAAATTGCCCAGGCACCATGACACCCAATGTTAGCTCACAGTGCCCATATCCAGTAGTGCAACTGGAATGATCTTTGGAGTGAACTTTCTGTTACCCATCCACTCGTCAAGATTTCTCTTGAAGAGGAGTTTGACATGAATGGGAAGCTTATTCCAGAGTATGGGCAGTCTTTCGGAGATGAACCTGGCCCTCCAGCATGTTCTGTTAATTGTGGTAATGAGGTTGTGATCTCTGGAGCATGTGGTGTGGGGGGATTGGGATTTCTACAGATGTAGCATTCCAAGTAGGGCTGGTTCAGACATGGCTTTTGTAAGTCAAGCAGAGATCACCTCTAAGTAGACAATAAGAGACTGAGAACAGCTAAAGTTTCTTGAGTCTGTCCATGTAGGACATGTGTTTAAGGCTTAGGATTTTTTTTGTAAGGTACTTTTGTGGCCTCTCCAGCTGTTGTAGGTATCTGGTCAAGTACATGCCAAACGGGGTATTACATTCGATGATTGATCTAATGAGGGATGAGTAGAGAGGGATGATGATGACCTCTTTCTTCCTGGATGTGAAACCTTTGGTTATAAGATGTGCCACCTAGAAGGACTTTCTGACCACAGTGGCAATATGGTGGTCGAAGGTGAGGTGGCTGTTGACCTGGGTGCCCAGATCTCTTATGGCCCCTTCAGTGTTCAGTGGGCTCCCATCAATGTGGTAATTCATGGGAACTGAGTTTTTTTCCAAAAGGGATGATAACGCATTTTTTGGCGTTAAGCTTCAGGCCATGGTTACGACACCAGTCATTGGTCTCAGAGAGGCCTTTGTAGGATGTCTGCATCACTTGGGGAGTGTATAATGACTCCCAGCTTGCAGTCATCAGTGAACTTGGTCATCCAGAGGCCTTCTATGTTGACCTGGACTTCTGAGAAGTAGATGCCAAACAGGAGAGGGCCCAGGACCGAGCCCTGTGGGACTCCACTTGTGACTGATCGACAGTCTGACTTGGAATCCACAACTTTCACTCTGTGGGTCTGTCTGTGAGCCAATTTGCAACCCACCTAGTGATGTAAGGATTGATGCCTAGTTTGGTGAGTTTATATCAATGACACCTGAGTGGGGAATGGTATCAAAAACCTTGACCAGGTTGGGGTAGGCTGCATGCACTGCCTTACCCTCATCCACAGCCTTGGTGACTGCCTCAAAGAAGTCAACCAGGTTCAACAGACAGATCTCCCCTTGACAAAGCCAAACTGTGTGGGGTCAAGAGTTTGGAGATTGCCTATATCTTTATTAAGCAGGTCCATGATGATGTGCTCCATAGCTTTGCATACCAGGCATGTCCGGCTAATGGGGCAATAGTTCTCAGGGTCTATAGTTGCTCCCCCTTTATGGAGCAGGATGATTGTAGCAGTGCGCCTTTCATTAGGGACATAGCCTGAGGTAAGGCTGTGATTGAACAGGGCACACAGATATGGTGCCAGTTGTAGCTCATGTAGGATGCAGCCAGGGATATTATCAGGTCCCATGTGTGCTGTATTCTTGGCTTTGTACAATGCAGCTTTTACCTGTGCTGCAGAAATGGTGGGTACCAAGCTTTCATCTGGTACTGTGAGAGGGCCCTGGGGGGTCTGAGGGGTAAAGTTGGCACTGAATCTGTCAGCCAGTATGTTGGCTATATCTGTTGGGTCAGCATAGGAGGTGCCATTGTGCAATGACTCAGAGCAAATATGGGTATTGCCTTTGAGGTTTCTGATATAGTTATAGAAGGCTTTGTGGTTGTTTTTGGCGTGAGCCACAATTCTGCCTTCATAGCGGGCTTTGGAGGATTTGATAAGGGATCTCACCTTTTTGTTGGGACTGGACTGATAAGGGAGGATTTCCCGTCTTGAGACTTCATTTTTTTCTGCAACAGGTTCTTCCATCTGTTGTAGAGTTTATTGATGGCTGGGGATCACCAGATTGGCTTCCTTTTTTCGGAGGAGAGCATCCTAGTTCTATTTGGTATGTCAAGGTCCATGCATCTGTGTATATGCTCGTACAGTGCATTGGTGTATGATTTGGCAATTCATGCAGCTATTTACCATTGGCATGGGTGATGAGAAGTTATCCACCTCTGCTTTTTGGAGCCCAAAGTCAGCTTTAGAGAAGTTTTTCAGGGTGGTCACCTTAGTGGGGGGTGTAGGTGAGATGGAGATTTCCATGGTGATCAGTTTGTGGTCAGATTTAACCAGGGAGGAACTGACTATATGTGTGGAGCAGCAGTCTCCCATGTTGGTGATAACCAGGTCAAGGATGTTGCTTCTTCTAGTGGGGGTCAGAATGAGCTGGTCCAGGGCATTGGAACTGATAAATTCCAGAAAGTGCTGGGCCTGTACATTGGTACTTGAATAGTTTTCTCAGTTGGTGGAAGGGTAGTTGAAGTCATCCAGTATGAGAGTATTGGGTTGGACCTTGATAGATTCCAGGGTGCTTAGGAAGTTGTCGTGTGAGTCTAGAGACATGTTTGGGGTTCTGCAGCAGGCTATGACTTGTATAACTGTCTTACCCAGTGTTAGTTGTACCTGAAGTATCTCAGATTCATTATGGTGGGCTACCAGTTTAGAGGTGTGCATATCCTTTAAGAATATGAAGACACCACCACCTTTGGAGCTACCGGCCACATTCTGGGGCCGAAAGGTATGAAATGAGTTGTAGCCTGGGAGTGCAGGGGGTGCTTTCTACCTCTTTAAACCAGGTCTCTGTTACAGCACAGATGTCGACATTCTCTATTTTGAGGAGAGCTTCGAGCGAGTGCATCTTGAGATTTAGACTTCTAGCATTGAACAGCATGACCCTCAGATTGCATTTGTTTGTAGCTGTTACAGTGGAATGTTAGTCTTTATAACACTGCCTAAAAAAGGCACTTTAGGGGTGGCAAGAGCTTTAGCCAGTACCCTGAATCCTAGGAGTGACAGATGCAGGCTGTCTCTGGGAAAGCATCGAGGTCTGTTGATCATGTCTTCCCAGACAGACAGATACTTTAGAATGACACCAGAAACTTAGGCAATTGTTGAAGTCAATCATTTTCTGCTCGTACTGGGGTATCATTCTGGGTGACGGTAGAATACTGCTCAGGGCTAAGGTCATACCTGCCTGGGACACATAATTTGAGAGTTCCATCACATCTCTTTTCATGTAGTCCAGGAAGGTATGTCTCAGGTCATTCACACCCACATTGACAATGACTGAGTCATATCTGTACTTGTTGTAGAGTGACCTGAGTGCATGTGTTATGTGGCAGATCCTGGCACCCGATAGACAACGGATTGTCACCTTCTCCTTGTTCAACCTAGTGAGTGGGACATCAGTGTGCCTCACAATTGAGTCTCTTATGATTAGTAGATTGGGCAAAGTGTTTTGCCTTAAGGGCTTGGGTTGAGGGGCACACTGTGGTGGTGAGCTGTGTGTTCTGGGGTTGGTGTTGTGTTGTGGTGGTCGAGTGTGTTTCTGTCTCGGGGATCTCTGTTGTTTGGGTAAATTTTTATTGAGAGCCTCTGCGAAGGTGGGTGGATGGTTTGTGTTTCTATGTGTGGGCTGTGATGGTTGATGTTTTGGAGGGCTGTGTGTTCTATGTAGTGAGTTGCAGGTGTTGACCTTCTCCTCTTGACCAGGTAGTCCGGTTTTGGTTGGAGCGTGCACTGCTTCCATTTTGGTGATATAAGTGCATCTCTCACAAGTATGAGTGTTGAGAGGTAAGAGAAGAGGGTTGTCTGTGTACATTAGACAGTTGCCACACTGTCTCAGAATGCCCAAGTGCATCAGGTTAGTAGGAGAAAACACAGAAAATTGCCCTATAATCATACTAGGAGGGGTGGTCATAACTAATAAGTACTGGTGCTGTTACTGCGTAGGAACAGCTAGTGCTGATAGCACCTAAGTGTGCTACAATAAATGCTACAAAAGCCTGTTAAAGTGCTAGCCAATTACACTATTTGAAGTGGAAGAAGTAAAAGAACAAGCTCGTTCTAAGGGGAAAATTGAAGAGAAAACTGTCTGGTACCAGTAATAGCTCACCTAAGCTGAGCACCGCTACATGGTGCACAAACAGGGACTTTTAATCCAGAAAGTTGAAAGGGGTGGAAAAAATGCCCAAATGGCTAATAAACTACAATTTCTGGAACAGAAACAACTCCTGTTGTGGTAGATAGGCTACCTAGTGATTGCCACTCCCACTGATAACCTAGAAGTCTTCCTTCCAGCACAGAAAGGTCTGGGGGGCTTAGAAACTTAGAAAACAGTCCTGAATACAGCAAATCTGTATCTGGACTAGACTAGTTACAGGAAAGGTGGGAAACAAGCTTGGAACTTTTGTGTGTGTGTGTGTGTGTGTGTGTGTGTGTGTGTGTGTGTGTGTGTGTGTGTGTGTGTGTGTGTGTGTGTGTGTGTATATATATATATGGGTCTACTTCGTAACGTTGAATTTCATAACATTGAGACCTTCATCTTTCGGCTGCTCCTGTTAGGGGTCGCCACAGCGGATCATCTGTTTCCATTTCTTCCTGTCCTCTGCATCTTGCTCTGTCACACCAACCACTTGCATGTCCTCTCTCACCACATCCATAAACCTTATCTTAGGCCTTCCTCTTTTCCTGTTACCTGGCAGCTTCATCCTTAACATATTTTTTCCCAATATACTCTGCATCCCTTCTCAGCACATGTCCAAACCAATGTAATCTTGCCTCTCTGGCTTTGTCTCCAAACCTTCCAACCTGGGCTGACCCTCTAATATACTTATTCCTAATCCTGTCCACCCTAGTCACACCCATTGCAAATCTTAACATCTTTAACTCTGCCACGTCCAGCTCTGACTCCTGCTTTTTTTGTCAATGCCATTGTCTCCAACCCATATAACATAGCTGGTCTCACTACCCTCTTGTAGACCTTCGCTTTCATTCTTACTGGTACTCGTCTGTCACAAATCACTCCTGACACTCTTCTCCACCAACTCCATCCTGCCTGTACTCTCTTCTTCACCTCTTTTCCACACTCACCATTACTCTGAACTGTTGATCCCAAGTATTTAAACTTATCCACCCTCGCCACCTCTACTCCTTGCATCCTCACCATTCCTCTATCCTCCATCTCATTCACACACATATATATTCTGCCTTAGTCCTGCTGACCTTCATTCCTCTTCTCTCTAGAGCATATCTCCACCTCTCCAGGGTCTCTTCCACCTGTTCCCTACTCTCACTACAGATCACAATGTCATCTGCAAACATCATAGTTCACGGGGACTACTGTTTTAACTTATCTGTCAACCTGTCCATCACCATTGCACATAAGAAAGGGCTCAGAGCCGATCCTTGATGTAATCCCACCTCCACCTTAAACGCATCCATCACTCCCACTGCAGACCTCACCGCTGTCACACTACCTCGTACATATCCTGTACCACTCTTACATACTTCTCTGACTCTCCTGACTTCCTCATATAATACCACAACTCCTGTCTAGGCACCCTGTCATATGCTTTCTTTAAGTCCACAAAGACACAATGCAACTCCTTCTGACCTTCTCTGTACTTCTCCATCAACACTCTCAGAGCAAACATCGCATCTGTAGTACTCTTTTCTGGCATGAAACCATACTGCTGATCACTAATTATCACCTCCCTTCTTAACCTAGCTTCCACTACTCTTTCCCATAACTTCATGCTGTGACTGATGAATTTAATCCCTCTATAGTTACTACAGCTCTGCACATCACCCTTATTCTTAAAAATTGGTACCAAAACACTTTTTCTCCATTCCTCAGGCATCCTCACACTTTCCAAGATTTCATTAAACAATCTAGTTAAAAACTTCACTGCCATTTCACCTAAACACCTCCATGCTTCCACAGGTATGTCATCTGGACCAACAGCCTTTCCATTCTTCATCTTCTTCACAGCTATCCTTACTTCCTCCTTGCTAATCCACTGCACTTCATGATTCACTATCCGCACATCATCCAACCTTCTCTCTCTCTCATTCTCTTCATTCATCAGCCCATCAAAGTACTCATTCCATCTCCTCAACACACTCTCCTCGCTTGTGAGTATGTTTCCCTCATTATCCTTTATCACCCTTACCTGCTGCACATCTTTACTAGCTCGGTCCCTCTGTCTAGCCAATCGGTACAGGTCCTTTTCTCCCTCCTTAGTGTCCAACCTTTCATACAACTCTTCATATGCCATATCCTTAGCCTTCGCCACCTTTCTCTTTGCCATGCACCTCATCTCCTTATACTCCTGTCTACTTTCTTGATCTCTCTGACAATCCCACTTCTTCTTTGCCACCCTCTTTCTCTGTATACTCTCCTGTACTTCTTCATTCCACCACCAGGTCTCCTTGTTCTCCTTCCTCTGTCCAGATGTCACACCAAGCACCTTTCTAGCCATCTCTCTTACTAGCTCTGCTGTAGTTACCCAGCTATTTGGTAACTCTTCACTGCCACCCAGTGCCTGTCTTAACTCTTCCCTGAACTCCACCTCACAATTACCTTTTTTCAATTTCCACCATTTGATCCTTGGTGCTTCCCTCATACTCCTCCTCCTCTTCTTGATCACCAATGTCATCCTATGCTGCCTAACTACACTTTCCCCTGCCATCACTTTACAGTCTCCAATCTCCTTCAAACTGGCCCTCCTACATAAGATATAATCCACCTGTGTGCATCTTCCTCCACTCTTGTATGTCACCCTATGTTCCTCCCTCTTGTTAAAATACATATTCACCACAGCCATGTCCATCCTTTTCGCAAAATCCACTACACCGAGACCAAAACATCTAAATCCCAAAACACTGAAAAAAAAACACTGAAAACTCAGAACATTGAAAGTGTGCTTCATAACACTGAAAACTACAAAGCAAATGTAAATAACACCCCCTCCACCTACAAAAACACCTAACAAACACACTTTCTACTATGTTTCTGCAGGGGGAAAAGTCCCCCTGCACCCCCCATGTGGAGGGCTGAGGTTAGGAAATTAACTTTTTTCCACTGTAGTGCGATCTTGGAGTTGGTATATTTAATTTACGGGGGGGGGGTGCAGGGGGGCTTGCCCCCCTGCAGAAATGTAGTAGGAAGTGTGTTTGTTCGTTAGGTGTTGTAGGTGGAGGGGATCTTATTTACTTATATCATATATCATTGCTGGAGCCTTCCTGTGTCCTGACAGAGTGCTGTTCAAACTATCTGGAGATATACAGAGCTGAGTATATTTTTCTGGAACTGCAGAGTTGTGTACTGGTAATTGTTGTTTGACTAATTTTATATAATTGCTGGTTGACTTTTGGTTGTGCACTGTTATTTTTGCTTCACTGTATAGTTTTTCAGATCTCTGCTGAAGGTGTTGGTTTTCCCATACCCGTGTTGTTGTTTAAATTTGGAGGCTTTTGCATTTGATCTGGGTCATTCTACCTAATAGACTCATTCTGCACTTGTTTTTAGTCATTTTTAATTTAATTGCATTTTTTAAACTGTTTGGTCTAACATTGCTACATACTAAAGTGTGCTAGCTTGCACTGCATTTGCATTGTTTTGACTGCTGTTTTAGCTACTTTTCTGTATATATATTAAAAAAATACCTTTCCTGTAACTAGTGTAGTCCAGATTCAGATTTGCTGTATCCAGGACTGTATGTAAGCTTCTGAGCCCCCCCCCCCAAGCTTTCTGTGTTGGAGGGAAGCCTTCTAGCTTATCAGTGGGAGTGGTAAGCACTAGGTAACCTATCTACCACATAAGGAGTGGTTCTGGCCCAGAAATTGTAGTTATTGGCCGTTTGGGCAGTTTTTCCATCTCTCTCAACTTTCTGATTTAAAAGCCTGCATTTGCACTTGTTTCCCCCTTTCCTGTAACTAGTTTAGTCCAGATACAGATTCTTAATTTTAGCACTTGAATTTGCTTATTCGTGATCAGCACTTGTTCAGAACTTGTAAGCACTAAATAACCTACTAATTACTACATCACTCAACCTTCCTCATTACCTAGAGGAAAACAGTTTTGGTACTTTCCTCACTTGCTTAGAGAAAAACAGCTCTTGTACTCACTTTCCTCATTTATCTAGAGGAAAATAGTTTTTTATTCAGGCATGTCCAAGAGACAGCTCCCAGTGTTCTCTCCTGTCTATCTGATGAATCTGGGCATCTTGGGGCAATGTAGAAATTCCCTCATGTACACAGACAACCCTCTCCTCCTACCACCCAACACTACAACCTGTGAGAGATGCACTTATCTAGCCAAACTGGAGGTAAAGCTCTCTCCAATCAAGACTGAACTTGACAGTCAAGAGGAGAAGGTAAACACTTGCACCGCACCACACTCATCACATAGTCTCACTAAATCTACACCACCAAAATCCACACATAGAAACACAAAAACATTTGCGGAGGCTCTCAATAATAATCTGCTCAAGCAACAAAGACCTCTAAAGCAGAAATGCAAGCAACCTCCACCCCTCAACACAACCCAAATGACACATAGCCCGCAGACTCAGTGTGCCACTCAACCACAGCCAATAAGGCAAAACAACGTACCCAGCACACTAGTGATTGGTGCCCCTATAGTCAGGCACACTGATGTCCCACTCACCAGGCTAAAGAAGGAGAAGGTTACTGTCAGCTGCCTGCCAGGTACCAGGAACCGCCACATAACCCACACACTCAGGCCACTCCACAACAAGTACAAATATGACTGTCATTGTCCATGTTGGTGTGAATGACCTGAGATGTACCTCCCTGGACTACATGAAAAGAGACATGGAAGAGCTCTCCAATCTTGTAGCCCAGGCAGGTATGACACTAGCCCTAAGTAGCATTCTGCCATCACACAGAATGATGCCGCAGTACAAGGACAAAATGATTGACTTCAACAATTGGCTAAGCTTCTGGTGCCATTCTAAAGGGATCCAGTATCTGTCTGCCTGGGATGACATGGTCGACAGACCACGATGCTTTGCCAGAGATGACCTGCACCTGTCACCCCTGGGATTCTGGATACTGGCTAAGGTTCTTGCCGCCCCTATAGTGCCTTTTTTAGGCAAGGTTCAAATGACAAATTCACCACCATAACAGGAACAGGCAAGCAAAAACTGAGGGTGATGCTACTCAATGCTAGAAGTCTAAATCTCAAAATGCACTCACTCAAGGCACTCCTTAAAATGGAGAACATCGATATCTGTGCAGTGACTGAGACCTGGTTCAAGGCTCCAGAGAGCACCCCTGCACTACCAGGCTATAACTCATACCACACTTTCCGGCCATGTAACCTGGACTGAAACACCAAAGGTGGAGGTGTGTCCATATTCATTAAGGATATCCACACCTCCAGGCTAGTTGCTTAGCATAATGCAGCCGAGGTTATCCAAGTGCAACTAACTCTGGGCAAAACTGCAATCGAAATTGTAGCTTGCTACAGATCACCCACCATGCCCCAAGATTCCCACTCCTCTTTTCTTGATGTACTAGAAAATATTAGGGTTCAACCAAACACCCTAATAATGGGCAATTTCAACTACCCCACCATTAACTGGGAAAAGTACTCATGTCCCAACTCCTTCACTCAATGCTTTCTGGAAAACATAAACTCCAATGCCCTGGATCAACTTGTCCACACCCCCACCAGGGGCAACAATATCCTAGATCTAGTCATTACCAACATGAGTCACTGGGGTTCCACACCTGAAGTCAATGCCTCATTGGTCCGATCCGACCATAAGCTAATTACCCTAGATATCCACATCCTGCCCCCACCCCCCATTAAGGAAACCATGGTAAAAAATTTCTCCAAAGCCAACTTCATGCTTCTTAAGACAGAAGTGGTGAACTTCATGACACCCATGCAGATGGAAAATACAGTTACGACTACTGAGTCCTACACAATTGCACTTTATAAGCACTTACATGAGTGCATGGATCGTGCTATCCCAAACAGAACCAATACACTATCCTCCAAAAAAAGGAAGCTAATCTGGTGGCCTCCTGCCATAAACAAACTGTACAACAGAAGGAAGAAACTGTTGCAAAATAGAGTAAAATCCCATGAGTGGAGGAGCTCCCTGGTCAGCCTCAGTAAGAAGCTGCGATCCCTGATAAAATCCTCAAAAGCTAGTTACGAAAACAAAATCACCACTGATTCTAAAGACAACCACAAAGCATTCTATAGCTATGTCAAGAATCTCAATGGCAGCACTCAGATCTGCTCTGAGTTACTGTACAATGGCACTAAATATACAGACCCAACTGATATTGCCAACATCCTGGCAGATAGGTTCAGTGCTAACTTTACCCCCCTCTCAACTCCTAAAGAGCCCATCTCTATACCGGAAGAATGCAAAGTTCCTGTAATCATGGCTGCAGAGGTAAAAACCACACTCTTCAAAGCCAAGAACACAGCATCCATGGGACCAGACAACATCCCAGGCTGCATTCTACATGAACTGCAGAATGAACTGGCACCCCACCTAAGTACCATGTTCAATCATAGCCTCACCTTAGGCTTTGTGCCTGCTGAATGGCGCACAGCAATGGTTATCCCACTCCACAAGGGGGGAGCTACCACGGACCCTGGGAACTACCACCCCATTAGCCTGACGAGCCTGGTCTGCAAGGCCATGGAACTTATAAACAAAGACATTGGTAATCTCCAAACTCTGGACCACACCCAGTTCGGTTTGTAAAAGGCAGATCATGTCTCCTAAACCTGATAGACTTATTTGAAGCAGTCACCAAAGCCGTAGACAAGGGTAAGGTGGTTCACACAGCCTATCTAGATCTTGCCAAGGCTTTCGACACCATCCCCCACTCTGGAATTATAGATAAACTCACTAAACTAGGTATAAATCCCTATGTCACAAGATGGGTTGCCAACTGGCTCACTGACAGAACCCACACTGTGAAAGTAGCAGACTCCAAGTCCGACTTCAGACCAGTGACAAGTGGAGTACCACAGGGTTCAAGTCCTGGGTCCTCTCCTGTTTGGTATCTACTTCTCTCAAGTACATGCTAACACAGAAGGTCTTTGCCTAATGAAGTTCGCAGATGACTGCAAACTAGGAGCCATAATCGAAACTCCTAACGATGTGGACATCCTACAAAAGGGCCTCACTGAGACAGATGCCTAGTGTCAAAGCCATGGCCTCAAGCTCAATGCCAAAAAGTGCATTGTCATCCCCTTTGGTAAAAACTCTGTACCCATGAACCACAACATAGGCGGTAATATACTTAACACCGAAAGTGTGATATGAGACCTTGGGACACAGGTGGACAGTAGTCTCTCCTTTGATAATCACATCGCCACAGTAGTCAGGAAATCCTTCTACTTGGCACACCTCATCACAAAAGGTTTCTCATCCAGAAAAAAAGAGGTCATTGTTCCCCTCTACTCATCACTCATTAGACCCAATATAGAGTACAACGTCCCTTTTGGTATGTACCTCAGAAGACATCTACAACAACTGGAAAGGCCGCAGAAATATCACACAAAGAGGATTACCGGCATCAAACAGATGCCCTACACAGACTGTCTCAAAAAACCCAGAGCTGTTGGACATGCTCCACTTAAAGAAATCCCAGTCCCTCCGAGCTACACGCTCTAGGGACCTAAACCTTGTCACCACAATAAACAGAACATGCCGGAGGGATAGATTCCTGTCCCAGAGACTTCCCATACTCTGGAATAAACTACCTATCTATATCAAACAAAGCTCCTCATTAGCACTCTTCAAGAAAAATCTTGATGATTGGATGGGAAATAGGAAATTCACCCCTGGGATCACCTTTGTGGCTCTGCTCGACAGTGGCACAGGAAAATAATTTTCTTGGGTGGCAAAAGCCAGGGTACCCTTTTGACTGGGCTTGTATAGGCCCCAGGGCCGATAGCCTAGTACCTACCTATGAACCTATGAACCTGTGCAATGTAGTTTTCAATATGTATCAATATCAATTGTCTCAATGTTATGAAATTCACCATTATGAAATTTCAATGTTATGAAGTAGACCCATATATATATATATATATATATATATATATATAAATATATATATATAGTATAGATATACACACACACACACACACACACACACACACACACACACACACACATACACACGCCTCTCTATAAATATACATCTCTCTCTCTCTGTCTATCTATATCTATATCTATTTATATATATGTAGGTATGTGTGTGTGTGTGTGTGTGTGTGTGTGTATATATATATATATATATATATATATATATATATATATATATATATATATATTATATATATAGGTAGCTAGATATAAATAGAAATATATATATATATATATATATATATATATATATATATATATATATATATATAGCTACATCTCTCTCTCATATATATCTATATATAAAAACATTGATAAAAAAAAATATATATATATATATATAGAGAGAGAGAGAGAGAGAGAGAGAGAAAGTTATCTGTAGCTACCTATGGTATCGTACAGCAAACAGCTGAAATATCAATTAAAACATCAATGCGTTAACGTCTACAGTTGACTGTGCATGCTCCAAGGATTAATCTCAGAGCATGCAAAATAAAAACACACTTTTGTGCAGCCCCCAGACCCATATCTAATTAGATATACTAGCTCCCAGGTTGCACAATCCTGGGGAAAGGGCATTTTCTCCTACCTAGGGATTGTTGATCTCACATACCTGATGACCTTCTCTTTCTGTTAACCCAAAAGTGCCAACCAAATGGATGTTGATATTTGTGCATTTCACTCAAAAGTCACATATTTATTTGTATTCTGGGGTAAAGCACTGATCTCCATGGACCTTTTTCAGACTCAGTCCCAGATCAGTTTCTGGTTAAGTGACTTGCTCAGAGTCATACAGTTAGAGCAATAGAGGCTGAGGGAATCAAACCTTGCACTGCTGGACCACAAGAAACAGCTTGTTAACAGCTCCTTAATTGTCTAAGCCAACTATTCAGAATTATTTCAGTGGCTGCAGATAACCATGCACCTATGCAGTATGATTTTTTTTTCTGTTTTGTTTTTTGTTAGACCTTCCAGTATTATTATTTGTATACAACAATCTAACTGACAAACTAAACTACTTTGTTGCTGGACATTGACTTCAGTTTTGATTCCATTCATTAACTAAGTGTATAGCTTAATGTCTGTTCACTGCTGGAAAAGCAATAAACAAGCAAAAGCTATTTTCATCTGCTTCAATCTATTGGATTATTTCTTCTGAAATGTTTTACATGTCCCCACACTGCCTCATATCTATTTTTGCAGGACGAAATAAACTCCAGAAAATGGACTTTTGCCTTCCTATACTTGAAAATACTGAAAACCTTTTTCCACAGCATGTCAGATGGCAGACATTTCGTAACTCATTCTGTGTAACAAACAATCTTAGATCTGTGATAAGTGTTCCTCCTGTTATGTTTAGCTTCCATTTGACTTTGAGCTCATGTCTGACAAAATGAATGCTTATTTCTATCAAGGACCGGAATAGTCTGTTCATATCACTACTTTGTTCTTTCTCACTTGATTTCCAGCAAGCACATGTTTACTACCCTTAAAAGGTACCTCGTGATGTCTGCCCTTTACTATTAGGCGAGTTAACTCATGACAAACACATTGTTTTGTCACAGTACTTCCTTAAGCAAAAATAAACGCAAAGTTCTGTCTAATATTGCACATCCTGCCCAAACATTAGTCCTGTTTTACTACTTGGGCTCTGACCATGTTTTACAATTCAGAAGAGTAGCTGTGATTCCCCAAATGGATTACTCCATACTGAGATTATGAAGCAATACAAAACATGTCACGTAGACAACAATCTAAAATAAACATTCTAGAAGAGTTTTGCGTAATGGGCCCTTTGTTTTCCCACTTGTGGAAAGTGAGTTTGCCATACCACAGAAAAACAGTGTCAGTGTATTTTCCAGGTGATGTTTAGTCTGAGGTCTTGAATAGCTATGTAGTCTTTTTTTTCAGCCATTCTCTGTACATTTTGTTATTGAACATAATGAGTCATCTACATTTACATAACACGGTCATTTCCCTGCTTTCATTTTTAGATTAAATGTTAATTTAGCAGTGGAACAGTACGTCTTTCACTGGCAATTTAAATTCAGACTACAGTAACTGACATATAAGGAATATGCTACAAGGAAAAATGAGTTGTTCTGTTAACTGATGATTGTAAAACTGTAAAAAAGACAATAATAAAAATGTAAAAAAGCATCAGTTGCATGTGCTGAATGTCTGCAAACTGATTTCTCAATATTGTAAAGTACTCCATAGAGTTGAGCATTATGTTTGTAAGCTGTATCTTACTGTAAACATATCCACTAATCAATGATTTATCAAAAAGTATGGTAAGTGTGGAGATGAGAAGAACAGTTTATTAAGTGTATTAACATGAAAAATGCAGCCCTTCGATTTAATATGCAGGTTATGTAAACTATTATGTTTATGGAATTGTCCATCAATACACAGGCAAGAGTCAGAAAACAAAGTGTTAAAGTGCAAAGAAGTGTTAGCCATTTGCATAGCTTTCATAGGTTCATAGGTTTATAGGAGGTTACTAGGCTAAAGGCCCTAGAGCCTTTACAAGCCTAGCCATGTAATAACCCGAGTGCCCTTACTGACCATAGTTAGATAGTCATTGTTAGCAGAACGAGTTTGTGATCAGCACCGAGTGCCACTGTCCATGAGGGAGGTACATGTCACCCCCAGGGTGAATTTACGGTCACCAATCCAGTTGTCAAGATTGTGCTTGAATAGGGTCATTGAGGAGCTCTGCTTCACATAGAGTGGGAGCTTATTACAGAGAAGTAGCAATCACTGGGAGATATATCTGTCTCTCCAGCATGTTTTATTAATGTCACAGGCTAGGTTGAAATCCCTCAAGCGATTTATTCTTGAACCATTTGATTTGCGGATGTGCAGCACATTTCCATTAGGGCAGGACCCTAGACTGCTCTGTACACCAGGCATAGGTTGCCTCTCAGCAGCCTGTATGATACAGAGTACAGTGACAGGGATTTTAGTCTTTCCATAAATGTGATGTTTTAGAAACCCTTGATTCTCTTGGTTAGAAACCTCTGAGGTCTCTGCAGTTGCTGCAGCTGTCTGCTGAGGTACATACAGAAGGGAGCATTGTACTCAATTAGTGGTCTGATAAGGGTCGAGTACAGAAGAGCTATAACCTCCCTGTTCTTGGATGCAATGCCGTTATTTATGAGATGCACTATGTAGAATGCTTTTCTTACCACTATGGACACATGCTGATTGAAGTTTCGATTGCTATCAACCTGTGTTCCCAAGTCTTGCACCACTGAGTTTGAGTTACAGGGGTGCTATCTATAACATAATTAGTAAGGGTTACTTCTTTGCCAAAGGGGATAATGAAGCATTTTTTGCATTAAGTTTTAGTCCATGAGTTTGGCACCAATCATTTGTCTGTCAGCCTTTTCTATAATATGTTAACATCATTGGGGGACGCTGTGATTGAGCCCAGTTTACAGTCTTCTGCAAACATGGTAAGCCACAGGCTATCTACCTTCATCTGGACTTCAGAGAAAGACTCCAAGCAGTAGAGCACCCAGCACAGATGCCTGTGGTACCCCACTGATAACTGGTCTACTAGTGGAGGTGGACTCCCCAACTTTGACAGTGTGCGTTCTGTCAGTGAGCCAGTTTGGTAACCAACTAGTAATGTATGGATTAATCCCCAGCTAGAAAAGTTTCTGTATGATACCTGAATGGGGGATTGTGTCAAAGGCCTTGGCTAAATCAAGATAGGCAGTATGTACTATTTTCCCTCATCAAGGGCTTTGGTTACATTCTCAAATAAGTCCACTAGGCTTAATAAGCAAGCTCTACCCTTGACTAAACCAAATTAGGTCAGATCAAGGGTTTCAAGGTCGCCTATGTCCTTGATGATTCTTTCCATGGCCTTGCAGATAAGTCTGGTTAGGCTCATGTATTGACAGTTCCCAGGGTCAGTTGATGGACCCCCTTTGTGCAAGGGGATGACTGTTGCTGTTCTCCACTCTGCTGGGACACAGCCAGTTCTCAGACTATGGTTAAAGAGAGTGCCAAGTGGTTCTTCTAGGTCTTGTTTTAGATTTTTTAGTAAGCAGCCTGGGATGTTATTTGGATATATAGAGGCCATGTTTTTGGCCTTGGAGGGTGCTTGTATGACCTGTTCTTTGGAGATACTTGGTAGAGGACTGGTCTCAGAAACTCTTTGGGGTTTGTCTAGTTGGGACAGGGCTGTGAAGTTATTGCTTAATCTGCTGGCTAGCAGGTTGGCAATTTCCTCAGGTTCAGTGTTTTACCATCCAGTATAAGTTTCACACACAGCTGGGCATTCCCTTTTAGGTTTTGGACATACTTAAAGAATGCCTTATGACTGTGTTTAGCTAGGGATGCTAATTTAGACTTGTAGCTAGTCTTAGAGGACTTAACAAGATATTTGATTTACTTGTTCAAGCTGTGGAGAGTATCTTCCTCTTTTGAGTAAGTTCCCTTCTGTTCTTAGAAACCAGTGTCTTTCTTTTGCTGTATAGCTTATTTATACTTACAATCCACCAGGGTGGTTTGTTTTTTCAGGAAAAGCTGGTTTTGTTCCTGTGGGGTACAGCCGAGTCAATGCATTTATTTAAGTGGCTGTATAGGGCATTTGTGTATTCCGCTGGATAGGAGTCATTGCTGGCTATGTTGGCAGGGGCTTTGGAACTTTTTATACCATCGCTTAGTAGGCAATAGTTTGCTTTGGAGAAAAGTTTCAGTTGTTTTTTATTCTTGTGGGGGTGTCAGGTTTGATCTTTACTTCAAACGAGACTGGTTTATGGTCTGACCTTATCAGATAGGGAAACACACAGTGGGTAGTGCAGTGAGCACTAGGTCCAGGACATCTGAGCCCCTTGTGGGGACGTGGACCAACTGTTCCAGGGCATTTGAATTAACAAAGTCCAGGAACTTCATAGCAAACATGTTTGTGGTCATGTAAGTTGCCCAATTGATGGAAGGATAGTTGAAATGTGCTATAACACTGTATTGATATTAGGGTAGTGTGATTCATGATACAGCTGAGGGTTGCAGTGCAACAAATGGTAAAGGAAGAGTTTTCTTCCTTATCCCCAGCAAAAGCATCCAGCACATTTTGTGAAATCCCATGGCATTCCTGGAAATGCTGAGAGATATAACACCTTTAACATGTTCTGGATCTGTCCAAGGGACTTCTTCCAGTGGGCTGAGCTTGGAATTCCTCTTGTGGGATCTACTCAGCAGACATCTTCACAAGGTTACCAAACCACCTCAACTGGCTCATTTCAGCATGAAGGCTGCACTCTGAGGCACTTGCTCTTGTATTGCTGAGCTCCTCACTCTGTCATGGAGAGTGAACTTGGGTATCCTGTGAAAGAACCTCATTTCTGCTGGTTGTATCCATAACTTCTTGAAGCTGATCACTACCCAGAGCTAATGATCATAGGTGAGGGTGAGCCCATAAACTTACCTGTAAACTGAGAGCTTTGTCCTAGGACTCAGCTGTCACTTCATCATCACATCCAATACAATGCCAGCTGTAGTGATGCCATTGTACTAGTCCATCGGTCACTCTACCAATGCCCACTGCACTTACTCACAAACAAAAGCCCAAGACAAGTGAACTCTTCCTCCTGAGGTGGCTACTTCCCCATCCCCTTCTATAAAGTAGTATATAGCATTATAAAATGAAAATTAGTATTTTGTCATGCTGTATGAAGCATTACACAAAATTCCAAAGTTGAGGGGACATGCCATATTATTATGGCATACAGCCTGCACAACAGAGAAGGACAGCTCCTCTTCTTATGCACATGATGAAGAATTTTGCTGTTTTCTAGCACTGAAAACTTAAGACTCCACACTTCTAAGTGCTTTCTCTGTGCATAATCTGTTCCCTGCATTGCTGCAAGGTATCAAAGCATGCTTTGCATGCAGCCTGATAACAAGAGATGCATGGCTCCTTGGCCAGCTGACAGCCTGCAAACTGGATACTATAAACTAATATAACGCATTAATGAATTGCTCTGTGATGTGATATGCAGGCATGGTATAACAAAACAATTTGGTATAATAATTTTAGTGCTACATTACTAAGCCAAATGGGATTCTCATTGTCAACTGGAATTCCATTATATATTAGGAGACATTGGAGGGGTGGGGGTTACTGCTGGGCAATAAGCCTTACTTTAATTATGAAGGCGGTGGATGAGCCCTAGATGATGAGCACTGCAGTATATAATAATTGGGGTGGTAGCAGAAAAGAGAAAATGAGCAGACAGTGTGTGAAAAGAGGATGTGGGGGAGGTGGTGTATTGGGACACTAAAGAGAATAACATGCCATGCTAATCACTGACGGGATCAGGAGTCCCACATGCCATGCTAATCACTGACGGGATCAGGAGTCCCACATGCCATGCTAATCACTGACGGGATCAGGAGTCCCACACAACATTGTATGAAAGACAGGCTAGTAGGTAACGCTTTGTGGACGCTAAAATGCAGTGAGCTATCACTAGGGAACAGGTCCATAATGCTCTCTCTAAGGCCAAGAACACTGCATCAATGGGCCCTCACAATATCCCAGGATACCCTCTAAGTAGCATGAAGCATGACCTATCAGGCCCTCTAGAACTGTTTTTTTAATGGTAGCCTTCAAACAGGCTTCATGTCTCATGAATGGTAAACAGCAACAGTCATCCATCTGCACAAAGGTGGGCCATCTACAGACCCTGGAAACTACAGACCCATACGTCTCATTAGTCTCATATGCAAAGCCATGGAAAGAATCATCATGGACATGATCAATATAGATATAGTAAACCTCCAGACAATGGATCTAACCCGATTTGGTTTAATCAAAGCCAGGTCATGCAAAATGGTTCACGCTGCATACCTTGACCCAGCCAAGGCATTTGACAAAATACCCCACTCAGGCATTGTTGACAAACTTAAGAGGTTAGGTACAAACCCTTATGTCACCTGGTGGATAGCCAGCTGGTCACAGACAGGACCCAGGAAGTTAAAATTGGAGAATCCACCTCTACAAAGAGGCTAGTCACAAGTGGAGTTCCCTCAGGGATTGGTCCTGGGACCACTCCTTTTTGGCATTTACTTCTCAAGGCCTATATCAGTAGCCTCCAGCTGAGTAAATTTGCAGATGATTGCAAATTAGGTGCTGTCATTGAATCACCCAGTGACACAAATGTTCTCCAGGAAGGCCTGACACAGACAAACAACTGGTATCAAAGCCATGGACTAAAACTAAATGCAAAGAAATGCATAACAATATCCTGGGGGAAGAAGTCATTCACCCTTGGTAATTACTATATTGACATAACCCTAAAAGTTGGACCAGTGGTCATGGACTTGGGGACACACATAGACTGTAATCTGTTCTTTGACCATCACATGTCTACAGTAGTGAAGAAATCATTCTATGTTGTGCAACTTATAAACAAAATATGGTATATTGGTCCAAGGAAATCATTGTTCCACTTTATTTGGCATTCATCAGACCTGTCATTGAGTACAATGCCCCCTTTGGTATACACCTAACCAGGCATATCCATCAACTGGAACCTCCAAAGAGGTTCCTCACTAAAAGAATACAGGGCATAAGTAACATGTTCTGTGCAGACAACTTCAAAGCCCTATCCCTGTATTCTGTCTGCTACAGACTGTTGAGGGGATAGTCATATGTTACTACTAGGCTAACTGCCCTTGTGGGCCATTTTAAGCCTAGCCAATTATCCCATGGGAAAATCAAACCCTGCACCTTGTGTCTGTAAAGTAAACACCTTAACTATTACGTCAACCTCCCAACCCTAAAAGTTTGGGCTTAGCTGGATTAGAACCCAGGCTCACCTATACTATAACCCTTAACTTACAACTACTGCTACAAGAACTCCAAGGAAGTCATTGTTCCACTATGCCTGGCATATGAGGCATTGTCAGACTCCACTTTGATGGACTTCCTGCATATCCGCAAAACAAAGAGCACCAGAATTACCTGTTCTAAAGGCTTAAACCTTGCTTGTGATATAAATAGGACCTGCTGGAGAGGGTTCCTATTAGATGACCGAAGACGCATTCTTTCGAATGCGCCTTGGTCGAACTTGAAAAGACAAAAAGGCAAAATGATGTAACAGCATATAAGTGAATTCTTTCCCTGGGAAAGAAATCGCTTGGCCACGTCCATTACTTTGCCGTTTTCGTTACTTTATTGTGATCTTGGAGTTGGTATATTTAAGTAGGGGGGTGTGGTGGGCACTTTATGTTATAAGTGGTTTTTTTTTTTTTTTTGGAACAGCGATTTTTTTTCCCTTGGAAAAAATCACTGTTCTAAGTGTTCGAGTTTGTAAGCTTTCGCTTACATGGGGTTGATAAATCATCATTCGCTTTTCTAAGCATTCGATGATTTAATATAGACCCACTGGAGACACAGGTATATATCCTAGAGACTAGAGTTCCTCCCTAATCCAATTCAAGTGTAACTTGGACAGCTGGATGGGGAACAGGAACTTCATTTCTGGTTTGGCACCTATGTCTCTAATGGAATAGGCAGCCTGTAAATGGTTCACCTCCTAGGCCCTGCTTGTAAATGATTCACTGCCCATGCCCCTACTTACACTTATCAAGGGTATCAGAACTTGTCAGAGATTTGGGGTGCATGGCTAGGCTTAAAAAGACCATTGTGATCTTTAGCCCAGTACACACCTATAAACATGTAATATAAATGTGGTCTCTGTCCTGTCAAGAGGTATAATAAATAATACAAAGAGAAAGTAAGTGTGGTCTGAACTCCATGACATCTATATTACAAACTGAACTCCATGGAACAAGCATGGAGCATGCTCTGAGGATTACACCAGAGCAGGATAAATAATGAATGCTTTTGCAGGGGAGCAAGGCTCCCAACATCCCCCTGCTAATTATATAAAATAACTCTGAGATCACACAATCCTCAGGAAAAGGGAATGTTGCCCTATCTGGGGATTATTGATCTTGTACACTTCAGGCATTTGTTCCTGTCGACCAAACAGGTGTCAATATTGTACATTTGACATGTTGTGATATATATATATATATATATATATATATATATATATATATATATATCTATATATATATATATATATATATATATATATATATATATATATATATATGTGTGTGTGTGTGTGTGTGTGTGTGTATGGAAACACTTTATAAGCTCGAAATACTGAAATAGCGAATTTCAATATTTTGAGTTCATGAAGTGGAAGGTTCGGAAGATTGCAACCACAGAAGCACGAAATTCAAAATCTTGAGTGTGGGAGATTTTGAATTAGCGGTTCTGGTGTTGTGATGTGTTCGTGGATTCCGGTAAGTGTTTATGTTTAAGGGTGTTGGGTGGTGCCTGTAGTGTGTGTTAGTGTGTGCTGTTACTGTGATGTGTGTGTGCGAGAGGAATGTAGTTTGTGTGGTGGTGTTTTTGTGTGCGTGTGTGTGTGTGTGTGTGTGTGTGTGTGTGTGTGTGTGTGTGTGTGTGTGTGTGTGTGTGTGTGTGTGTGTGCACGTGTGTGTGCGTGTGTGTGTGTGTATGTAGTACGACCTTGGAGTTCGAATATTTAAGTAGGGGGTGTGGGGAGTGTAGGGGGGCTTGCCCCCCTGCATATTATAAGGGTAGGTGTGTGTGCTAGTTGTTTATTTGTGTGCGCGTGTGTTGTAATGGTGTTTGCAAGTGTTGGGAGTTTGAATTTCGTGGTTTTGCTGTTTCTAGATTTAGGACTTCATGATTGTATAGTTTTGGGTATTTGGATTTTCTACTTTATAGGCTCGAGATTCTGTAATTCAAGATTTCAGAAGTTCGAGCTTATAAAGTGAATCTATATATATATATATATATATATATATATATATATATATATATATATATCACACACACACACACACACACACACACACACACACACACACACACACATATACTAACAAACCAGCAAGCACACAAACAACACTACCAGCTTTTTTGTACAAGGAGGATACAGCAACTTTATATATGCCAACTCCAAGTTAGCACAACAGCAGAAAAAGTGTATATTCTAAATGCTTGCTGTACCACAATTGTGTACAACACAGAAATTACACCTTTTGATCAGCTGTACATTCTTTTAGATACCTTGTGCATTCAATGGAGCATAACCCACTTACAAATGTTTAATCAACTGTACATTCAGTCCATTGAATGGAACTCCTATGTGCACCCCCACACACACCCATATGCACCACACACATGCGCACATGGGTAGTATATCAAAAAAAGACATTTCTCTCCTTATTTAATGTACTGTCATCTTGCACACCTGTTGATTATTTGTGCTGTTGACCAAATTTTGTCCACTAATCAGATGTTGACTAAAGGTAGAGTCAAAGTAAATCAGTATTCCCATTTATATGCAATGGATAATGTGTCTGACTATGGAATGGAAGACTGTAGGTTCAACTCCTGCCTGGCTCAGTTGACACAATTTTGTTGGGGTGGCATAACAGTTAAAGTGCTTACCTCGGAGGCACGAGGTACAGGATTTGTTTCTCATCTTTTTGTATGGTAGTTGGCATAGAAGGCTGAGGCTGTGAAATGTGGTTCCTGTGGTACACAGTTTGATTCCTTCCTCCTTCCTTTGCTTACTGTGTGAACTTGAGTAAGTCACTTAACCAGATAGTGCTTGTGGGCAACTAGGAATTTGGGCTTGGCTCCTTAATGGTCCTTTGGACTGCAAGGCTAGTAAATACTATATATATATATATATATATATATATATATATATATATATATATATATATGTGTGTGTGTGTGTGTGTGTGTGTGTGTGTGTGTGTGTGTGTGTGTGTGTGTGTGTGTGTGTGTGTGTGTGTGTGTGTGTGTGTGTGTGTGTGTGTGTGTGTGTGTGTGTGTGTGTGTGTACACATACATATACTGCACTGTGCCAGTGCCAATCAATATATCCATCTGGTTACTTTAGTGGAGTACCAAACAGTCTGTTGTATCTGAAGAATTTAAGAAGGTCACTTATCCTGGGTATCTGGTTTTCCCTTTGGGACAGCTGTAGGTGCACAACAACTTCATTTAGATGTCAACTTCTGCAGACTCTCAGTTCACTTCTTAATTATTACAGTTTTCTCAGTCTTTGTCTTCTTACAACAGGATTGATGCAATAATTTGGTTGCTCGTCTCTTAAACCTTAAATAATGAAATATTTGTTTCATTCAAATGCATATAATTACTTTCTGTACAGCTTAGCATCTTCCACATGAAATGCATAGATAGGTTCATAAGCTCATAGGATGGTTCATAGGTTCATAGGCTGGTACTAGGCTAACGGCCCTAGGGCTTATACAAGCCTAGCCATAACAATTCCCTGGCTATTTCTTCCCAGAATATTTATTTCCCTGGTCCCCTGTCTAGCAGGGTGACTGATGTGATCCCCGGGGTGAATTTCCTATCTCCCATCCAATCATCAAGGTTCCTTTTGAAAATTGCCAAGGAGGTGCTCAGCTTGACATATATGGGCAGTCTATTCCAGAGTATGGGGAGTCTCTGGGTCAGGAACCTATCCCTCCAGCATGTTTTATTCATTGTGATGACCAAGTTTAGATCCCTGGAGCATGTGGCTCTGAGGGATTGGGATTTCTTTAAGTGTAGCATGTCCAACAGCTCTGGGTTTGACATGGCCTTGTATGTTAAGCAGAGATCCTCTCTGAGTAGGCGATATGCGACAGAGTATAGCTGGAGTTTTATTAGATGGTCAGCATAGGGCATCTGCTTTAGGCCTGTGATTCTTTTAGTGAGGTATTTCTGTGGCCTTTCCAGTAGTTGCAGATGTCTTTTGAGGTACATACCAAATGGTGCATTGTACTCTATAATGGTTCTAATGAGGGATGAGTACAGTGTGACAATGACCACCATTTTTCTGGATGAAAAGCCCATAGTGATGAGATGTGCCACACAGAAGGATTTCCTGACTGTTGTGGCGATGTGGTTATCGAAGGTGAGACCACTGTCCACCTGTGTCCCTAAGTCCCTTATCACACTTCCAGTGTCTAGTGTACTGCCACTTATGTGGTAATTCATGGGTACATGTTTTTCCCCAAAGGGGATAACTATACATTTCTTGGCATTTAGCTTGAGCCCATGGCTCTGGCACCAAGCATCTGTTTCTGTAAGGCCCTTTTGTAGAATATCCACATCATCTGGGGATTCAATAATGGCTCCCAGTTTGCAGTCATCTGTGAACTATGTTAGCCAGAGTCCCTTAGTGCTAGCCTGTACTTCATAGAAGTAGATGCCAAATAAGAGCGGTCCCAGGACTGAACCCTGAGGTACTCCACTTGTCACTTGTGTGGAGCTGAATTTTGAATCAGCTACTTTTACAGTGTGGGTTCTGTCAGTAAGCCAGTTGGCAACCCATCAAGTGATGTAGGGATTAATGCCCAGCTTAGTAAGTTTATCTATGATTCCAAAGTGGGGGATGGTGTCAAAGGCCTTAACGAGATCCAGATAGGCTGTGTGGACCACCTTACCCTTGTCCACGGCTCCGGAGACTGATTTGAAGAAGTCAAACTGGTTGAAGAGACAAGATTGGCCCTTTACGAAATGAAACTGGGTAAGGTCCAGTATTTGAAGGTTGACAATGTCTTTGTTTATAAGTTCCATGATAATGCGTCCCATAGCTTTGCAGATCAGGCTTGTCAGACTGATAAGATGATAGCTCTCGGGATCCAAGGTGGATCCCCCCTTGTGGAGTGGGATAACTGTTGCTGTGTGCCACGTATTGGGCACCAAAGCCTGAGGTAAGGCTATGATAAACATGACACTTAGGTGAGGTGCCAGTTCATTTTGTAGTTGATGTAGTACACAGCCCAGAATGTAGTCTTGTCCCATGGATGCTGTATTCTTAGCTTTGGACAGTGTGTTTTTTAGCTGTGTGGCCGTGATTACCGGAATTTGGCAATCTTTTGGTATTGAGATGAGCCCTTTAGGGGTGACAGGGGGGTGAAGTCGGCAATGAATCAATCTGCCAGGATATTGGCAATATCCTTGGGATCAGTTTATTTAATGCCATTCTATTTTAGCTCAGAGCAGATCTGAGCATTGGCATTTAGATCCTTGACATAACTATAGAATGCCTTGTGGCTGTCCTTGGAATCTTTGGCAATTGTATTTTCATAAATAGCTTTGGAGGATTTTATGAGGGATCTCAGCTTCTTACTGAGGCTGGTAAGGGAGTATTTTGCATCCTTGGATTTTTCTCTTTTCTGCAGCCGTTTCTTCCTTCTGTTTTATGGTTTGTTTATGGCAGGGGACCACCATATTGGCTTCCTTTTTTTGGAGGAGAACATATTGGTTCTATTTGGAATGGCACGATTCCTGCATGAGTGGATGTGCTCGTACGGTGCCTTAGTGTAGGATTCAGCAGTCGACCTTTCAGTTCCCTTCTGCATGGGTGTCATGAAGTTTGTCACTTCTGACTTGAGTAGCATGAAGTTGGCTTTGGAGAAGTTTTTTATGGAGGTTTCCCTACTGGGGGGTGAGGGTGTGATGTGGACATCAAGGGTGATTAGCTTATGGTCAGACCTGACCAATGAGGGGGCGACCACTGGTGTGGAGCATCAATGGTACTAGGCTATTGGTCTGGAGGCCCTTATAAGCCTAGCCAAGAATTTTGCCCATGTTCCCACAAAGTCAGTACCCATTTGCCCTGTCCAGCAGGGACACAGGTGGGATCCCAGGGGTGTGTTTTCTGTTTCCCATCCAGTCGTCCAGGTTCCTCTTAAAGAGGGCTAGAAAGGTACTATGCTTGACATGGAGAGGGAGTCTATTCTATAGATGGGGGAGTTTTGGGGAAAGAAATCTATCCCGCCAAGTTCTGTTAATGTCACAGACCAGGTTGAGGCCTTGCATGCGGTTGCGCAAGTCGAGTTTGACTTACGGATATCCATCAAGGCTGGGTCTGAGATGGCCTTGTATGCCAGATACAGGCAAGCTCTGATTAGTCTGTATGAGACTGAGTAGAGGGACAGGTGTTTGAGAGCCTGGATTTTCCTGGTCAGGAACCTCTGTGGTTTCTCCAGCTGCTGCATGTATTTGGCAAGGTGCATGCTGAAGAGGGCACTGTACTCAATAATGGGTCTGATAAGAGTGGAGTATAGGGATGTTATGACCTCCTTGATCCTGGATGAAATACCCTTACTTATGAGGTGGGCCATGTAGAAAGCCTTCTGTACAATGGAGGCAACATGGTGGTCAACTGTCAGGTTGCTATCAACCTGGGTGCCCAAGCCCCTCAGGACTGATTGTGTGCTTAGTACAGTGTTATTAATCAGATAATTGGTAAAGACTCCATTTTCCCCAAAGGGAATAATGATGGATTTTTTGACATTCAGTTTGAGGCCATGCTTCTGGCACCATTCATTTGTTTGGGTAAAGCCCTCTTGGAGGATGTTCACATCACTAGGGGAATTTAAGATAGCACCCAGCTTGCAGTCATCTGCAAACTTGGACAGCCACAGATCACTGGTTTTGGCTTGCACCTCAGAAAAGTATACCCCAAACAGTAGAGGCCCCAAGACCGATCCTTGGGGTACACCACT
The DNA here is from genome assembly GCF_019279795.1 of Protopterus annectens. NCBI lineage: Eukaryota > Metazoa > Chordata > Ceratodontiformes > Protopteridae > Protopterus > Protopterus annectens. Next base: position 373,160,288 of record NC_056740.1, read on the forward strand.
CATTGCAGGTGTACCACTAGAGGTGGCTTCCTCTATTTTGACTGAGTGGGTTCTATCAGTGAGCCAGTTAGCCACCCATCTGGTAACATGTGGGTTGATCCCTAGCTGGGAGAGTTTATCTATTATGCCTGAGTTGGGATTAGTGTTAAAGGCTTTGGCTAGGTCAAGGTAGATGGTGTGCACTGTTTTCCCCTCATCCATGGCTTTGGGGACTATTTTGAAGAAGTCGACCAAGTTTAACAGGCATGATCTCCCTTTGACAAAACCAAACTGTGTGGGGTCAAGCATTTGGTGGTTGCCAATGTCCTTGTTTATAAGGTCCATGATAATCATTTGCACCAGCTATACCACAAATTTTAGTATCAAGCTATAGGCTTTCCCATGAATTTTGCATTTTACTTGCCTCCGACCTATAAGTTTCATAGTCTTTTTGTGTTTCTGGTAATAGTAGTATTTCCATCTGTGTTGATGTTCTCCATCATCTACTTTACTTTTTGATGGGTTTCAGGCATCAACATTGTCGTCTGGTTTTCAATCTTCTGCTCATTTACAGTTGAGATGATGTATGTTCATAGATTCATAGGTTCATAGATAAGTACTAGGCAGTCTACAGACCATTACAAGCCTAGTCAGAGGAGACTGATTCCCTGCGGTGGAGTAGTCCTATATTCCAAAACTGCAAGTCTGTCCTCATTGTTTTTCCTGCAACCCTTCTGCATTAGTTCTTCACTGTCTATTGGCCTGATAATAGTGTGGACTAAATGTTATATCTGAATTGTTAATCAAGCACTAAACTTCTACATTCTTGACTTGTATATTGCACAGCTGTGTTAAATATGAAAGTATAAGGTATCCTTCTCTCAAAAATACAGGCTTCAATGCCCTGATCACATTTCAAAGTCAAAGTAAACTTTATTATCAGTTAGAACTACACACATGTAGCCTAAATGAAATCTCATGCATCAGCTCAGTTCTTGAGATTACAAAGGAAAGTGAAACAACACATACAAGTCGAGGAATAAACATAACTAACAAATACAGTACTACTCCTAATACACACAAGAAAGAGCAGAGACACTTAGCAACACTCATATACGAAAAGAATCCCATCTTCTGAGTTAAATTAACTACCCTATTTAAAGCAAAACAAAACACATTATAGATTAAGATGCCTAAGTTATTTGTCTAATATTGCACTTGAGTGAGTTAAATAATACTGAGTATGGATATAATAAATAAACATTGCACTTGCTTGGAATATATGTAAGTATATATTGTAAAAATAAATAAAAATTGACTTATTATGTGCCCAGACCCTTGGGACTAGTGCCTGAGTTCAGAAGTCTAATTACTGTAGGGTAGAAACTGTTACTGAATCTTGTAGTCCTGCAGTGGATGCTGCGATATCTCCTGCCTGATGCCAGATGCTTAACAGTCCATGCGCAGGATGCATGCTGTCCTGTATTATTTTGGTGGCCTTTCAGATGCTTCTTGCAGAATAAAGATATTGTATCAATGGAAGACTGCAACCTGTTACCTTCTATGCAACCCTCACCACTCTTTGTAGCGCCTATGTTTCTGTAACTGTGCAGCTTCCAAACCATACTGTGAAGTTGCAGGTGAGGACGCTCTCTGTCACACCTCTATAGAAGGTGGAGAGAATATTTATTTTATTTATTTATTTTACATTTGTTTAACAGGAAAGTCCGACTGGACATATGTCCATTTTCAGTGGAGGCCCAGGGAGAAAAGCTCCATGAGGATCATACAAATACAAATAAGCAACATTTTTAGGTTGGATTACATACGAATAAACAATGTGTTACAAATACAAGGATACAGAGTTTCTACTAGCAAGAAATATGTACAATTTATCAATTTTCCGTGAAGTGAGTTATATTACAAGCCAACAGGGTTTTTAAACAGACATTATATAACCTAAATCATATATGGCTTCTGTAAATAGTCAGACGAGAGAAATAAGGTGTGTAGGGTAGTGACATGAGGGACAGTTTCAACATTATATGAGTTCTGTAGAGTACATAGTTTTAAGGCTAAATGTACTTATGTTTTTAGGATATTAGTGTCAGCAAAGTAGAGGTGTTAGTGTTATTGGAATATGAGGAGGAACCCTAGCTTTTTCAGCCTTCTTAAAAAGTGGAGGCATTGATGTGCTTTCTTGACCAGTTGACTGGTGTTTCCTGACCACGAGAGATCCTCTGATATGTGTACACCCAGGAATTTCGTACTCTTAACCCTCTCCACACTCTCACCATTGATCCTGATCACTGGGTGGTTTGTTCTCCTTTTCTGGAAGGTCATGATAATCTTTTTGGTCTTGCTTACAGTCAGGTCAAGGTTGTTACCCTCACACCAACTGATCAGAGATGCCACCTCCTCTCTGTACGCCCTTTCATCCTCATTTGTGATGACCCCACCACTGTGGTGTCATCAGCAAACTTGATGATATGGTTGGACTTGTGCCTAGCATAGCAGTCATGGGTCAGGATGGTGAATAACAGTGGGCTGAGAACACATCCCTGTGGAACCCCAGTGTTAATTGTGGTGCACATTGATGTGTTCTTACCCAAACACACCCTCTGTGGTTTCTCAATCAGGAAATCCAGGATCCAGTTACAGAGATGTTTACTGATTCCTAAATGTGCCAGTTTTTCTATCAGCTGCATTGGTGATACCTGTTATGCTGTTATGTCTGTTATGCTGAAGGCTGTTATGTCTGTTATGTTATATTTGCATGCGTTATGCCTGTTTGATTATTTTGGAAACCTGGAATAATAATCCACACATATAAAATATATAGCTTCTCTCAAGTAGAAAATAATATATGTACACTCGGTTCCAGGGTTGATCTGAAGCTGTGTATGCCATCATCTTTTGGATTGTTATTATGGTATTTCCTGCAGATGGCACAACTCTGTATCACTTGATTCTATCTGAGCTGACATACCACACCAATACATAGTAGCTTTTGCTGTTTCTTTTCATTTTTACTATTTCCCTAATATTTCTTATGCATCCCGTCAAGCATTTATTTTCTGAGTTGAGTGAGCTGAGTGAGAACTATTATTTTGTCAGCTTGTAATGTTAAGCCTCGGATGCAATGTATTCAATTTTTCAAAAAAAAAAAAAAAAAGAAAGAAAGAAAAGAAAAGAATGCTGAATTTCTTTTTTCTGTTAATGACTTTTTCTCATAAAATCCTTTCCGTGTTATATATTTCAATAGTTCCATTTATAAATCAGTATTAGTACCCTCCTGAAATTAATGTATGTTTTCTTCTGTCCCTGGTAACTGTGGCATCACCTAAATAATTTCTAATTCATCTTTTAGCTCTTTATGCTTCTTCAGGAAACATGATCTAGTTAATTATATGTGCTATATGCACTAACTTTCCTAGTCTATATTTCACTGTAGACTAAATATCAAAGTCTGCAATCTAAAAGGTGACCTGCACAAAGACGCTGAATTTCATTTGCAAACATTTGTGGTCTCTTTTCACTTAGAGGTTTTATCATAGACATACCTGTAGACCTCTTTCACATTAATACAGAATTCCTAACAGTTTATTTTCTGTCTGAAAATATATTTTTTCATGCATCTGTGAATTCTCTTACCCCATAAACAAATGGTTTATTTTCTTGTAGAATCACAACTCTCACACCATTCTGACAGGCATCTTCATATAATATAATTGGCTATTTTCATTACAGTATTTTAACACTGGAATGTCCACAATAAGTTTCATGAGCGTCACATTTTTTTTGTTCATAGCTTCATTCATCTGCTACATATTTTTCTAATAACTTTTTTAGAGACAATACTTATATCAAAAATATTAGATGCAAACTTGCATGGTACTGCATCATTCCTACAAATCTCTTTGATATCTGCTTGTTTTCTATCACTGGCATTTGTGCAACAGCTTAGATTATTCAGGGATTAGGTTTCAGACTTTCTGATATTAGGATATGATTCATGCATTTTAGAACTTTCACTCTGGTTTTCCATTCAGTCTTATACAACTTGAAATTATGCTTTCTTGATCTTTTCAAAAGGTGCATCGATTATTGCCATGTTATTATTTTGTGTGACCCCTCACTAAGAGGTAATGAACTATGTTTACAACACTTTTTTCATGTCTTCAGTTACCAGGACAACAGCTCTTTAGAACACTTCTACTGCTGATAAAATAAATTAAAATCTAAGAATGCTGTACCTTTCTAATGACATAATAAATGTACACAGTTTGGACTTTTGTTTATCTTAGTGTTATTTGCTAAAATCCTGGCATGCATAACATAGTGAAAAAACTCAGCAGCCAGTATTTTTGAGACTAATTCAACCATAAGTAATAGGTAGTACTTTCTCTTAATTACTCTATGCAGATCTTTTAGATCAATACAAATGGGAATCTTGTCATGCTCTACAAGAGTGACCATGCTGTTCACCCACACTGCAGTCTCTAACTGCTTCTTCATGACAGTTAAGATCTCAATTCTCTTCAGTTCCTGTTCAGCTTTACTCCTGAGTCCTACAAGTACTTTTCTAGGAAAATGAGTTACTGACATTGCATCATTTTTTATTCTATTTCCTGTCATGTTTCCTATACTTGTAAGCAAATCAGCATAGTTATGCAGGATATTGTTGCTATGGATCTCTACTGTGTCTGAGCTGTCTCTACAAGATGACTATTTGATTCTGAATATATGTAGTCCTTGCTTTCACTTTGTTTTCACATTATGAATAATTTTACCATTTCTCACTTCTCACAAACTGCACAAATAAAAATGTTAGGAAAATGTACTTCTTCAAGTGCAAATATTTGAAAATGAAGGCTGAATTATTTAGGCTTGTAATCACGTATCTGCAGGATCTGCACAGATGGTGCCACACAGTGGTCAAAATAAGTTAATAACAGATGCACCCAAGACTTTGAAATGATCCCCTAATAAAATACTTCACTGCAAATATAGGTAGTTAAAAACGTGCTTTGTCTATTAAACCCCAGCATTTTTTTCTAAAAGTCAGCCTTATGCACCTATTTCTCTGCTTCAAATGCATTTCACATTATCAGTCTTCTCATTTCCATAATGCCCACAACTAACGTATTTATATGTTTTCATTCAACCACATGAAATTCTTTTGAACAGTCTTGTTTTTGTTTTAACAAATCTTTATAAATCTTTATAAAATGTCCTTTCTAGCATAGATTCTGCAAGATTGGTTAAAAGACTGAAAAATGCCTTCTTTCATTTCTGTATCTACACCTACTGCAAGTCCTAGTTAAAGAGATGATGCAGTGTTTTATCTGAGCTCCACCTTCATTGCACTGCATTCTCATATAGCACTATATTTCATATCCATGACTGTTATAATATATCTTGCCTTTATTTCTCTTTTTTGCCTAATTATTCTTTTTATTGTTTAATACTTTATGCATTAATACTTTCAAATACTTTGTACACATCCTTAGCTTTTCATTAGGTCATTTCTGTTTCTCTTAATATACAGCTCCTTGTTTCATAATTTTTTATACTGCAGCTCATTCTGTCCCTTACTAGGGAATCACATAGCTCACCAACATTTGCAGTCTTTGCAATGTTATTCAAATCAGTATCATATGAACCTATATCTTCTGTAGAACCTTGTGCTCCTATAAAGAACAAATTTAGACATAATAGCCATCAGAAAATCATTTCATTTAACAGAAGTGAGTACTAAATAAGACATTATACCCTATACAATGAGCAAGAAAGTGAAATAAAGGAACACTCAGGAGTGTTATGAGGCCTAGTGCTATCATTCCACCCCAGAAAGGTTCATTACATTATGTCACTAAAAATGAGCTGTATGCTTGTTTTTTGTTATTTTTTTATGTATAGTTTTGTATTTTTTATTGGATTTTATATATATATATATATATATATATATATATATATATATATATATATATATATATATATAGGTCTACCTGAAAAGGCTGAATCCCCACGTTATTGAAGATAAAAGGAATGAGATGACATCACAGAAACTTCACTTTCAAGAACAACTGGAATGTCAAAGGATTTCACAGGGGTAAGTAACCAGGTGGCCAAGAAGGGGAAATTGCCTTTTTCCCACTGTAGTGCTATCCTGGCATAGCCCCTCACCTGGGTGGGCTTGAGGTAGTGCAGTGTGTTTCGTTGTTAGACAGTGGCCAATCAGATACTTACCCTGTGAAATCTTTCATCATTCCAGTCGTTAAGTGAAAGTGAAGTTTCGGTGATGTCATCTCATTCATTAATTTTGTCTTCAGTAATGTGGTCTTTCATTCTTTTGAAGTAGACCCATATATATATATATATATATATATATATATATATATATATATATATATATATATACGTGTGTGTGTGTGTGTGTGTGTGTGTGTGTGTGTTTATGTGTATATATATATATATATATATATATATATATATATATATATATATATATATATATAAAATGGGAGAACTGTACATGCAATGATAAAATGGTGTTGAATGCAATTTGGGTGTTAATGTATTAATGGAATTGGTGGTACATAGTCTTGTTTGCCCTGCAAGCAATGCAGGTATATTTTTAATGGTCAGAGCATTCATTTGCCTAATGTTAATAGGTTCATTGTTACTAAAGATAAAGTTACATGTCAGTCCAATGGTGTAGTATGCTTAGCAATATACATTTCCTGTGAGAGACTAACAGAAAGCTTTCGCAAAGAATTTATAAACCTATCCTGGCTATAAAAAAATAATGATAGCATGACGCATTAGTGAAACATGTCAATAATTGTACTTCATTTAAGAAGTTTCATTTTTTTTTTTTTTTTTTTTAGATCAAGTTGATAATACTCATTATGGTAATGATTTTAAAACAATTTTAGACTGCAAAGAAGTCAGGTGGCAATTAAGTCTTTGTGCTGATAAGCCACGTGGTTTGAATGGCATTACAAATATTAAATGTTTTCTTACGTTATCTCATTTTTAATTATTTTCATTTATTTATATTTAATTACTATAAAATAAGTTATATTATAAAATGATAAGATAATAGTTACTTTTGTTAAAATTCATTACTCAATAACTGAAAGTTGATTGGTTGCAGCCATGGCACATGACTATTTCTAATGGATGCCAGTTTAAATTTTATTTGATCTGAAGAAGTTCTGTTTAGTGAAGAATGAAAGCTCTCAAATTTTTTGATGGTGAATTTTTTGGTGGTGATTTTGGCACCACCTAATTCATTCTATCCAGTTTTGTTTTTAGCATTATGATAGTGCTTTAGGCCCACAAAGAAATATTTCCAACACACACACACACACACACACACACACACTTTAGAGGCTCACAAAGAAATATTTCCAACACACACACACACACACACACACACACACACACACACACACACACACACACACACACACACACACACACTTTAGGCCATTTCAAGAATTTGGGTGTTGCTGAAGAGAGTCTTTAGCTTCCTTAACAGATTTTGTGGAGAATCCCTGCACCTGTTTTGATGGGGTATTGCTATAATTCAAGAGATTATAAAGAAGTCAAAGAACCTTTCAGTGACTCAGTTGTTTTGATTTCAATAAAGCAGAGTGAATGTGTTCAAGCAGTAGAAATTCACACTTCCTTTTGATTAATATCCTTCTTTATTTCCTTACAGCTATGTTGCTGCATGATATTTGTGAATAGTCTGTTTTATTAAGTGGGCTTTATGCTGCATTATCAGCGTATTCTTTTCTGTCCTTCTGCCAGTCAGTTTTGCAGATTTTTCAATAGCAATTGACATTTTAAATGGTACATATCTTCAAGGAATCTGAGTGCAGGAATGCAAGGCAAGGAGTGCAAAAAGAAGTGGGAGATAAAAATTAGACCAGGCTAAGAAGTAATACTGGTTGGCTAGCAAAAAAGCTAAGAAAGCTGTTACAGTAACCAAAAAAAAAATGCATCAGAGAAACTCTATCAGCCTCTAGACAGTGACTCAACAGAGAGCACAAAGAAACTATATCAGGTTGCAAGGCAAAGACAGAAAGATAAAGAAGATAGTCATCAGACACCATTCATAAGGAATGTCAGCAGCAATCTCCTCACTATTCCAGAGGACATCAAAGGCAGATGAAAGGAGTATTTCCAGCAGCTTCTGAATTAAGAAAGCAGCATAGAAGCTATACTGCCCCATGCACAGATTACAATGAAAGCCAAAGAAGAACCTACCCTAGAAGAAGTAAGAACAGCACAAACAAAAGTGAAGTTAGCAGCAGGCTCAAATGAAGGGACAGCAGATATGATGAAGATGTTGGGTGAGTTAGAAGAGAAATGGCTCCCAGGGTACTGAATATGGTATGGAGAGAAAGGTATATTCCAGATGACTGGAGAGTAAGTGTTCTAGAACCAGTGTTCAAGAATAAAGGGGACATTCAGAACTGTAGTCAATACAAAGGTTATCCAAATCTTGTCATACAGCAAGAAGGTGCTGGAGGGTGTGATTGATAAATGAACATGAACTGTAGTAGAAACTAAGTTGGGTATTGAGGATGTCATATTCAGATCAGGATGCAGCAAAAAAACCTGATATTTGCAATGAGACAGTGGAGAAAAAGCTGGAGATGAGGAAAGAGTCCAATTGGACATTCGTAGACTTGGAGAAAGCATATGACAACATCCTAAGAAAGTTGATTTGGGCAGTCCAGTAATTGTTCAAAGTCCTGAAAACATTAGTAGAATTAGTGCAGGCTATGTACAAGGACCCAGTGACACAGTTGAGGAGGCTTGAGATGATGTAGATGAAGTGCTGAGATGGGTAGTAGGATGCACACTGTGAGACAAGGGAAGAAATGAGGTGATCAAATGAAAAGTCAAAGTAGTCCTAATCACAGAGTAGGTCAAGAAGAGCAGATTACAGTGGTTCCATCACATATACAGGAAATCAGAGATGATTTGGTGAAGACGATTTTGGACAAACATGAAGGAGGCAATAAAAAGGTGAGAATTTCCAGCCAAGAGATGGATGGATTTAATGAAAGAAGACATGCAACAGTCAGACATGATGGCTGAAGTAGGTAGGAGAGTGGCACTAACCTGAGAGAGGTGGCGATAGTTGATGTGACACTCCAACCCCAAGTAGAAAAAATGGGAAGAAGATGGGTTGTTTATGATGATGATAATTAAGGCAGTTGAACTGTTACTTTTCAATAGCAGGTACAGCCTTTTCAACAAAGTATCTATGCAATGGAATGCTGTTTGGTACTGTAATGCTTAACTGCTTATCTTAAGAAAATCTAAATATACTGTTTCCATAATGTAATAATAATAATAATAATAATAATAATAATAATAATAAATACAAATGGGCATGCCTTCGTTGAAGACTGAACATCAAGCTGGCACCTCGGCGTTCATGAAAATCTACTGCCAATCATTAGCAGACCGGAGTTCCGCTGTGGCGACCCCTAACCGGGAAAAGCCGAAAGACAACAACAACCTGTCTGTTAACCAGGTAATAATACTTAACAATGCCTGTTTGTTAACCAGGCCGGCATACTGGACACACAGTCCCTTTTCAGGGACAATGTTTAATTAAGTGACTTGATCAAGATCACACAGTAGGAAAATGAAGGCTGAGGGAATCAAACCCTGTACCACAAGAACTACAGCTTACAGACTTAACCCTCTCCCCCAACTGCCACTTACATGCTGTTGTCACTGAAGCCACGTATTTATTATATTTAAGTGAATCCCGAGAGAGTTCAAATTAGCATCTGATCAGAATGGAATCATATATTTAAAGATATGAGCAGTGGTAAGGACTGAAAGAAGCAAACCAGTCTGTGACTAGTGCTTGTGGCTTGCACGTCCTTTTTCCTGGTGTCCACAACTGTAGGCTAAGAACACAAATGAGAACCTCCTAAGAGTAGTTGTTTGGCCCTCACTCTGGCAGGCCCCACTACATAGAGGATCAAATTGCTTAACTTTGGAGAACAAAAATGCATTGTTTCAGTCACTGATGGGTGATAAATTTGCATTCAGTAATTCATTATGATACCTTATACATGGACATAAAATAATTATGATGCATATCAGAAGGAAGCAAAAAAGTGCAATATTTTTGTAAGAAGAAAGGCAAACAAGGTGTCTTAATATGAGTTCAAAGACATTTGCAGTGTAACTGATCAAGTGTAAGAATAATAAACTCTACACTCTTTTTTTTTCTATTCTAGTATTTTTTACACGTCTTAGCTCTGTTAATATGCTTCTCCTTTCACTCACAATAAATACTAATTGTTCATATGTAATAAGAGATAACAATGTTAATTTAAATGACTATCTTGTTAGAAAAGTACTGTACAAATTCATATATTTGAATTTTTGTAATGTTACTTAGTTATATTGTAATTCTTATTGATCTTTGCCTTTTAGTGGAGCTTTTCTCCCCAGGCCTCCACTGAAAATGGATAAACTCTACCCAGTTGGACTTTCATGGTTACCAAATGTCAAATAAATGAAATAATTTGACCCTTCATATTTTACCTTTCTCTCCTCCAAAGCCTGTTGATCTTTTTAAGTGACTGTAACAATATAGCGTACGCACTAACTCACTTGCTGTACAAGGCAAAAACCTGAAAAAACACAGTCTTTTGACTTCAGTTGTGTTTGCTTCTGTGTCTCAGCAAGCACTATCCAAAGCCATGGCTTTTATGAGAGGTCAGGCTTGGATAAGGTTCAAGCCAAGCCCCAGTATGATGGATGTTCTTCGTGTTTCACTGTTGCAGTCATCACATTTGGGTTATCTGCTTGCAGTAGCCCTCAGTTGGCCTGATTATCAAAGTTTTAGGTTCTGCGTCGGTTGCTGTCTCATCTTCCATGACGTCAGGTAGTCAGGGGTATAAATCATGCAGCCAGTGCCATTACATCAGTCTTTCTTGCCGTGCGGTGCCCGAAGCAGAAGCAGTTCTCAAGTGCTGGTTGGCCAACTCCTGAAATTAACGTTTTCGAGTTTCAGAATCTAAGTCTTCAACTAAAGCTAAGAACCCCCTTGGGGAAACTTTTTCTTGCTCTAAACTGATGTCAGTAAAAGTCAATAATTGTATTTCTTGTGGAAAGCAAATACCTCATAAAGATTTTCATTCATACTGTATTCCTTGCCTAGGCCCAGACCATGACGTACCTCTCTGTCAGTTTTGTGCCTTATTTAAACAACAAACTATTCATTGTTAGTATATTTATGCTTCTAAATTTTTTGGTACTCAGTTCAATTATTCAGATATGTCTTTGGCTACTCGACTACCGGCATTCCAAAAAAAACGCAAAGATAAAGACAGAGACAGGCTCCCTAGGTCCAAAGCTGCCAATGACGCTTCTCCTAAGCTAGTCGCCAGTTCGCCAGTACTCAGTGAGGCACTTTCGCAGCCCCTGATACCTGCTACTTCAAATTCACAGGCCTCTACTGAGACCCATTCAGAATCCAGTATGCCGCGAGATGCTTCAACTGTGGAACCTGTGAATGTCTCTATCTTGGATGTGTTCAGAGTCGCTGTGCAGGCACCGGCTTCTGAGGGTGTATTCAGGCCTACTGACTTGCATATTAAACTGATGCCATCTTCTTCTCCAAGACCTAAAACTCAAACCATGCCTAGAAAACTGATGCCCAGACCACATGGTCAGGCCTCTATTCCTAAAAAACAAATGATAAGAATGGCTGAAGACCTTATTACTTTAATCAGGGGAAGCCAACCTTCCTCTTCTAAGAGACCTAGGACTGAATTTGCTTATGATACTTCTGATCAGGATTCTGAAATTTCTGTTTCCTCTGATGACCAGGATTTACCCTTATCTACTTATGAGGATTCTGATGCAGAGGACTCTATTCCCTGTGCTTCCCCTCCAGAGGATTTCTCTTTTGGTGAAACCTTGCATACACTTAGGGAGCATTTTCGCTGGGAAAGCCAGGATTACTCTGATTCTAAAAAGAGGCTTAGGGATTTCTTGCTCCTGCCCCAAACACAGGCCTTTAGCTATCCCCCCTGTACTGGACATTGTTGATGATGCCTTTTCGGAATCTAGCTTAGCCCCTGACTCTTTACCTCCTGCTCCCAGAAAACCTGATAGATATTAAAGGGTTCCTGACTCTCACAAGTTCCTTTTTAAAAATCCTACTGCGGATCCTGAGACCATTTCACAGGGACCCAAGGGCATTACTCCCTCTGATAGAGATTCCAGGGTGCTGAATAGATGGGGTAAGAAGGTATACACTTCTGCAACCTTGGCCATTAGGGCCTTAAACTGCCAATTTTATATGTTAAAGTATCAACAGCATATTATTGGATTGCTTAAACAGAAAATTATGTTGATTCCTGACGGTGCTGAAAATAACGATTTACAGGATTTAATGCATTCTGCTGAACAAGTTGGAAAACATACTTTGCAATGTGGTTTTGATTCACTAGGAGCATCTTGCAGGGCTGCATTCACTGGGTCTGTACTTAGAAGGCATACTTGGCTTAAGGAGCAATCTTTGCCACATCATGTTAATGCTAAATTGCTGGATGCTCCCTTAAATCAGGACCGCCTGTTTGGCAACAAAGCAGAAGAAGTACTTAAAAAGATGGAGGAAAAAGCTAAATCTATGTAAACTGTTAAAGATTTCCTACAGGTACAGCCTCCAAGATTTAGTAGGCATTGGCTCTCTAAGAATTGGTCCTTTCCTGCCTTTTCCAGGCCTTCTCAGCCCAAACCCAGAACTAGCAGAACACCAAGGCTTCAGTCCCAAGGTATGCACAGGACTAAGCAGTGGGGGGCTCCCCCTTCTAAATCAGGGAGTAGGAAGACTGCCCCCTATGGTAAACTGTCTCAATGACTTAACTTTAAAACCTCCAAGCCTTTCTCAACTGACTGCTCCTTTATGGGGAAATAATGCTCTGCAGACAAAAAACTGGGTACTAATCACCCAGGACAAATGGGTTTTAAATAAAGTTTCCCAAGGATAGAGATTTCACTTCCACATGTTACCAACCCCAAACGGTTGGCAAGATCTACCCCCAAATCAGTGGCCAGAGGCTCAAAAGCAACTACTCTCTCTCTTAAGCATAAGGGCTATTCAACCTGTACCAGAAGAGGAAAAGGGACAAGGTTTCTACTCAGGACTTTTCCTGGTACGCAGAAAAGACAACTCATGATGTCCTATCCTGGACCTTTCTATCCTAAACACCTTTTTGGTGATCCCAAAATTCAAGATGCTAACTCTTCACCAGTTGCTTCCTATGCTAGGCAAGGATGCCTGGTCGGCAACACTGGATTTAAAGGAAGCCTACCTGCACATCCCAATCAGGGAATCTTGCAGAAGATACCTACACTTCAAAGCAGGCTACATGCACTATCAGTTTTCTGCAATGCCCTTTTGCTTATCTACTGTGCCCAGGGTATTCACAAAGTGCCTAGCTCCAGTCATTGCATTTTGCAGGCAAAGAAATATTCATCCATACTTGGATGATTGTCTAATTCAGGCAGAAAGCCAGGACATACTTTTGAATCATTTGGCATTTGTAAAAAAAGGTGCTAACCTGTCTGGGGTACACCATAAACGAAAATAAATCACATCTTGTACCCTGTCAACAACTTTTATTCCTGGGTGCTAGCTTGAACACAACTTCCCAGATGGCTTTCCTCACGCAAGAGAAACAAATTCATTTGACAGCTTACTTCAAACTAATGGCCACAAAAGCCCTGCTATCTGCAAGGCAAATACTGCAAGCCTTGGGGTTCATGGCCTCCTGCATTCATCTAATTCCATATGCAAGACTGCATATGAGGAAACTACAATGGTATCTAAAAGGTCTATGGTGTCAACATTCTCAGCATCTAGAAGCAGTGATTCCTATCATACCTTGCCTACAGTTAGACTGCCTTTGGTGGGCAGAGGCCTGCCACCAGAACAAGGGACTACCATTCACTCTACCCACAGCCACCCAAACCCAAACAACAGATGCATCAGACTATGCATGGGGGGCTCACCTGGCAGGGAAGTGCATTCAGGGCAAATGGAACCCAAGTCAAAAGCACCTGCATATCAATCAAAAAGAAAGTAGCATTGATGGAAATAAAAGTTAAAGAAGCAAGAATATATCCCAGAAAATGGACTAACAACCCCTGGACAAAAGTTTTATCCTTTATTCAGTCATTGAATTTAGATCTATCACCATCAAATTAGTCACTTTGAAAGTATGAATGAATGAATATTGTACCCTTCTTTATATCTATAACATTTCATACAGTGCCTGAGGCCTTTGTAAAATTTGTACATAGTTTTATCATAATTTGTTGTTTAAATGATTGTTACTGAAAAATCAAAAAAAAAAAAAGATATGTTAGCTGTACAGAATGCTCTGACAGACTTCAAGGACCATTATTGTGGTCATCCAGACTTCAAGGACCACATTCTTCCAGGACAATTAATGGTAAGGACGGACAACACCACTGTTATGTGGTACAGAAACAAGCAGGGGGGGACCCATTCATACCCCGTCTGCAGACTAGCCATGGCTCTGTGGAGCACAACCTTGAGCTGCCAAGTGCATCTACAGGCTCAGTTCCTACCAGGAAAGCTAAATACACTGGCAGACGAACTAAGCAGAAATCTCATGGACCCACATGAGTGGAAACTGGAACCAAAGATTTTCAACATGTTGATAAACAAATGGGGGGCCCAGATATAGACCTATTTGCTTCCCCCCAGAACTACCTATTGGACAAATTCAGCACAAGGACTCCCCACAAACAAGCTTGGAAAGTGGATTCCCTGTCCTTCAACTGGAAAAATATAGCAATTCATGCCTTTTCTCCTCTGCCTCTCCTCTGCAAAGTACTACTAAAGATCAAACAGGACAAATCAAGGATGATACTGATTGCACCAGACTGGCCATGCCAACACTGGTACCCCCTCTTGCGCAGTGTGTCACTGCTGGCACCATGGCACCTGCCTCAGACCCCTACCCTGCTGTCCCAGCAGGAGGGCCAGATTCTGCACCCACAGCTTCAAACCCTGAACCTGGTAACCTGGCTAATTACTTGACCTCTCCATTACCACCCCTCAGCAAACAAGTGTTGGATGTCATTTTGGAGGCAAGGAGGCCTAGTACTAGAAAATCTTATGCTGAAAAATGGAAAAGACTCTGTTCCTGGAACCACACTCAAGGGATGGGCACAGCAGCACCCAATTTACCTCAGATTATTCAATACTTAACTGAGATGCTTCACAAGGGCCTTTCTTTTTCCTCCATCAAAATTCATGCCTCAGCCATTTCAACTCATTACAACACAGAACCAACCCTTTTCTCTCATCCACTGCTCAAGCAGTTCCTCAGAGGGGACAAAAACTTAAGACCACCCAGGAGAGCCTCAACTCCAGCCTAGGACCTTAACTTTGTATTGGAAAAACTCACTCTACCTCCTTTTGAGCCAGCTGCAAGTGCAGAGTTAAAATTCCTTTCTTGGAAAACAGCCTTCCTTTTAGCAATCACTTCAGCAAGAAGGGTATCTGAATTACAGGCCCTTATGGCAGTGGAGCCTTTCATCATCTTTCATGCGGACAGGGTGTCCCTCAGGACCAATCCCTCCTTCATGCCCAAGGTGGTATCCAGTGTGGCTCTTAATCAGTCCATTCATTTGCCAACCTTCTTTTCTAATCCACAGAACAAAGGGAATGGATACTGCACTCCTTAGATGTGCACAGACAACTTAGATTTTACTTGGACAAGACTAAACCTCAAAGGAAATCTGAACAACTGCTGGTGGCATTTGCTGCAGGGACTGAGGGGAAGGCCATTTCAAAGTAAACCATTTCTAAATGGATAGGCCATTGCATTCATTTCTGCTATAAGCACCATGAAAAACCTATCCCACAGGGGATTAGACCACATTCAACCAGAGCTGCATCTACCTCTACAGCCTTTCTCAGAGGTGTCCCTACCAGGGACATCCTAGAAGCTGCTACCTGGAGTTCTGTACATACTTTCACCAAGCATTACTATCTGCCTATTTTCTCTAAATCCAGAGCTGGTTTTGCCACTGCAGTCTTGCAGGGCCTTATAGCTGGCCCTAATGCTATCTAAATTCCTCCTCCCATCCTTAGCTTTGGGAATCTACTCAAATGTGATGACTGCAACAGTGAAACATGAAGAACATAGTACAGTTGTGTACACTTACCATAAATTTAGATGTTCGAGTGTATTCACTGTTGCAGTCCTGGTTACCCTCCCTCCAGACCCCTGAATTTTTTGGTTATACCTCTATTCTCCTTCACTATGCTTAAAAGCTTTTTGGTGTATTTGTTTTTTTGTTGGAGGTATAACCTTGCATATATATATATATATATATATATATATATATATATATATATATATATATATATATATATATATATATATTTAATTGCTTCCCATTAGGGAGGCACCTGACATCTGGGGCAAGAAAAACTGATGTAATGGCATCGGCTGCATGCTTTATACCCCTGACTACCTGACGTCATGGAAGATGAGACAGCAACTGACGCAGGACCCAAGACTTTGATAATCAGGCCGACTGAGGGCTACTGCAAGCAGATAACCCAAATGTGATGACTGCAACAGTGAATACACTCGAACATCTACATTTATGGTAAGTGTACACAACTGTACTTTTGCTAGGTTATGTATACCTCTTTAAATATGGGCTGAACTTGCTCAGCTGAATTCCCAGTTTCTGATGAAGCCATTATCTGCCAAAAGTTCTGCTGCTGCAATGACTGTGAAACATTTTATGTGGGGAAAATGCTCAACAGACTTAAAAGAAGGATTTCTGACCATCTTTCCGAAATTAGAGCTATGTGCAAAAATAATGCATTGGCTCGGCACCTGCAGCTAAAGACAGACTGGCTTTAAATTTCAAATTATTGATTGTGTGAACCTTTTGAACTGGAAGGAGACATCCCTAATCCTTTAGAAAAATGTGAACTACTGTGGGAGTTGAACCTGAACTTTTTTTAGAAAACCAGGGCTTAATTATTATTGCTCCATAAGAAGTATACTAGAAGCCAAAAAACTGCCCCACTGTTTAAAAAACTATTAAAAGACTGATAGGGGAGTGATTAATGCTGACATTACATGCTAATATTGTTGTAAAGAAATAGCAAACTTAAATATTTTACAATGAAAATAATTGACGTTGTTACTGTTTTCTGATACTCTTGAGTGCACTCTTATTCAAAGTGCTTTCTTAGTTACACGCCACACTTGAACAGATCCCCAAGACCTTAATGCTGTATTTTTAACATTTATTTCACTGTATTTCCACCTTAGCAATTATAGCTATGGCTTTCACTTGTAGATTTATACACATGGTGTTTACTTGTAGATTTATACATGTTCATTAATATTATATGTTTTTTATACATAAATCTGATGTATTATTTGGTACGAAAGTGATCTTTGTTAAAAGTGTTACAGTTTATGAGTATTAATATTTATTCTAATAATTGTCTAGTGGTAGAGCTTTTTGTTAGTTAATTAGTCATTTTGTTAGTGAGTTAGTTTCTTAATAAAGTTTGGATTAGTAGGTTAGCCTTAATAAGCTGTTCTTATTGTCTGTAGCTTTTTAGTTTTAGTTCTAAAGTAGCACAGCCTCAGTTTACACTGTGGTATTAAGGGGGAAAGGGGGACTTGGTTAAAGGAATGAGTTTAATGCTTTTATTGCTCTTAACAGAGCCACCCTCTGTAACCACTCCCTTGTTCCAAATAACCTGATTATATATAAATAATGAATGTTTTTGATGCTTCTCATTACACACAACTAGGATCGCTTATTTGTGTATTTCAATAAAGGATATTCCATTTTTAACTCTATTGTGGACGACTACCTACTTTTTTATTTTATTTTGTAGTATGTATTTAAAAGTTTCATTTTTATTAGTGAACTAGGTACATAACATATTTCAAGGAGTGAAGTTTACATCCTCCACACTGCAAAGTTTCTGCTTGGTTTGTTTTTGACCCAGTAGAGGTTGCATACTGGGTTTTCTGAGACTTCGAGGGATACCACGGATTTTTCTTTTTGCTTCCTCCATATCACCTAACATATCCAGTAATTGTTCCCCTTTGAAAAGTACACTGAAGTCGTATGTAAATTTAGCTTGCGTGACTTTATTGTAGGGTATGATGTCTCCATGTCATTCATATTTAACACTTTTGCTTTCATGAACGAATTTAATGACCTTCTTGCTTTTTCTGTAGACAGCATACATCTAGCTTCCTGTCATTCCTTACTTCTCGGTGCCTCAGAAAATACCAGTATAGTTTTAGGCCAACATTTTACAATTTTTGTAATTATTTTGTTTCTCAGATACTTCCTGCATTATCAGTCTTCTGTCCAGAAGTGGACTGAGTACGCAACCTTGTGGGACCCCCGGTGTTTAGAGTGATGCTGTTTGAGTGATGCTTTCCACCTCAAACTATTTGTGGCCTTTCTGTTAGGAAGTTGAGGATCCAGTTGCTATTGTGTTTTCTATATCCAGTTTACTGAGCTTAGGCAGCAGTTGTTGTGGAATAACCATGTTGAAGGCCAAGCTGAAGTCTATGAACAGCATGCACATGTAATAGTCCTTATTTTCCAGGTGGTCCAAGGTGTGGTGAAGTGTTAAGGCTATGGCATCTACAGTAGAACAATTTGGCCTTAACCATTTTTTTCTAAAGACTTCATCACTACTGAGGTAAGTACAATTGAATGGTAATCATTTAACGATACTGGAGATGATTTTGTGGGCAAAGGGATAATGTTGGTGATCTTAAAGCATTTGGGCACTTTTTCCTGGCTTAGAGATATATTGAAATTGTGTGTGAAGACTAGTGCCTGCTGATCAGCACAGTTTGTAAGTAGTTTCCCCAGGATCCTATCTGGACCAGCTACTTTGCCAATATGAACCCTGCGTAGTGTCATCCGTACTTCATCCAACCATAGCAATGTGGCAACTTCATTTGTGGGTAGTCTCTCTGGTGATATTCTATTCGATTCCTCGAATCTACTGAAGTAGATGGTTAACTTGTTTAAAAAAGTTTGAGTATCATCACATTGCATGGATGCTGGCTTATAGTCTGATTTTTTTGGATCCCTCTCCACAGCTGCCTGGGATCTTTCTGGTTGGAGAGGTGTCTCTGTATTTTTAGATTACAGGCCTGTTTTGCTACTCTCACACCTTTGTTCAAGTTGGCACTCGTCTTTTTCAAAGCCTCTCTGTCTCCAGCCTTAAAGGCAGCATTATATTCTCTCAGTAATTTGTATACCTCACTGGTGAGCCAGGGATTTTGGTTGGCTCTGATGGTTACATCCTTCAGGGTAGTGACATCCTCAGTACATTTTGTGATGTATCCCACAACAAATGAGTGCACTCACCTAAATTAATACATTTATTTGTGGTGGCAGCCTATTTAAATAGATTCCAGTCAGTGCATTCAAAGCAGTCTTGCAGAATTGCGACAGCACTTTCAGGCCAGATCCCTTTTTGCTTCCTGCTTCCTGAAAGGTTTTCCCCTTACTTCCACTGGTTTATAGGTGGGGATAAGCAGGATAGAAATGAGTTCTGAGCTACCAAGGTGGGGGTGGGGGACTGCCTTGAATGGCTGTTTGATATTTGAGTACATTTGATTCAGTGTGTTTTCACCTCTTGTAGAAAAGTTTGCATACTGTTGGTAGTTTGGTAGCACAGTTTTCAGTTTGGCCTAATTGAAATCCCCAGCTAAAATATTGACACACTCTGGGTTCTTGTTTTGCAGATCACAGGCTGACTGGTACACACTGGTGAGTGCGTCATTAGTGTTTGCACTCGAAAGTATGTAAACTGCAGTTATAAAGATAGTTGAAAACTCCCTGGGCAAGTAGAATGGATGACATTTAATTGTAAGGTATTCAATATCAGCTGAGCAATAGCTAGTAATGACATCACTGTATTCACACCAGTTGTTGTTGATGTATATGCAGACTTCCCCACCTTTTGTTTTGCCACTGAGAGCCTGTAACCTGTCTGCTCTAAATAAGGAGAATTTGTCTATTCCAAACACTTGGTCGCCAGTGTGCAGGCAGGTGATAAGGGTGCTCCCTGTGTCTGGCTACCAGGAATGGCTTCTCCTTCCATACCTAATGGAGAGGCAGGGATGGGTTTCACAGACAGCACAGCTGTGTCAGTGAATGTGGGTGGCTGTGTCCCCTGCACTCATAGCTTTCAACCTCTTAGCATTAAAAATCTGGACAAATTCAAAAATAATGGGGGATAAAGACCCAAAAATAGGGTCAGATTTTAAATATTGTTCTTATAAACTTAAAAAGTTGCTAGAATAAAAGTTCTTGTGTTGCCATGCATTTTTTGAAGGGTATGAAGTCAATAACTCAAATGCCTGTCATTATTTAGTGAATTCAGTCCTCACTGATTTGCAATAAAAATCCAGAAAACCAAACATTTTATGAGGAACAGACCAAAAATAAGAGGCAAAAATCTGGCCATTCTGCAAAAATCTGGACAGTTGAGAGGTATGTCAAGTGTTGCTGATAGCGGCATTGAAGGCACATGGGATGAAACAGAGTACAGACAAGACAATTCAGTTGTCATGCCTGCAGGTGGGGAAATAATAAGAAGTTAAAAATTGAGATAGAACAGAAATTAGTGGAACATGTGAACAGATTCAAGTATCTGGGAGGGGTGGTGGATGAAAGTGGAAGTCTGAATGAGGAGGTCAAAGCAAGAGTCATATGGGTACAGGCAACTGGCACAGAGTGTCAGGGGTAGTGTGTGACAGAATGCTAAAATGAAGCAGAAAAGTAAAGTGCACAAAACACTGATGTGACCAGTACTACTGTATGGTACTGAAACCTGTGAGGTGTACTACCGCATGGTATACAGACCTGGACAATGAAAGTAGAGCAGTTGAGGAAGCTAGAGGTGATGGAGATAAAGTGTCTGAGACAGGTTGTAGGATGAACTGTGTAGGAGAGACAAGGAAATTAGGACATCAGAGCAGAAAAGGTCAAAGAGAACGTACTGCGGTGGTTTGTGCATATCTGCAGGAAATTAGAGGGCAATCTGGTGAAGAAGCATTGGCAGGGGCAAAAAGAGTAAAAAGGCATCCAGCAAAGAGGTGAATGGATTGCATGAGAGAAGACCTGTGATAGTCAGGTCTGATCATGGAAGAAGTTAAGAGACTGGCACTGAATCCAGAAAAATGGCGACAGCTGATGCAACAGTCTGACCCCCAAGTAGAGAACAGTAAAAATGGGGCTGGTGGTGATTATGTTTCTGAACTGTATAATTAGCACAGTGCATAATAATGCATGCTCATCTATATTGTCTAGTTGAATATAGTAGAAACATGTAAAACATATTGTTTGTATGTCTTGCATATGTGTTTCTTTGGAGGGTAATCTCCTCGGGCCTCCACTGAAAATGGATATGTATCCAATTGGACTATCCCGGTTAACAAATGTAAAATAAATAAAAATAAATAAATAAATAATGCATGGGCCCATGCCTCCCTATGCATATGCATGGTAAGCCATGAACCAGTCTGTGCATGCTTTGGCAGCTGTTTAACACTCACACATCCAAGGAGTTTTGCAATGCACTCAGTAGCCTATTAGGGCAAAAGGCACACTTGTGCCATGATATGCAGCACAGTGACATGCTAGTATACAATATACATGTCGGCAGGGTCACAGTACCATGTTTGACAAATGGTCTGCTCACCTACCCTTGCACACGTCTGTTGTGGGCTCACTAGTCTGCTTTGGCAGTGGGATATGTTGTGCTGTCATGATGCTCATCAATGCATATCACATGGTTTCTGCATTGTTTGTAAACATGAGTCTCTTCTGGTATCAACCTGGTAAATGACCGTGGCTTCTAGAAAGGCTGAAATTAGAATGGCTCCAACCTGGTACAGCATGGATAATGGATTCTTTATCCAGCTAATGTGTCTGCACCACTGGGAGTGCCGGCTGGTCGATTCATATGAGGGCCCCCAGTACAAGATGGATGCCTGGCACTGCCTTGCCAGGGCTGTGAGTAATACTACAGGCATCACCTGCTCTAGTTATCAGTGCCAGAATAAGCAGAGTGGCCTGAAGATACACCACTGTGACGTTCTCCACCAATGGAAAGATGAGATTAGGGAGAGGGAGCATGAGTTCTACAGCAAGTATGACAACTTCATAATTGGTAGATATAGGCCTTATTGTACACCTCTGTGCAGTTATTGATGGCCCTGGCCATGTTGTAACGGTTATTATTTTTTTCCTTTTCTGTTTTTCAACATGAAAAAATATGGGAGGATTGGCTGTTATGCCAGTGAAGGCAAGCATGCCTATCCTGCCACTAGGGTATGTATATGAGATTGCCTTCATGCCTGCATGTATCTGACTCACCTTCTCAGCTGCTCATAGATTAGGTTCATAGATTAGTACTTAGCTAACTGCCCTTGCGAGCCATTTTAAGCCTAGCCAATTATCTCTTGTGAGATTCAAACCCTGCACCTTGTGTTTGTAAGGCAAGCACCTTAACCATTAGGCCACCCTTCCAATTCCCCAGCTGCAATGCTGCTAATTAATGTTTAATTTAACAGTTGTTTATTGCTTTAAAGTGCTTTATGTGTCATATGACTTAAAATTATAAGTATAACCGTGTTACTGTCCTTCCTACTTCTGGGTATTCCCAACAGTGACTGGGGACTACAAAATGGGCTAACCTTGAGTTTGACTCAAAAATTAAGGGTATGGATCTTTGCTTCAATACACTTGCAGATGACATCATTCAATGCCATATAACTTTCTGACCACCAAACAGGTAATGCACGCTGAACTTCTGTCCTTGTCAGCCTGACATGTTGTACTAATTGATGCCCATCGCACTGCTCATGAGTGTGCCATTTATGCTTGGCCTACCATGGGCATGTAAATGTTGGGCTGTAATGCACTGATGCGTGTAGACTAGCTTTGACCTTCAAGAAGTAAATGCCAAAGAGCTGTGTCCCAAGGAATGAACCCTGGGGTATGCTGCTAGTGAAAGGTCTTTTGGAGGCGATAGAATAGCCCACCCTAATTTCCTGGGTTCTGTTTGTGAGCCAGTTTGCTATCCAATGAGTTACATATAGTTTAGCATTTTGCTGGATAGTTTATATAGGACACCTGAGTTTGGGACAGTGTCAAACACCTTTATGAGGTCTAGATGTGCTGTGGACACTGATTTGCCCTCATCCGTTGTTTCAGTGACCTTCTCAAAGATGTCAACTAGGCTAAGTAGGCAGGAACCCTTTGCAAGGTATCTCAGCTGCATTTTTTCCCTTACCAGCACTCCTGTGTAAGTAAGGCCCTCGCTTACAGCTACTGTATTGATTTTATCCAGTCTTACTTGCACCTATAGGTACTCTCCTCAAATAGTAACCACTCTACTGTCCCTGACCTGTCTTCCACAGATTCTGACAACCATGAACGGACAATTTCCTATGGTTTTTCCTGCTAATCTGGTTGATATGGGCATCCTGAGACAGTGTAGTAACTGCCTTATGTACACAGACAACCCTCTACTACTACCACCTTGGAACACAATATGTGAGAGATGAAATTACATTAAGAACCTAGAATCCTTGCTGTCTCAATCACAAGCCAGTACATCTGGCACTGAGATAGTTGTCTGCACAAACACAACAAACACCACACCTCTAACACCACTCCCACCTGTACAACACACTCCTACATATGCTGAGGTTCTCAACAAAAACATACCTAAACAAAAGAGACCTCTGAAGCAAGCACACATGTGCACATTACAACCTACAGCACCAAACATCACACAAAGTACACCCACCTGTGTCTCAAGCCTCTAAGGCCCAGCCAAAAACCAAACATACTAGTCATAGGAGACTCTATTGTAAGACACACAGATGTGCTCCTCACCAGGCCAGACAAGGAGAAAGTCACGGTAAGTTACTTGTCAGGTGCTAGAATCCACCATATCACACATGCACTCACATCTCTTAACAACAGGTACTGTTATGACTCTGTCATAGTCCATGTTAGTGTAAATGACTTGAGATGTACCTCTCTGAACTAAAACAAAACAAAAAATAAACTTGTAACCAAAAACAAAGACAGGCAGCAAGCTGTAGAATTCCAACCAGTTTATTGTTAGTGCTTTCGTTCAGGAAATAAAAAAAAAAAAAAACGTTTATATTTATTTATATATACATTTTACCTTGTATAAAACTGGCTCTAAATTTCTCAAGTTATGTTATTTAGCTTTATAATTAATTATCTCATCTTAATTGACAGTTTTATTTTAAGTGAGGACTCTTGGGGTTTCTTTGTCTGAAGAAGTTCATGTATTTCCTGAACGAAAGCGCTAACAATAAACTGGTTGGAATTCTACAGCTTGCTACCTATCTTTGTTTTGTTTTGGTACCTCTCTGAACTATATGAAGAGAAACATGACTGAGCTCACTTAATATGTGTCCCAGGGGAGGTATGTCCCTAGCTTTAAAATGCATCCTACCGTCACCAAGAATGATGCCTCAATACAAACAGAAAATGATTGACTTTAACAATTGGCTTGGTTTCTTATCATTCCAAGGGGATCCAGTAGACAGCCTGGGAGGACATGGTTGACAGACCACAATACTTTGCCAGAGATGGCCTTCATTTGTTTCCCCTGGGCTTCAAGGCTTTTGCCTCCCCCATAGTGCCTTTTTTAGGCAAAGTCATGAGCACAAAATTATCAACATGAAAAATTCTTCTAAATGAAATTTAAAGGTCATGCTGTTAAATGGTAGGAGTCTTAGCATGAAACTGCACTCATTGCAAGCATTCCTTACCCTGGGGGATGCTGACATTTGTGCAGTCACTGAAACCTGGTTCGGAGTTGCGGAGAGCACCCCAGCCTTACCAGGTTACTCATCCTACCATACTTTCAGACCCCGCATAGAGGGCTACAAAGCCAAAGAAGGTGGAGTTTCAATATTTATCAAAGACATACACTCCTCCAGGCTGCTCAAACGGTATGATGTACAGGAGACATTCCAAGTGCAGTTAACAGTTGAGAAAACACCTATTCAAATCATAGTTATATAGCTACAGATCCCCAACCATGACTCAGGACGCCAACTCCACCTTTCTGGACATACTTGAATCCATCAAGATTCAACCCTCTACCCTGATCCTGAGTGACTTTAACCACCTAACTATAGAGTGGAAGACCTGTTCTAGCCCAAACTTGAACACTTAGAGATTCCTCGACTTCTTCAATGCTAGTGCATTGGATCAGCTGGTCGACATCTGTATGAGAGTTGAAAATATCCTGGACCTGGTACTAACCAACATGAGTAGCCACTGCAGCACCTCTACAGTGTCATTCTCCTTGGTAAGATCTGCCCATAAAGCAATCACTTTTGAAGTCACCATCTCCCCTGACCCTCCCCTTGTTAGGGACAAACAAAAAAGTTTTCCAAAGCTGACTACAATCTCCTGAGATCAGGTATAAGTAGCTTCACAGCCACTGTCCCTTCACTTGGAGCTAGCACTAATGTTCAGGCCTACACCTACAAACTATATGAGCACCTACATAGCCATATGGACTATGCAATACCTGACAGGACCAAATCATCTTCCTCAAGGAAGACTTAACCTGTCTGATGGACAGCAGCAATAAACAAACTCTATAATAAAAGGAAAAAATTGCTGTCCAGGACCAAGAAGGAGTAGGTGCCAAGTTGGAAGCAGTCTCTCCTTTGTCTGAACAAGCAAATAAGGTCACTGGTGAAATCCTCTAAGGCTAACTTCGAGTCCAAATTGGCCACATCCACTAAGGACAATCACAAGGCCTTCTTTGCATACATCTGCAATCTCAAAGGTAACACCC
The DNA here is from genome assembly GCF_019279795.1 of Protopterus annectens. NCBI lineage: Eukaryota > Metazoa > Chordata > Ceratodontiformes > Protopteridae > Protopterus > Protopterus annectens. The sequence continues at coordinate 373,186,251 of NC_056740.1, forward strand.
AAATCTGCTCTAAACCGGTGGTCAATAACACCACATACACAAATGCTGTAGATATAGCCAACCTACTGGTAGACAGGTTCAGTGAAAACTTCACCACCTGTCCCCCCATCGGTAAACCAGGATACCTCCAGCACCTGTCCCCCTCCCCTCATCACCAGGGAAGAGGTGTTTAATGCCTTATCAAAGGCAAAAAATACAGTATCCATGGGACCTGAAAACATACCTGGCTGTATCGTACATGAACTCAGGCATGAGTTCTCAGCTTCATTAGTCACCCTAGTCAACCAAAGCCTGAGCACTGGCTTCATCCCAGCCAAATGGAGGACAGCCACTGTCAACCCTCTACACAAAGGTGGAGTGTCCACTGACCCAAGCAATTATAGGCCCATCAGCCTAATTAGTCTGATCTGCAATGTCGTGGGACGCATTATCATGGACCTTATGAACAGGACATTGGCAACCTTAAACGCTTGACCCCACACAGTTTGGTTTTGTCAAAGGGAAATCATACCTGTTAAACTTGGGTGACTTCTTCAAAACAGTCACCAAACCCATGGACAAGGGGAAGATGGTGCACACCATCTACCTTGACCTAGCCAAAGCCTTCAACACTATTACCCACTTGGGCATAATAGATAAACTCTTACAGCTAGACAGCAACCCATATGTTACCAGATGGGTAGCTAACTGGCTCACTGATAGAACCTACTCAGTCAAAATAGGGGGAAGCATCTTTATTAGTAGACTCCTAATGAGTGGCATACCCCAAGGATCAGTCTTGGAGCCTATACTGTTTGGGATATACTATTCTGGGGTGCAGGCCAAAATCAGTGGTCTGTGGTTGAATGACCTTTCAGATGACTGGAAGCTGGGCACTGTCTTAAATTCCCCTAGTGATGTGAACATCCTCCAAGAGGGCCTTACCCAAAGTGTAATGACTAGTGCCGGAAGCATGGCCTCAAACTGAATGCCAAGAAATGCATCATTATCACCTTTGGGGAAAATGGAGTCCCCACTAATTTTCAACTTAATAACATTTTACTAATCATGCAATCAGTCATGAGGGACTTGGGCACCCAGGTTGATAGCAACCTGACTTTTGACCATCGTGTTGCCTCCACTGTACGAAATGCTTTCAACATGGCCCACCTCATAAGTAAGGGCATTTCATCCAGGAACAAGAAGGTTATAACATCCTTGTACTCCTCCCTTATCAGACCCATTATCGCGTACAATGCCCCCTTCGGCATGTACCTTGCCAAGCACATGCAGCAGCTGCAGAGACCACAGAGGTTCCTGACCAGGAAAATCCAGGATCTCAAACACCTATTCTATAAAGATAGGCTAAAAGCCCTGTCCCTCTACTCAGTCTTGTATAGACTGCTCAGAAGTGGCCTGTGTCTGGCCTACAAGGCCATCTCAGACCCAGCATTGATGGAGTTGCTGCATATCCGTAAGTCAAACTCCAGTCATGCAACCCACACACAAGGCCTCAACCTGGTCTGTGACATTAATAGAACTTGTTGGTGGGATAGATTTGTGTCCCAAAGACCCCCCCCCATCTGTGGAATAGACTCTCTCTCTCCATGTCACGCAGAGTACCTCTTTAGCCCTCTTTAAGAGGAACCTGGACAACTGGATGGGAAACAGAAAATACACCCCTGGGATCCCACCTCTGTCCCTGCTGGACAGGGGGAAACTGGTGCTGACACTGTGGGAACATGGGAAAATTTCTTGGCTAGGCTTATAAGGGCCTCTGGGCCAATAGCCTAGTATCATCCTATGAACCTATGAACCTATGGATATGCCCTTGAAAAATCCAAACTGGCTTGGTCAAAAGTTTGTAAGTTACCTTTGAGCTTATTTATTAGTTCCATAGTGATCCTTTCCACAGCCTTCCAGATGACACTGGCCAGACTTATGAGTCTATCATTTCCCAGGTCTGTTGACACCCCAGCTTTGTGAAAGAGAATGACAGTTGTTCCTGTCCAGCACAGAACCTGTTTGGAGGCTAACAATGAATAGCCTGTGAATGGAGTCCAACAGGTCCTATTCCAGGTAGCTAGTAAGCAGAATGGTACGTTACTTGGCCCTATAGATGTAGTGTTTTTTCCTTGAATAGTGCATTGAGAATTTGTTCATGGGAGATTTGTGGGGGTGTAGCTGCAGGTATGAGATCTAGGAACATAGTAGGGAAGAGGTGGTAAAGTCAGGGTTAAATTTAACTACCAGTAGACTGGCTATGTCCTCTAGGTCCAAGTATTTGATATCAGTTACTATTAACTTTGCAGAGACCTGGGCATTGTTTCTAAAGTTTCTAACATTGGTAAAGAAGGCTCTGTGGTTGTCCTTTGGCTGTGTGGCTATTTTATCTCATATCTAGCTTTGGTTGATTTGAGTAAGGGTCTGGAGTTCTTTCTTAAGCTTAGCAAGAGCTTTTTTGCATCTTGAGAGTTACATTTATTTTTACATGCAATGAGTTTTTTCTTTTATTATATAACCTGTAGATATATGGGTTCCACCACAAGGGTTTATTTTTGAATTTGGCATTGCATTTACCTTGGCGGGAACAGTTGTATCTGTGCAGCTATTCACATGTACAGAGAATTTGGTGGTAAAGGATTGGGCCTAAGTAGTGGGGTAATTGAATTGGAAGGGATGTTGAATTTAGCCAGGTCAACACTCAGTTTCCTTAGATTAGCCTTGCCATAATCTCTGAGTACCAAGGTATTGGAGGATGCTCCTGGCTGGCCATTCTTAAGGTGAATGTGATTGATTTGTGGATTGATTTAACCAGGGTGGGTGACAAAGATTATCATGTGGCTAGTGACCTGTTGGGTTCAGTGGTGCTTTCTGCTGCTGTTTCCCTAGAGCTGAAAACTCCCTATCAGGGAGTGTCACCAGGGGTTTCAACTGGGTCACACATTGTGCAGTGCAAGGACTACTAACAGTTGTTTTGGACCAGTGTCTAGGCACAGCTGGACTCATACCCCAGAGTGCATCCTTGTGTGATTGTTTAGTCACACAGATGCATGGCCTCAACCGCCGAGTCATCACTGGCTGGACCCAGGTATGAGGGCAATCACAGAGGTGGCTGACTTCTGGTTGGGTGTATCATTGTGCAGCTGAGCAGTCAGTTCTCACTCCATCTTATCCTCCCATCATGATGTCCTCTTTCCTTGTGTGTCACCCCACCCCCCCATGATTCTTGTTCAGTCCTTTCCGTTACCAGTTTTCTTCCTTCTGTGTTTCTCTTTAACGGCTCACCCATTTGTGTTAGCACCTTGGTTAGCTGGCTGTTTTTTGTGTCAGTTTGTCTGCCACTGCTGCCATCCCAATCCTCTTTTACCAACGTACACCTCTTCCTCAATGCAGTCTTACTACCTATCTTTCTACAAAAATGTGTGTGTGTGTGTGTGTGTGTGTGTGTGTGTGTGTGTGTGTGTGTGTGTGTGTGTGTGTGTTTGTGTATATATATATATATATATATATATATATATATATATATATCTCTAGGTCAATGGATATAGATATAGATATATACCTTTCTTCCTCTTTGCAGACCACTCTTTCCTATCCATTGTCATTCTTTGGGTTCCTCTGCTTGCTCTTCCCCCATTTTTGAGTGCCTTAGCCACCCATTTCCTTCCCATTTACAACATAAGCATAATAGGGACTTTGCTGTGTTGCCTGGCTTCTCAGCTGTGGCCAGAGTGGCACAACAATGCTCAAGTGGACTGGCATTGTCATGGGTATTCAACATACATGTAACTAGGCCTGAGTCTTTGTGTTTCCCACTCCTTTTGCCAGTGAATTGCTTATTTATGCAACACTGTCTCTGGCATGTTCCTATAACATTGGCCTTGCTATATAGTTAATCAATGTCAGGCCACACTGCACGACTAATGATTGCACAATTTTTCACCACAAGGCCATGCTGTGCTATTATTTTTTCCCCCTGAATTCAAGCCTTCATTTTGTGCAGAGTAGATTCTTTTAAAGACAGAAAATATAGTTTGGAACACTGGCAGAGGTACCGTTGAAACATACAGATAAAAAAATCTTTATATTCACATCAACAGTTATTTAAATAAAGTCATATAGCCGACACTTCACCAGATCTTTGGCGCACTGAGTAAGGTTTTTGTATGCCCATTACAATGGCATGTCTCTGACAAAATGTGCATCAGTAAGGTGCAGGAATCCTCTTGGCCCTTGTCTTCTCTTAGTCCCTCCAGTTCATTTACAATCCTCTGTTGTTCTGTCTTCACAGCTGTCCAAAACTGCCCATTTGTAGCATCATTCCCTTCACATTTTAATATTCCTCCTCCATTTTCATTTATAAAGCAATGAAACATTTGTTTAATATCTGCTTTCTTCTATGTTCCTATATAATCATTTCACATTCGAAACCTTTCTTCCTTTTCCTGAATTTGACAAGTTTTCTAGTTTTCTCAAAACATTTGCCCTAGTAAATATAAATTCTCTTGCGTGTATCCATACCTTTCTACTTCACTTTCTCTCTCTCTCATTCGCATGCTCTCTCTCTCTTTCACACACACACACACACACACACACACACACACACACACACACACACACACACACACACACACACACACACATGCAGCAGTTTGTAATATCACCCCTTCATCTATCATGGGATATGGAAGGAAACTCGATCATCCAGTGTAAGCCCAAGAAGGGCACACAGAAAGCACCTTAGCCAAGAACCAAACTGGAGAATCCTGCACTGTGAGGCAGCAACTTTAACCAGTATATTACTGTGTATGTATGTATGTATGTATGTATATATATATATATATATAGAGAGAGAGAGAGAGTAAGTGTGTGTGTGTGTGTGTGTGTGTGTGTGTGTGTGTGTGTGTGTGTGTGTGTGTGTGTGAGAGAGAGACACGTACTAATATATGTTACAAATGAAGCATGTTTCATAAATTAAGATAATTAATGTTTTGTCTGAACAGTTTTGCTTAAATAACCTGTTAGCATTGTAAGAACCATGTATTTCTATTCTTATACAGTTATAATTTCCAAGTTAAACATTTACATGTGCAGAATAATGGTTTCTATAAATAAATTCATAGCCACTTATTTAGGTATTCAAGGGAGAAATAATTAGTGCCTGTCATAGCAATTAAGCTGACAAAATTATATGCTACAAAGCAGCCGGAAACTTAATATCACTTGTTTAAGCTGGCAGCTAGCCAGAGGCATGAAGGGTATACAGACGTTTGAATTATTACCGGAAGGGTGGAGATGCCTGTGATTACTTCCATCTTATGGAGACAGTAATATACCTGAAAAACGGCAGAGTAAGTCAGTGGATGACCTTTGCAATTCTGTGTGCTGTAATACGTTAGAAAATGAAGAACTTTACAAATATGAGAGATGAAATCATATCCATACATGTATTTTGGAAGATTATGCTTTTTTTTCTCTGAAGCAGAATTTTACAATTGTGTGAGGAGAAGAGCTTTGGTGCTTTCCAATTTAAGTAAAAGGAAGACAACCTAGAATCTTTTGTAGCTAGAATCACATAAGTGGAAAATGTCACCTTAAGACCTATCAGTTCATAGCTGTGATACTCTGTTTCATGGAAATAATAGTTTCAGGCACTGATGTCAAACAGTTCCTCGAGTGCTGGGACTAAGTGATTGAATTTTGTACTGTAATTTGCACACACAGTGTACAGAAATCCTTTTAGAACAGAACAGAGGATAAATTCAGTGTTTAACATGCAGTTATTGCAACATTGTGGCCATCTGTAACAAAAGGGACATGGCTACAGCATGATCTGTTATCAGATCTTACAAGTGCTGAACATAATATCACTACAGAATGAGCAAGGAAAGGGGAACAGGTTAACTGTGGACACAGGTATGGGTACACGCAGAATAAAATTAGTAAGGTAACCTGTGAGCTGAGTAATTATATGGGCATCGTGTATCTACTCATACAGCAAACAAAACGGATATCAAGACAGGAATCTCCATTTGCAAGGCTGGATTATTGTTATGAAATGCTTATCTTTCATCTTGTGAAACTGGTGTCAGTACTCTGGTTTGTGTATGTGAGGTTTATTCTCTGTATGGCTGCAATATGAGACACCCGAACTTTAGTTAGTTTTCAAGCTCACAGATAGAAAACTGTCACATTGCAGATATGGATTCATCACACTTCTACAGTAGCACTGGGCTTCTTTCAAAAAGCACGTAAATGGTGGCAATGCAAGGTAGTCTTTTATATTTACATATAAAACAGTGTAAGAAACTTCTCTGTGTGGAAGATTTTCAGTCCATATATCTGTAGTTAATCACTGTATATTAATCAGATCAGACAATAGTAATAGAAGTAGCGAACTTAAACTCATCTTAAGTCAAAACAAAACAAAACAAAAATAATAATAGAAAATATATAATTGTGCAGCATTACTAAGTATTCAAAAGTAATCCAAGCAAGGCAGGCAGTCTGTTTCCAGTCGAAAATTCTTTATTAAGTACACAGACAAGCAATCCAAGTAAAACAAAAATAGAGTAATCATTTCCTCACAAGCTTTCTAAATATATATATATACTTTTTATCAGGCATGGGATGGATGGACAGAAGCAATCAGTAAATCACCCCTGTAAATCAAATATAAACCAAATTTCTGGTTTACATTTGAGTTGTACTGCTAGACTTTTAAGGGCCCTAGTAGGTGTTAGCCTAGTATACACCTATGAACCTTTGAACCTATAAATCCATGCAATGCTACACTGTATCAATTGCTGGCCTACTTATCATGTATTACCCTTACAGATATGGATAATTTGTAGCATCTCAAAATGATAGAATGAACTAATTACAGACAACATAGTTCATTCTCTGCATGGAAATGCTTCATGTCACACAGTCCTAATGTGTTTTGCCACCACTACTGGCTGATCAAAGCCTCACCCAAGTCACTGGACATATGAGATGCTGGGCTCTGTGGACCGACTCTCGGTAGATACAGCCACTGATGTAATGTTAAGTGTCAGTGCCTGTACCACACCATACCCCAGGTTACACCCATACACACACTTGCCTGAATCTGTCTGACTGTAGAGCTTAAGGTGCTGCTATATGTTAAATGGGACAGTAGCATGCCGTCAGAATGTCTGTTCCTCTGCATTACTGCCTCAATTCATTGAGTGTGTGAAGTTGGTGTGCTCTGTGCTTTATTTTTCTTTGAAACTTGCATGCCTTTGCTGATCTATGTTTTCAGGGCTAACAAGGTGACATATATGTTTGCTTGTTGGGACAGTCTCTTCTGTGATGCCTGTATCTTACAGACAGCTTGGACCAGTATATGCATATACTTTATACATACACACACACACACACACATATATATATATATATGTGTATAGAGCTAGATATAGCTAAAGATATAGCTATATATGCACGTGTGTGTGTGTGTGTGTGTGTGTGTGTGTGTGTGTGTGTGTGTGTGTGTGTGTGTGTGTGTGTGTGTGTGTGTGTGTGTGTGTTTAAGCCTGGCTTTGTAATCATTTTTATCTGCAGGTTTATAATGAAGGTCATATTACTCTGCTTGGGATCTGACTATGCCCGGGTCAGTCATCTTGCACTGGAATTCGCTTTACCCCCACAATTCCCACAGATCCTAATCGTCCCCTGTTATTCTGGATTGGTCATTAATTACCCTTCTCCTCTGCATTCCCTGTGCATTGTCCTTATCCATATCATCCAGCAGATTTTTGTTACCGTTCTGAAATTGTCAGGGATTCTATGTTCAGTCTGTGTTGTGGGGTAATACTGATGTCTTTCCATATGTCATACTGTAATGCACTGTCATACTCTAGCAAATTATCATACTGTAGTGCACTACCTGATGTGTTAGGATGCTGGATATGCATTCTCTGTACACTGAATGTATATTCAGTGTATCGTGTATACTAGAGCATGCAGTGTCACAGAGGGCCTGTACTTCTATTGGAGAAAACAGTAACATGAAGATCTAGGACCAGAGCACAGAAGAGGCATCACCTGTAGGTTTTGAGGTATGTTATTAATGCAATGTTACTGAATTACAACATCTAGTAGAATACAACTCTGGCAGAGAGGTCTTGTTCAGGATTTTGTTGTAGGGCAAAGAGTGCAGTGATCACATTCTAAAACTGGGAAAAAGTCAGGCTTTGAAGTCATAAAGGTGCTTAACAAGCTTCTGTTAATCATTTTAAACATTGCTAAATGATAGCCTTGTGCTACAGTCTAATAGCAGCTCATGTGTCTGCCATGGAATAGTGTCAAAATCTAAAACAGCTTTAAAACTATTAGATATTTTGTTCCATTACACTTTTACAAAAAGATGGGAAACACTTCGCTTCTGCCTAGAAGTAAGACCACAGTTGCATATATTAACCATGTACTACTGACCATCACTGTATATATTACCCATGTACTACTGACCATCACTGCATATATTACCCATGTACTACTGACCATCACTGCATATATTGCCCATCTGTTGCTAACTGCTGTGTTCTTGTGTCATCTGCACTGTAGCCATGCACATTTGGCTTTCCAGTCACATGTTACTCTCCTGCACATCAGCATATTCATTCTTTGTTGACATTTCTCATTTGTGCTGTCCTGTGATGGTTCTGCTCTGGTCGACTGTTCAGAATGTCAACCCGAAATGCTGAATTCAGAACTTTGAAACAGGAACCAAGGAGAAAATGAATACATCGACATCCGTAGTGCACATTAACGTACAGTTACACTCTACAGTCAATGGTACATTAATTCTACTATTTTGCAGGGGGGCTATGCCCCCCTGCACCCCCCACTCCACCTGCACATTAAATATACGAACCCTGAGATCGCACTACAGTGAGGAAATGGGCTAATTCCCTGTTCCTCACTGAATTGCGATCTCCTTGCACAATGTTGAATCCAAATACTCCAACTACACTACCCATTCACTGTGGTATAGTCGATACATTTTGGTTCAATATTCTGCCAACTTGAAAACTGCCATTTGACCACATGCTCGTCGAACGATACAGTTTCCAAATTTTGAATGTAAACCTCCTGTGACTAGACTGGCCTCCCCTCTTGCTTCCTGTCACTTTTTGTAGTATAGTCCTGTATAGCCTTGCTGCAGTAACTTGTATAGCCTCACTGTGCAGTTATCAGGATTCATGGTGGTGGGTCTGGTGACACAACACACAAGTTAAGGCTGCGAACTGCAGATATGTTTCATCTTATAGCCTTTGAATAGATTCATAAAGCCAATTCTAGCATAAAGTATGACTCTTGGCAAATCATTTAATCAGAAACGTGCTCCTAGGTCACTACTGTACATTCTACACTGCACAGTGAGTGTCCTTCCACACTGCATGGTGCTGCCAGCATATCTGCTCTGTAAACTATTCTGGCACTTAAATCCACATATCAATAACACATATAGTTTGCAATGTTACTAAGCCCTTTGCAAAACATTTTTTTATGTGATGGATCACTTCTGAATCTCTTTGTCGAAAACAGTGGAGCATTAAAAAAATAACTTTGGCTGTTTTGAATAAATTTGCTCATCCATTACATCTTTGATCAAATTTATTTTTTTAAATTTTGCTTGTATGAGACTATTACATAAAGTAATTTATAGGGTAATATTAAGGATGTCTGAAACACTGTAGAGTTATGCTTTCTACATGGTTTAGAGAACTATAATCTGTTGTTAGAATGTGTAATGAAAACTGTAAATGCATATGTTGGGATCTATTTTATCTTTAGATCAAAATTAATAATTTCCCCAAGTACCATGTCTTTTTTCACAATCATGAATCATTCTGTTTTACATAACTAATTTTCCTTCATACCTTTTTCGACATTAAGTTCTTTTAGTGTGTAGGCAGGGGAACATTTGCCTTTTGTCTATATAATGCAAGTCATCATCTTTAGTAGATATTCTTCTGTTATTTACTGTGTCAGTGTATTTTTATCTCTGCACAATTTTGCAGTTTTAAGCTTTACTTTCTGACTAAAAAAAAAAAAGAAAAACAAGTGTCTCATAACACTTTTGACCTACTGTACGTTAGGTAGCCAAGAACAGTTCAAGTAAAATGCATGGGTCTTTGTAGTAACTGGTTTATACAGAACATTCCTAAACTGATTTCTTAAGGAAGTCGTTTCTTTTATATGGAATTTTTTTTAAATCATTATTTTACTTTATTTTCCAGACTTAAATCATATCTTAAGATGTACAGCATGGTACTTTTAAACATAACATCTATGGAAGACAAAAAGAAAAAAAAAAAGCAAAAACAGAAGGGCTAGCAGTCACCTACAGTCCAGTGTAAAAATAATAGTTATTGTACTTAACAGCATATAAATACACCTGATCTGAGCCACTGCATTGTACATGTTGTACATTTGTTAGCTGAACCTTTGTTTACCAACATATTGCCCATTTATTCTGATGAGAGTCTATAAAACAGCATTAGTAGCCTTATTAAGCCAGGCCATAGTGTCTGTAAAGGAATAGTCTTCATTCCTGGCTTTCTACTGAAACCTTTTTTTTTCGACATTCAGGTAATATAGCATCCTACTGCCCTCCTAAAGTATAATATATACCTGACATTCACCGAGCCAGAATTTGTAATTTAGCATCAACAAGGACTGTGAGACTTCATCAGTACTGTGAACTTGCCATTTTCAGGGTTAGTGAAAAGTCTCTAAACACAGAACCTTCAAATAAATCTTTGAGGAAAGAGCCCACAGTACAGTCACATCACAAAAAATGGTGTGGTGTACGTATACGTTTCAGCCTATAGCATGTGACTAGTGAAGGGGATATCCATGCTCCCCTAGTTACAGCTCCAGCACTGACTTTCTTTCAACGTCTTACTTCATCAGTAAAGGTTTTGTAGCAATGCAATGTCATTTTAAATAAGGAAGTGCAAGCTTTTCATTGGATATAAGCTTCTTGGCCCTAGCAAGGCATCTATCCCATATGAACAATGAAAATTACTATTGCTGCATGTTTGCCATTCTTCTTCGGTTTCTAGTTCTGCCACATTCTACCTCTTCTATCCTGCATATTATAGTCACACCATTCTACCATTGATTTCATCCTATGATGCACAACAGGCCTGAAGTGTAGCTCTTCTTTGTGAATTTCATACATTTGCATCAATTCTACAATAAATTGGATGTGACAGTCCACTGGAATAAATAACTCCAGCAGAGATCTATTTCCCTTTTCTACCCTCTCCCTCTATTGTAGCACCTCTAGTTCAATTTTTCCTTCAGATAACTGTGCACTTAATTTGGAAGAAATACTGATGGTATTTTCCATTTCCTTAAATGCCTCCATACTGTGATCATTTCCATAGTAGTTAGGGTACCTTTACATCTTGATCACTATCACACAGTGGTTATGGCTCAGTTAAACAGGAAGCTATTTTAAACATGTACCAGCCCATGTAATGGTATATCTAACATAATTTTCAGCTAGGCCTTACCATGCCCAGGGGATCTTTGTCTTGAATGTGCAATCTAATAAACCACACTTGTAGACAGAACTGATACTCTTTAAGCCTTTGGTGATAAATCACACTTGTGTACACTCATTAAGCCTGCCTTTTATGATAAATCACACTTGTATCCAGGATGGAGATCTTTAAGCCTCTACTGATTGCAAATCTAGATGCCCCTTTCTCAGTTAGTTTTACAATTTCCTTAATAATGATCTGAGGTGTTTCCTCTATCTTAAATAGATTTGATATAACAAGGACCAGCAAAAAACTGTGCCCACAAATTTTCAGCAGTTTCTGCAATTTTCATCACTTCCCAAACAAAATCATCAGATGCTATAATTTATGTTTTTCCTGTATAATTTTCCCTCCTTGCCTACTGGTCAACCACCAACCTTCCCTCTTACTTGTCTCAAGTCTTTTCAGCTCCTCCACACCATTTAGGGAGTTCCTGGGTCAGAGCTGACAGCCTACTAGATGATGTTGTCAGCCAAGTTGCCATGCAAGAGTTTGTACCCATTAAATTGTAGGCATGTTCAACTATAATGACTGACCATAAAATCATCTTTGTCAGTGCCATCTTTCATAATTAAGAAACATTTTATCCCTCTGCAGAACTAACCAATTACCACCCCATAGCTATTCTCTCTCCACTCTCCAAAATACTAGAGAGATGCATACACTCTCAGGTCTCAGACTACCTCCTTACTAACAACCTCCTCTCCAGTACTCAGCATGGTTTCCGACCAAACCATAGCACCACCACTGCCTTACTCTCCTTTACTAACACTATCCTTCAGCATAAAAACAATGGCTATCTCTCCTCTGCTACTTTCCTAGACCTATCTAAAGCATTTGACATGGTCCCACACAAACAACTTATCTCTGTCCTCAATAACCTATCCTTCTCACAATCAGTCACCAACTGGTTTCAGAGTTACCTGTCTGACTGCCAACAATCCGTTGTATGGCAGAATGACATATCTCCCCAACTACCTGTCTCCATAGGGGTTCCCCAAGGATCCATCCTTGGACCCCTACTCTTCTCTGTTTACACCAATAATCTAGCCTCTGCCACCAAACATGGCACACTCATCCAATACGCAGATGACTCGACCATCATCTGCTCAGCCCAGTCCCTACCCAAACTGCAAAAAGTCACACAGGAAGCCTTTTCCTCTGTTGAAACATGGTTATCCGATGCCCAATTAATACTCAACCCAAACAAAACTAAACTACTCATCTTCCAACCCACCAAATATACTCAAAACAACTCTCACTTTAACATCACAGCAAAAGACAACACCACTATATACCCAGCTGAACACACCAAATTGCTAGGAGTGGAAATAGACAATAAACTAAAATTTGACATTACCATATTCATGACCATAAAAAGAGTCCACAAAAAACTAGGAGAGTTATACAGAAATAAACAGCCTCTCTCCATTTTATTTATTAAGGGCAAAGGACCACCTGCACTTAATAAAAATAATCAGTACCTGGTTGTCTTTTGTCTTTGCTGTCCTGCACCATCTTAGAAAACCTTTGGAGGACCAGTGTCCCCCCAAGCACCATGTGAGAGATGTTGCCCCAAATCTTGTATTTAAAATATCAAAAGTACCAAATCAGGGGTTGCACAATTGTGAACAAAGAGAGGTGTCGAATTTACTTTTCGGTGAACTATGATTTCAACAAAGTGCAATGTTTCTCCCTCAAAAAAAAAAAAAAAAAAATATATATATATATATATATATATATATAGTAAATTGCCTGATCCCCACTGTAATGCAATCTCCATTCAAATGCTTTGAGTTTATAGAAAGTCGAACATATGGTCAGACCATATGAAGTTCGAGTTTCCAAAACCTCATTCTTCTGACATAAAACCATATGTGTGTGTGTGTGTGTGTGTGTGTGTGTGTGTGTGTGTGTGTGTGTGTGTGTATATATGTATCTATCTATATATATATATATATATATATATATATATATATATATATATATATATATATATATATATATATATTGGTCTACGTTGTATTATCGAAAATACAGTTCATCGAACCATATTTCTGATAATACACTTCTGCAAAAGTGCATTATATCAAAAATGCACTTTCGCGGAACAAAAACAGTAAAATGTACAAAAATAATAGCCCCCCCCACACCCCCATCTACTTTATTATTCTCACTCAGAGATCGCACTACAGTGGGGAAAAGGGAATATTTCCTTATCCCCACTGTACCACAATCTCAACAGGAGTTTCCTTAGTTGTACATCAACAGTATAAGTTGATGTACAACTAACAGTGCATGCAAACTGCATGTTTTTTGTTTGTCTTTAGCAAAAGTGCATTTTCGACAAAATGCACATTCGCTAAAGTGTGTTCGATAAAGTACGGTTCAATGAACCGTACTTTCGACAATACAAATAGGACCCATAAACACACATATATATATATATATATATATATATATATATATATATGTATGTATATATATATATATATATATATATATATATATATATATATATATATATGTGCTGTGTGTGTGTGTGTGTGTGTGTGTGTGTGTGTGTGTGTGTGTGTGTGTATGTGTTTGTGAGTGCGTGCATGCATGTGTGTAAGGGTAAATTCCCCAGTTCGCACTGTACCACCATCTACATAGAACTGTTTCAAAGGGGAATTTACCCTTTTCCCCACTGGAGTGTGATCTCAGAGTTGGTAAATATAATTTGCAGGGGGTGTGGGTGGAGTGCAGGGGCCTTGTGCCACTGCAAAAATATAGATTTTTGTTTTGAGTTTTCAGAAACTCAATCATATGCTCTCAACCACATGAATTTTTTGTTTCCGAAAACCTGATGAGTTCATATAAACCCATGCGTGTGTGTGTGTGTCTGTGTGTATTCATATGTGTGTGTGTGTGTGTGTGTGTGTGTGTGTGTGTGTGTGTGTGTGTGTGTGTGTGTGTGTGTGTGTATATGCATTTCAATTAATCACAAACATCAGTGGTGTTGCTTTCATCACATACGTCAGTCACCCTGCAAGACAGACGTCCAGGGAAGTAAATAGTGTGGGAAGAAATAGCCAGGGAATTGTTATGGCTAGGCTTGTATAGGCCCTAGGGCAGATAGCCTAGTACCAAGCTATGGACCTATGAAGCCCTAATTATTCCCTAGACATCTTAGTTTCTATTAATGACCAAATACTTACTGAAAGAAAACAGATTAGGAATATGAGTCACTGGATGATGCTGAAACATTTAAGGAATTTTGTGAAAAATTTAATAATAAATTATTTAACAAGACTGTCAAATATTATGCCAAATGTATGGATGACACTTTACTCTTGAGGAAAGAAACTATGCAGAGTGGTGATAATTTATTAATTTACTAAAATATTGTTATAGGCTATTGAAATCTGAGTTGACCAGACAATTTCAAAATTAATTTTTCTCAATGGCACAGTATTTAAGAACAATTACAGCTTAGATCATTAGAAGACCATTATCCGCCAGCAATATTTTATAACTCAGTTATTGTCACCCCCCATTTCAGAAATGATATTCCCAAGGAGCAGTATTTAAGAGTCTTGTAGAATATTTTCCACAAGGAAGGCCAGATTCACAGATTACCAAGATTTGAATGCTCAGTTCGATGCTCGGGGTTTTCCTAAAATGTTAAATAAAGTAAAATCGGGTATTAATAGTGTAGTAAGTAATGGTGAATGTTGTTCCATATGTGCGTATGAATTAAATTATCATTTAAGGGAAATGCTGAGGTAAACTTGACATCTGATGTAGTACATTTTGTTTCTCTTTACAGCAGAACTAGAAATAAATTTGAGCAACTTATAGTATGAAGTTGGAACACGTTATCTAACACAGTGTGGCAAGAATTACTTAGGTAGGAGCAACAGTTGTGAATGGCTCTGCATTGTATAGAACCTCTATCAAGAACAGGTTTGGAACTTGTAATGTTTAATCCATTTTCATGTGAGCTTCTTGGATGATAGTTTTAAAATATGGAATGGTGGCATGAATGAATGATGTAATATTTGCTTCCATTTTTTTTTTTAGAAATGAAAACTAATTTCTTAAAGTTTACATATGAGTTCTCTGAATTCCAAATTAATTTCTAGGATGTTACTTTGTATAAAATGCCTGACAGTATCACATTTGGTTCTCATATATATATATATATATATATATATATATATATATATATATATATATATATATATATATATATATGAAAACTACTTTCTTCAGTTCATATGTTCATTATAACAGTAACTTATTTTTCCATCTTACCTTTAAAATCTACAACATCTGTTGCAAGACCACCAATTACTGGAGAGCCCACATTCTGCCTCTCAGTACTCATTCTGGGATTCGTGATTCTGTTTTGTCCTGGTGAGAGAAGGAGACCAGGAACATTATTTCTGGAGACCGCTGATCACCGGAAAGCCTAAAAACTGCTTCATATGTGGCCGCTTTGAATTTGTGCTTATATTCTGCTCTTGGTGAGAAAAGGAGTGGAGTACATTGATTCATGACTGTTTCTGGTTGGGCAGTGTCTGTGCTTGATGTCCCTGACTGGTCTGGCTGCTATTCAAGGCATCTACTAGGAAAAGGCTACAACATGCCTACAGACTCTTGCATCATCTAGGACAAGACTGTGGATCATCAAACAAGCTGTGGCCTGCTTCTCATTTTGGTGCTAATGTTTTGCTTCTGGTGAGAGAAGAAGCAAAGAAATATTGTATTCCAGCAGAGTGGAGCTGTGGTGAGACCAGCACTAGTAGCAGCCAGGCAGTAGCCATTCACACGACTTCCGACTTTTCATCATTTGTGATCAGGTAATTCTTTCTTTTCAGTAAGTACTGCTTAATTTGTTTCTAACTTCAGAACATCTGCCTAAATACATCATCCTTATATTTTCAGGGTCTACTTATTAGTTTCCCCATGATTGTTTGGCAGTGTCCTGTACTGACTCAGACACCTTGATTGACAGTTTTCCTGTAAAAGCACAACTGAAATTTTTGAAATACCTAGTTGTACAAAGGACTAGTTTGCAGTGACAAGCACTGTTCCCAGAGTTGCAAACCAGATACTCCTGACATTGCTTTATATTTTCAATCCAACTGTCTAATTAATAAAAAAGGGTCTGTTGCTATGGATATGAACTTTCCCATTATCACCCTTACCATTGTGGTGGATATGGGCATCCTGAGGCAATGTAGAAATTGCCTCTTGTTTACTGAGAACCAATTAATTCTCAAACAAACTGATATGGTTTGTGAGAGATGTATTTACACAATGTCACTGCAGGCAAAGCTCTCACATAATAGTACTCCTGTTGTCAATTAGGTTGTCAGTAGTACACACTCTGCACCCCTTATACACAATTCAAAGCAGACATATAGACCTATAGCCTTGAGGTACTTAAATGTAACCTTCCTAAACCTGAAAGTCTTCCTAGATGAAGTACACATGACAAATACCCTTAGCAGCACTGAATGCACTCTTTCAAAACAACATCCACATCAGCACATATAGCCACATCTCATGGAGCCTGTACTTCTAAGTCCATAAGTCAAGCTTCCACACAATCCAACATTCTGGTCATTGGAGACTCCATAGTGAGACACATTAATGTCAATCTCACCAGACTGAGGAAGGAAAAAGTCACTGTCAGATGCTTATCAGGGTCTAGGATCTGCCACATTACACATGCACTGAGGTCATTGGGCCACAAGTACCAGTATGACTCAGTCATAATCCATGTTGGTGTAAATGACATGAGAAGTACCTCACTAGACTATATGAAGAGAGACATCATGGAGCTCTCGGAATATGTGTCCCAGGCTGGTATGAGCCTAGCATTGAGCAGCAGTTTACCTTCTCCAAGGATGATGCCACAAACAAACAAAAGTTGAATGACTTTAATAACCGGCTTAGTTTCTGGTGTCATTCTAAGGAGGTGCAATATTTGTCAGCATGGAAGGAAATGGCACACAGACCACGCTGCTTTACCAGGGATGGTCTGCACCTCTCCCCCTAGGCTTTTGATAATTAGCTAAAACATTGTTTTTTCCCCATAGTGCCATTTTTAGACAGTGCCATGCTGAAAGTACTTCCGACATACCAAATCAAAAACAAGAAAATCTAAAGCTATTACTGCTCAGTGTTAGGAGTCTAAACCAAAAAAACTCAACTCCCTAGAAGCTTTTTCACCCCAGAGAATGCTGACATTATACACACACACACACACACACACACACACACACATATATATATATATATATATATATATATATATATATATATATATATATAATGTATAAGTAACCCATGAGATTGACAAGTGGGGCCACTTCTGTTTGACATATACTCAACATCTACTTCTGTGATGTCAACTTAACATCCAAGGCTTCTGGCTGACCAAGTGCAGTTTAGGAAACAGACATTGTAACATGCCTACTACATAAATGAAAACACCCATTCAACAGACATTGCCATTAGAGACTTAAGCACCTTTGTGGATAAAAACTTTCCTTTGACCACCACATATCCACTGTCATGAACAAAGCCTTTTACCTCACCCAACCAATTGCTAAGGTAATTTTCTCTCGGTCAAAGGAGGTTATTATTGGCCCTTTACTTATTATTTATCTGATCTATACTGCAATAAATTCTGCCTTTCAATATGTACTTGTCTACAACACCTAACCCAACCAGAAAAAAAAGCAAAAAACAGTGACCCTTCACCAAGAAAAAAATCTTGGGTATGAGTTCCCTGTGTTACTCAGATTATCTAAAAGCCCTGTCACTCTTCTCTGTCTCATATAGACTCATTTGAGATTATCTATATCTGCCCTGTAAAGTTGTAAATGAAACAATCCTTCTTGATAGCTGTAAGGCTGATAATAACACAAATACGAAACACAATACTATGAGCAATATTGTCCAAACACCATAAATGAGACACGAAGAGAGAAAAATTACTTTTATTTCCCTAGCGCCCCTGCAACTAATGCCTTCTATGGAAACCAAACTATAGCAATTCTCAAATGACATTTATATCAATAATACAATTCATTATCAATTAATATCAGTTTACATTTAAAGTCACATGCACATAAGTATAACACTTAAAATACTGCCAAGCTACTTCAATACTCAGACCCAATGGTGTCATAGTTCTATATTTCAGATTCAGCTGAATTTCTAAAGTGTTTAAAACAGTCACATAATTACCACCCCTATATAATTTAACATTACCAAGAACACTAAAAACAAAATCAGTTGTTTTGCTTTTATGACATTCCATAGCAGAATGTTTCTTTTCCTAATATCAGAAAAATGCTCCTGAATCCTCACTTTTACTTGTCTTTTTATTTATCCAATATGCAATTTATTTAGGTTCACAATTACAACAAATAGCATATACCAATTTAGTTGACCAACAAGGAAAAAAATTCCCCTAAAACAGAGTGTCTTTCCTCTAACAGTCAACTCTTGTCCACACAATACACGACTGCATGTTACAATTGCCACATTTAAACACCCCCATTTTCCTCACAGTGGATCTAGCCACCTGTATTTTACTCAATGACAATTCACCCAAATTAAAGCCTCTACTGCAAGAGTAAATGGGGAATCCCAGTAATATCTATTTTAATCTGAAGTCACACAAAAGTATATGCCAATTATTTTTGATTATATCAACAAATATTGAAGTATAAGTTGTATATTTGGTTACATGTAGTTACTGAGTCAGTAGGGAAATAAAAGTTATTTTTCTACCTTCTTTTCTTGTTGATGGTGTTTGGATGACAGTGACACAAATACAGGATCAAGGGAACTAAATCTATATTGCTATATAAATAGGACTTGTTTGGCATAACAGATAAATCTGTCAAAGAATTTTCCATCTCTAGTACAAACTCCCATTTTCTGTTAAGCAAATAATCTTCACTATGTTCAAATCTAAATTAGACAAAAAGATGGGAGATGCAAATTTAATCCAAGCCTTGCCCTCGTCCTTGTGTTGTTGACAGAGGTTGTAATTACTTGCATGTACCAATGATGTTACAGTGGCTCGGTTTAAAAATACTTAACTAGTCTGTTGTTCAGTTGCAGCCTTCGAACCTGTTAATCAGTTTTGCTATTTATTAAGTATTAAGGTGTGCCATTTAATGTACTCAGATTTTACATAATGACCTTATGAACAATATGATATAGTCTGAAAGCGTATCATTTTTACAATAGGTAAATTATTTTGGTTGTACTCCCTTGTATGTGGTGTACATACTTGGACTGAATTTTACAAGCTAGATATTTTAATAATAACAGAGACTTGGCTTAAACCTATAATGCTTGTTGATCAAATACTCCATTCCGGTTATAACATGCTTAGGACAAATAGATTACGTAAAGGAGTTGAGGGGATTATAATGCCATTATCCAACAAACTAGAAGTTACCGATTTTTAATAAACCAGTGCTACAGTTTGCCATATCAGAACTACTTCTAACAACCATCTGATGTACTACTTGACAAATACTACATACTACAAGTGTCTGCACCCTTTTAAATTCCATTGTAAAATATAAAGACATATTTGAAAACATTCTGCCCTGGATAGCTTAAAGTATCACAGAAAATATAATAATTTTACTTGATGTTAGCTTTGGCTGGACCAAGATATTCACTCAACAATCATCTGACACATCCCTAACCCTCATAAACCTGTTTAGTCTGATATCACTGGACACTAAACACAAACAATAAGCGCATTTATACTTGAGGGGCACTTCCTGACTCTATGAGTGACCCTCACCATTTACATAATTTATTAATGAACAAGAACACAAAGAAAATGATTTTAATGACTAGATCTGAGGAAACACTTCAAAGATACAACTTGTAACGCATTGCTCCAGCTACACAAGCCCATTAAAACACCTACCCCTACTTAAACCTAATTTCGCAAGGCATTTTGAACAGTATCCCTAGGTATAATAGAATTTAAATAACACAAATAGTTCACCATAAACATAGAATAAAATCCTTTATTCAAAAGAGAATTTAAAACATCCTCAGTCCCTTTGTTAACTATAGAATTCACGCACATGATGAAACAATGAGACAAAACATGGAAAGCCTAGAGAAAATTAAAAACTTCCTCAGCATGTCAATGCTACAGATAACTTAGAAACAAAGTAAAGAACATAATATAAAGAAAAAAGCAAAACTTGTTTCACACATTACAATCCTCTAGCAGTAAAAATACTAAATAATTTTGGAACACCATTAATAAGTTATTTCAACCAGACAAAACCATTCAGCAAACACCCTACCTAAAGAATTATACTATGTCACCTGCACAACGAATTCAATTAATTCATATTTTAGCCATCTGCAACTTCCTTACTAAACTCACCAAATATAAAATATACAAACTATAATATTCAGCACTAAGATGAACCATGGTAATTTTACCCTGTATCCTTTATTCATAGGCCAATCAGAATGCTATTGTAAAAAACTAAAACCAGTTACCTTAATCCCGGTACTCATCACACTTGAATATCTTCAAATAGCAGCTGATAGCACAGTCTGTTTAATAGGAATACCTATAAACATTTTAAATGAATAATATATACCAATAACATAGAAATAATCTTACATAACATCAATCCATAAAGGAGATAGGATCACAATATCTCAAACTTTGGATTAGTAACAGTATTATCACCCATCTCTAAAATTCTTGAAAAAATGTATTAATAAATAACTCTGTAGGGAATAAGAAATGAAAGAATCAGCAATTACAGAATTACTCAGATATGAAAAACCCAGCAAGAATGGATAGAAAATAACACAAAACATCAGTTAATACACAGAATTGAAGGGCATTTGTGTATTCTGTAGCTAGTGCTATTATAATAAGACTAACATATGACATATATTTTTTTAAGAAAATATCTTGGATACATAAAAGGAAGAGTAGAAACATCTTACATCATCCAGTGGCTTTATTAGCTAGCATATCATCTTACAACGTCTTGTGGAACACAATTAGAATACTGTAATTTTTAATTTTAATAATTTTTTTGTTATTTCTTGAACTCCAGAATACTATAAACATCACTAGCATTCTACACCACCTGTAATAAGTCTCTTCTCAAGGTTTTGAAGACAAGTAACACCTTCACTTTGGGTCTGTATTACATGAACGAAGTTTCAAAACTTCAAATCTGATATGGTCAACACCATATGATCGAAGTCTTGAAACTTTGAAAATGTAATAAAAACACAGCAACCTACACAAATAAACCATTTAAATGCTCTAAGCAGGGGGGCAAGCCCCCCTACACCCTCCCACACCCCCTGCTACTTAAATATACCAACTCCAAGATCACACTACAGTGCAGAAAAGGGAAATCTTCCCATTCCATGCTGTACGGAGATCTCCGTTAAAAGATTTGAAGTTTCAAGACTTCAATCGTATGGTGTCGACCAGATCAGATTCAAAGTTTTGAAACTTCGATCTTCTGATATAGACCCCATCACTTTTGCTCTCCATGTCCCATGTTTTCATACCCTCTTATTGAAATAACAAACTAGTTATTCATAGGTGTTAATCTTCTAATATCTGTGTTGCACTGAATACTTCAGAGGACATGGCCCAGATTCACTTCAGTAATCTGCCCTAGTAGTCCGTACTCTGCAAACAGGGGCTGTCAAAGATATCGATCTAGAAATGTCTCCCTGTGTGTGGGTGTGTGTGTGTGTGTGTGTGTGTGTGTGTGTGTGTGTGTGTGTGTGTGTGTGTGTGTGTGTGTGTGTGTGTCTTGCATACAGTTATCTGAACACATATTTTGTAACTATAGCAACCTGCATAAGCCTTTTATATTTTATGTAAAATGTGTAATATGAGTTACTTCTGTAAACTTCTCTGAAGTCCTGTTTCATTCCAGAAATTGAACAATTACTTGTAACATTAAGACATCTGAATGAACTCATGAACTGTAGTTTTTGTCCTAACCAGAAAAGGGCGAATGTTCTGTGTGATGTGCCTACCTGATGACTAAACATCCAATTAAATACACAAAGTAAAACTACCAGTTGTAAAATGTTCTTGTTTTGAGTAGACTCAGCATAACCTTTCAGTGTGTGGGTGTATTTTTCTTCAGTGTCACCTTATTATCAACTTATGAACAGGCAAGCATGCTTTAGCAGTGATGTATGTGTTTTTTTCATTGAAATATTTGCTATAACAAGATAGGATAGTATTCATAATCTCAACCTATGCCCCACAGCAGGGCTGTGATAGTGAGGAAAAGAGTGGCTTCAGGCAGCAGTTACAGGACCTACTAAATAAAGCAGGACAACATGAATTGGTGTTAATTATGGGCGACTTGAATGCACATATCGGGACAGACAGAACTGGATATGAGGGTTGCTTAGGTCCACATGGGTGAGGCAACACGACTAAAGAAGGAGACTTCTACCTAGAAAATGGCTCGATAGTAGTCAACACATGGTTAAGCAATAGAGACAGTCACAAGATCACATACAAGAGTGACCAACATGCAGCCCAGGTAGACTTCCTCATAGTTAGGAAAGGGCACTGGGGTAGAATTAGCAATTGCAAAGTCATCCCTAGTGAAACAGTCAACCCACAGCATAAACCACTGGTTGTCACAATCAGATGCAAGCAGTGCTCAGAGAAGGCTCTAAAGTCAACAGAGACCAGGCTGAATACCTGAAAGTTGACAGAAGAGAAAGCACTACAGTTCAAGGAATTACTCAGGGCTCTAGCACCTCAAGAAGAAGAGAAAACAGGTGGAGATGAAGAAGAATGGTAGCGCCTCAAAACAGCAAGTGTGAGGACTACAACATATGTAGTGATATGTGACTAAGTCAGGTATGGAAATAAGGTACATAAGGTACGCTGGTGGTCGAATGCAGAAGCCCAGGAAGTCATCGCAAGAAAGAAGTGCAGGAAAACATGGGACTTTGAAAAGATGGAATAAGCTAGGAAGGACTACTGATTGGCTAACAATATATATATATATATATATATATATATATATATATATATATATATATATGTATATACACACACACACACACATACATAGATCTACTGAAAAAAGAGCAAAAGACCCAAATATCAATGTTAGCATGATAAATCACAAAAGGTCAACTTTGCAAAGGTCAGCACTCTGTTATGCATGTGCTGAGAAAAGATCTCATCACATGCAAAACTAAGATGTACAAATCAGTATAAAACATCATTTTTTTGCCCGCCTGCTCCCCCTATATGGGAGTCCATGCCCTCCAAAGCCTCTAGTTCTATATACTAGCTCCAAGATCACACAATGTTGGAGAAAGGGCATAATTCTCAACCCTGAGAATTGTGTGATCTCACACACTGTGGACCATCTGTGTAGTCAACTAAATTTTGTTGACTAAACAGATGTCAACTAGAAAAGAATTTGAATGACCTGGGACATACCTCACTGGACTATATGAAAAGAGACATAATGGATCTTTCAGAATATGTGCCACATGTAGGTATTAGCCTTACATTGGGTAGCATTCCACCTTTATCAAGGATAATGCCACAGTGAGAACATAAAATGATTAATTTTAATAATTCACTTAGTTTCTGGTATCACTCAAGGGGGCTCCAGTATCTGTTAGCATGGGAGAGAGAACATGGTCAAAACACCACATTACTTTGCCAAGGATGAGCTGCACCTGTACCCCCTAAGCTTTTGGATGTTGCCTAAAACTTTAACCACCCACATAGAGCCTTCTTTAGGCAATGCCAAAAAGATAAAACTACCAATATAATGAAAAAGTCTACAAGCAACCTTACTATTACTATTACTGCTCAATACTCAGACCCTAAACAAAAAAAAAACACACACCCTTCAAGTCCTGCTCACTCTGGAGAATATAGACATCTGTGCCATGAGTAAGACTTGGTTTAAAGCCATAGTAAGTACCCCAGCAGTGCAAGGCTACATAACCTTTCACACATTTAGTCCACCACCAATAACAGCACAGTCTGAGGCCAAAGGTGGAGGTGTCTTGGTCTAGGTTAGCAACACACATACCTGCAGGTTTGCTAAACAGGATGATACCATGGAACTCATCTATGTGCAAGTCACCATAGATAAGTTCCATCACCATATCATGGCTGGCTATGCGTCACCTTCTTTGTCCCTAGAGTCTGATGACTCTTACCTAAACCTACCAGAGACACTCACCATCCAGTCAAACACCCTATTCATGACTGACTTTAACTATCCCTCTATAAAATGAGAAACATACACTGCCTCAAACTCACAGATCCAATGCTTCCTGTATTTTATTAACACAAACAGCCTGGAACAGAGAGTGCAAGCTCCAAATGGAGAATCAGAAATACTGGATCTGGTACTCACCAACGTAGGAGAGCTTTGCACCTCAATGTCATACCCTCACCAACATAGGAGAGCTTTGCACCTCAATGTTATGTCCTCACTAATGAAGTCAGATCCCAAAGCTCTCTCCTTTGAAGTAAAAATCAACCCAGAAAACCCAGCTAAAACAATAACAGTTAGGGACTATTCAAAAGCAAACTGCATCCTATTAACTGACTGTTTGTCAAAATTCAAGGCTCCCCCTAACCCCAAGAAAACAGCTACCTGTGCAGAATTATTCACAAGAGTGCCTAAACAAACATGTGAATGGCTGCATAGAGGCTGCCATACATATCAGAAGTAAACCCAAAACAAACAGTACAAACAAACCCCACTGGTGGAATCTTCACCTAAACAGGATATATAATAAAAGAAGAAAACTCATGCCAAAATCAGGAAGACTAACTCCCGTAAAAACAAGTGCTGCCTTATACAACTGAAGAACTGAAGAAGCTAAGAGGTCTAAGTCCAACAAGGCCACCTATGAGGTCAGGATAGATTTGCTAAGGACAATCACAAGGCTGTCTTCAGCTCTGACTGGAACCTTAAAGGTAACACACACCAGTGTGCTGAACTAGCATTGAACAGTACCACCTTCACCAATCAGGGTGACATAGAAAATCTACTGGATGATAAATTCAGCTCAGACGTCACCTCCCCCCCCCCCTCACTCTCCCCCCAGCTGCACCAGGTGAAATCCCCTCCAGTACACTTCCACAGCTAACAGCAGGTTCCTTGTGCTTGTAGTACTTGCTAAATCCAAGCACACCACCACCATGGGCCCCGACAGCATCCCCGGTTTCCTCCTGAAAAGTCTAAAACATGACCTATCGGTACCACTTGAGGCATTCTTCAACTGCAGCCTTTAAACAGGCTACATTCCAAGTGAATGGAGGATGAACTATCATTCCCTCCACATGGGTGGACTATCAACTGACCAGGGAACTACAAACTCATCAGTCTAACAAGCCTAATATGGAATGGATTATGATGGAAATGATAAACAAGGACATTAGCAACCTAAAGACACTGGAACCATCTCAATTTGTCTTTGTTAAGGGAAGGTCATGCACACTTAAGCTGGCAGACTTCATTGAGAGAGTCACCAAGGCAATGGAGAAGGGTAAAACAGTGCGTACTGCATATCTTGACCTAAGACATTCAAAACAATACCCCCTGAGGCACTGACAACCTCTCTGAGCTAGACATGCATTTCTACATAACTTGCTTGACTGCTGACTGGCTCATACAGAGGACACAAAAAGTCAGGATTGGTGAGACCACCTCCACCAATAGACCAGTCACCAGTGGAGTACCCCAGGGATCTGTGATGTGCCCTGTCCTGTTTGACATCTACTTCTCAGATGTCAAGGCTAGCATTCAAAGCCTCTGGCTCACCAAGTTCACAGATTACTCTAAATTGGGAGTTATTATAGATCCCCCAAACACTAACATATTGCAAGTGGATTTAACACAGACATATGACTGGTGCCAAAGCCATTGCCTAAAATTCAATGCCAAAAAAATGCATTATAATGCCCTTTGGGAAACTGTCAATCCAAGTCCATCAATAAAATGCCCCTAAGAGTCAACCCAGTAGTAAGGGATCTGGGAACATACCTAGACAGCAATCTGGCCTTTGAGCAACATGCAGCTAAGATAATAAGAAAATCATTCCATGTTACCCAGCTTATAGGTAAGAGCATGGCATCCAGGTCCAAGGAAGTTATAGTAACACTGCACTCAGCCCTTGTCAGACCTATAATTGAATACAATGCCCCCTTTTGTATGTATCTAACCAGGCACCTGCAATACTTGGAAGGCCCACAAAGATTTTTCACTAGGAGAATTCAGGGCATGAATGCCCTGTCCAACACTGATTACCTAAAGGCTCTGTCACTGTATTTATTCTCCAACAGGCTGCTGAGAGGGGGGTCTTTGCCTAGCTTACACAGCTTCCTCAGATCTAGCCCTGATGGATCTGCTGCACATGGTCAAAACAAACAGCACCAGAAACACTAAATCAAGGGATCTGAGATGTGTGTCCCAAAGGATCTCTGCACTATGAAATAGGCTCTCCATCCATGTAAAACAGAGTTCATCCCTGACCTTATTCAAACACACCCTTGACAACTGGTGATTAATCATAAATTTACCCCAGTCTTGCCCTCATGTCCCTTAAGGGCAGTGGCCATCAATAAGAAAATATAATCCTAACTAATGCCCCACCAAAATTCCTTAGTTACCTCAGTACTAACATGCCCCCTGTATAGACACCCATGGTACTCTGGAGCCAAATGGTTTGGGGTGCACAGCTAGGCTTGTAAAGGCCCTAGTGATCATTAGCCTAGTAAAAATGTGTGTGTGTGTGTGTGTGTGTGTGTGTGTGTGTG